>NW_009260758.1:1239299-1242494 GCF_000687185.1 Egretta garzetta
AAGAGGTACCGCGAGTGAATTTTGGGTTGTCACGAAGAAAAGCTGCCAGGCTGCTTGGATCCGGCCGCAGGTTTTGGGATCGTCACTCCACTTCTCATGAGCAGAGGACCTCGCCGTGGAGTCACCCTGCAGGGTGCCAGGGACTGGCACGCCTGGGGAAGCTCAACAGCTTATGCTCTGGAAACCACTTTTTAAATGTTGGCACTTCTTTGGACATGGGAATTTGACTACGGGATGTGGACGTGTGAGTGGCGGTCACTATTAAGAGGAGAAATTGATAACAGAGTCAGATATTTTTGATGCTACAGTTTGCTCTCCTTGTGGTCTTCTCCATCGCCCACACATCTCCAATACGCACGCTGCGTCCTCCAGTGAGCAATACCTAGCCAAATCCTGTTTGAATTTCACTTTTTCCTATTCCAGCAAAGACACCTGTGAGCTGCTGAGCCCCAGCTCATGGAGAACACCACCCTAATACGGCATTTTCCAGTTCATTCAGAAACCGAGCCTTAAACGACAGTTTAACTCCTGCCCCGTGACCCAGAGAGGTCTGCAACACCTCCTGGTGCTGCGTGTACCATCTTTGCCAACACCGACCCTGCCGGCACTGCTACGTTCAAACATGCTGACAGCATCCCCGACCAGTGCTAACACAAAATACTTCCCTCGCTCCTCCTTCTTTTTCTTTCCCAGCTCCAAGGCACAGCTTACCTGCTCATATTTTTGCTCCGACCCTTGGAGCGATCCATGAAAAGGCTGCTCAATGACCTTGCAGCGTTTTGACAAATAGTTGAGCCAACTTGCAACCAGCTTAGCAGATTTTTTGCTTGGTTTCCTAGAGAAATGGAACTTTTACAACCATGTTGCCCACCCATCTGTGAGATACTCCTCTCTAAATTAGCTTCTCACTAATTGGAACCAAATCTGACCAAGCAGCAAAAGCTTACGAAGACATTAAGATAGGAGAGAAAGAGGAGAGACTATTAATGCCTCAATAAGGAGAAAGCAGGGGGAGTTCAGCACTTTGGCAATGTGCTTGGCAAGAGGCAACTGCCCGGTCCGGGGCACACGGGTTGGGCAAGAAGCACATTTTTAAAAAGCTCTGGGCATCCTACACTGGAAGAAGCTGCAGGCTGAATATTAAGGTTACTGTAGTGAAGACGGGTGGGGACATAAAATGTTCCAGGTCACCTGCTGTGTAAGAAATATGGCAGAAGCATTCTCATCCTAACAAATACAGAGAAGTGATAGAACCTGGAGGATCCGGCTTCCCATTCTTCTATAAATTTCATATTATTGGGAATGCGCCATAAGAAAAAGACCTGGTACTGAGAAGCTGATTTAACACCTTGGGGAACGCGTGCTTCAGGGCTCCTGCCCAAAGCCATTTGGAACTGGCCACCCAGCAGAAACCCCAGATGCGTTCACGCAGCGGCACGCACGTTGCGGCGCAGGCTGATGCGAAATAATCCCCGGCTTTTAGGCAGGTGTTAGGTGGAAATGTCCTTGGCCTCTTTGGCTAGGTACTGTTTTGAGAGTAATTGCTTCCCTTTTTGTTACTTCTTGCAAGGTTGACTCTTTTCCAAAGTTTACATTAAAACTTTGCTTAACGTTGACTCTAAGGGCACCAAAGGCGAGTATTGCAAATGTCTGTTCCCACTGTTACCACGACGGCTCTAAACATTCATTAATAACGTATTAATTCTTCGTAAGTGACAAATGAAAAGGCAGCCTGACAGTTTTCAAAGGAGAGAGAGAGAAACAACTGTAAGGTTGGCACTAAAGGATGGGGAGTAAGAGGGCGCAAATGCTTGACAGCAACCGAGGAAAACTCTGTTCCGAAGCAGTCCCTGCCGAGCAGCGCCGCTTGGGGGGGTGAAAGCCCCATACATTGATCACAGAATCATAGAACCATGGAATGGTTTGGGTGGGAAGGGACCCCCAGAGGTCACCCAGCCCAACCCCCCTGCAGGAGCAGGGACACCTTGAACCACATCAAGTTGCTCACAGCCCCGTCCAACCTGGCCTGGGATGTTCCCAGGGATGGGGCCTCCACCCCCTCTCAGGGCAACCCCTGCCAGGGTTTCACCACCCTCACTGGAAACAATTTCTTCCTTAGATCCAGTCTAAACCTCCCCTGCTTCAGTTTAAAGCCATCCCCCCTTGTCCTGTCCCAGCTGGCCCTACTAAAAAGCTTGTCCCCCCCTTTCCTCTGGGCCCCCTTGAAGCCCTGACCGGCCGCACTCAGCTCTGCCCGCAGCCTTCTCTTCTCCAGGCTGAACACCCCCAACCCCCCCAGCCTGGCCTCAGAGCAGAGGGGCTCCAGCCCTCGGAGCATTTTAGTAGCCCTCCTCTGGCCCCGCTCCAACAGGTCCATGTCCTCCTGGTGCTGAGGGCTCCAGAGCTGGACGCAGGGCTCCAGGGGAGGTCTCCCCAGAGCAGAGCAGAGGGGCACAATCCCCTCCCTCGCCACTGGCCACGCTTCTCCTGATGCAGCCCAGGGTAGGGTTGGCTTCTGGGCTGCCAGTGCACATCTGATCCTCTGATGGTATGAAAATGCCCTGTAATTGCCTTTTTCCTTTGGCACTGTTCTGATTAGTTTTCCCAGTTTTTATCCCCTTCCTTCTCGTAATGTATAAGCACGAGAGAACACGAGACGCGATTTGTGCGACAGATTATTTACGAGACAAACCCCTCCAACCACTCCTCACGTTCCAGAGGCCACCAGCCATACTTAAAACCAAAACATTTTCCCCCTGTTTTCAGCCCATGAAGTGCCCATCATCGCTTTTAAAAAAAAATAAAATACTAATAAAACGAGAGAAGAACTGACCAGACGAGTGAGCACGCACTAATCATTTGTCTGCAGAGCACAGAAGGGGCCTTGGCACCACTGTAATCAGTAAAGTGCTTTCTGAGAACATGTCTGGTGTCTACACTTCACTACCTACCGTACAGCATGAAAGGCTGAGATTGAGATGAAATCAGAATTGCCATCTCTTCTGTCAAATGCTAAAATTTAGTTAGTTCTACTTGATTAAGCTGTGCAACAGAACTAAAAGTTCTCCTAGCTGCTGGGAAAAAAAAAAAAAAAGGCAGGAGAAACCGAGAAAACCTGAACACATCCATTATGTGAAAAGATGTGAGAATAATTCTCTGTCAACATTTCAGCTCACAGACAACAGACTACACGGC
>NW_009260758.1:1242570-1247457 GCF_000687185.1 Egretta garzetta
TTGGGAAGATGGACTTCCACAAGCGCACTGAGAACACGGGTGCTGCAGGGAGAGAGAAAACTTGTTTTCCTTCAACTCCTTCCTTTGTTCGGCCAGGAGACGCGGTTCCCAGACGCTCGGGAAGGTCGCCTGGCTCCGCAGCAAGGAGCAGAGGGACAAGGTGTCCGGGGAATTGAAGTTCAGGATGAGAAATCGTGTTGGGCAGGTTCAGTTCCTGGATCACCAGGGACACTGTTAGTGGCCCTAAGCAAGTGGGCAGGAGGAGACACGGCCTGTAGAAACGTCAGCAGTTTTCCATCTGCAGATCTAAGCACTTTGCTACCTAAAAAAGCCATCAGCTGGCTACCTTCTTCCACAGGTCATGCAGATAAATTAAGAGGAGTGAGGCTAAATACGCTAGCGATGTGATGAGTGGTGGAATGGGCTATGGACAGAGAGATCCCAGAAGAAGACACACCTCTAGGGAACACAAAGGGAACAGGGAATTTAAATAATCAAGTAACTGCAGAGATCATTTTCACCAGTTCTCTGCATACATTCACCATTTCTCACAGCACTTGGAAATCTCAATCCTTAACTCCATAGGGTTTTCCCACGAGGGCAGGAAGGCAAATGTCATGAGAACAGCACGTATATGGATCTTTCTAAAGAGGAACCAAGAGAAAACTGGGGGGAAGGGGGCAGCAAAGGAAATCCTAAGAGAAGTTCATTTATCTTCCCAAAGAAGGGAAGGGGGAGGATTTACAGACTCATCCGTTCTGCAAGCTTGTGGGTATGCTACCAACCCATCAACTGAACCACCCGTACCTTTCTAGGATTGTATTTTTTTCATCTCCAGCCTCACCATGAAACGCTACGGGTGTTAGAAGGCATTTGAAAACTGCAGTTGTTAAAATATTAACTAACCCTGCCCTGATTATCAAATAAATCCAGTAAAAGTGGCAGCTAAATGACTCAGTTCCCACAAACTTAAATGAAAAGAACTATTTGGCACCAAGGAATATTTTGGTCTTAAAATTTGGAGATAAAGCTAAAAGGACAGCGACCTCCAAATACTTCCCATGCATATCCCCTATGGAACGCAGCTTCTATTCGGAGCCCTGAGAAACACAAGTGAGGGCTTGCTTGATTTCGTTGGGAGATTTTTTTGTTTGGACTACCTTTATCTCCCCAAATTTATCTTGCCAAATGTGATTAACAGTACTGAAACAACAAACAAGGAAAGCTAACCTGCTTCCCCCCGCAAAGCCCCTCTCAAAAGGAAAACAGTTTCAACCAACAGCTTCAGTTAAACACTATTTTACGTTTTGAAATGCTTCACGGTTTCTAAATAGATCCAAATGTAATGAAAAGGCTTAAAAATACAATAGAATAAAACACATCGGACCAACCAAAGGTTGGTTTGGGGGTTTTTTTTGGTTTTTTTTTTTTTTTTACTTAATAGAAAATAGCTGTAAATTGAGCACATAGCAAAATATTTTGGTACATAATGGTACATTTCACAGTGCATGGGCTTTACATTGTTTTGTGCTTTCGTGTACGATTCTTGCCAAGTAACTTTCACAAGAGTTTTACTATAAAAATAGGCTGGTTGTGTTTTCAAATGAGCTTGATAATAAAGATAACACTAGACAAATTCTTTCATTATTCTGTATTTACATTCAGAGTGAAAAATACATGTTCCATAAAGGCCAGACATATTTACTTTTGACCATGCCCGTTTAATTTTAAATGTAATTTGCCATTTTTCTTATTACCGTAAGTACTTGTTATTCTCTTCTAATCATTAGTTCAAGTGAAATAGCAGTAATATTTTTAAATGTTTATTGTTAACTTTTGAACAACTTTTTTTTTTTTGGCAACACCCCCCCCCCCCCCAATCGATTACTCCTACAGCTCCTCTGAAGAGCAACAGCAGATGGTATTGATCTAGCAGGGCTTTGAAAATGTAAAGCAAGACAGCGTCGTTTTTACAGCATCCAAATAACAGTGCTCACCCTAAGACATGCTGAGATACCTTAACTGGTCTCATCAAAAAAGTCGTGAAAACTTTTTGATGTTCCTCCCATTTCCAAACCAGTTTTTGTGATTCAGTTACTGGGGACTGCCCAGTTAACGCCGCGATGGGGACCCTCGTGTGTTTGCTGCAACAAAACCAAAGCCAAATTTTAGCTACTTATATACTTTTAGGATTTCTGACTATTCGCTCTTGCCCACTTAAATACCGACAGCGGCCCGTCGTGCTGTTACACGGACCCCGAATGCCACGTTCCCACAGCAACGTTTACTCTTATATTATTTTTTACATAGAGCTTCACAGGTCGAATGGTCAACACGCATCCATCGTTAGGCTTTTGATTAAAAAAAGCAGTGGAAATAACGAGGGAAAACCCTTCACACGTAGGGTAATTATCTCAGAAAAATCCTCACAACCCAGGTAGGTTTCTACCGGTTCTTGCACTGATTTAGCGCATGTATGTGAACAAATGGGGAAGGGAACCAAAAAAAGAAGAAAAATAGCTGAAAACTTCTAACAGACAAGGCGCCATAAATAAGGCAGGACTGGCTTTGGGGGCTCAGGCATCCACTGCTCCAAGAGCACAAAAATACGGCAGAAGCAAATGTTTGATTTGCATTTACTCTGGTTTTCAGCCCAGCGACTTCCTGAGCTCCAGATGAACATTTATTTTCCAAATTTCCAGCACTCAGCAAGCACTTCATCACAGGAGGCAATCGCATCATTATGCTGCTTAACAAAATGTAACACCAGGATGCACTGACCTGACAAAATAGCGACTCCCTGCTGAAACCATGCTGCAAAAAAATACACATTTCATTTTCATCTTGGGGGACTGGGGTAGGGAGGGGAGAGCGGGGGGAAGCCTCGATTCATACGCTCACAGAGACTAAAAATTGGGACAATAAATGGCGATGCCCAAATTGTGCTGTGCAAGCTGTACACAGCCCATTTTATGATGCTGAAAATACTTGTTAATCATTTGGACTCATTTTCAGAATGAATTTCTTGCAACATTTGAACAGTAGGAAGCTCTTTATTTGGCATCATTAAGAAGAAAAAAAAAAAGAAACCATCAACGACTAATGTATGTAGGCCAACATAATTTCACTTTTAGCTGCCAGCTCTTTAAATATGGATGTTTCCAAGTAGCAAAGTATTAGAGTGAACTACAGTTGAAAGGATAAAGGTCTGGGTGCAGACTGACTTTTTTTTAGTAAAATCCACAATTTTTTAAGACCACGACGACCAATGACACAACAGTGGACCGGAAATAATTCTCTTCAAATTTACTATTTTTCTTTTACCAAATCTCTTCAGTTAAGGGGGGCTCTAAGCCTTGCCACCTGAGCCACCTCAAAACGGAGGAGACCCTGGCACTCAGGCCTCCTCAGACACTTGGGAAGCCTTCTCCATCAGACAAAAATCCTCGAGCCTGTGTCCCCGACACCCAGAAAGATATCCTCAGCTCTGCGCTCAGGAACTGGCCAGGATGGGTTTTCTTCCAGGCTTCTATTATTCTATTCAATACCCTCATCATCAAAGCAACAGCTATTCTCAGACTGAATAGTTTTGCTTTTTTCAAATTTTTTTTTCAAAGATTTCATTTTTAATGCAGATCAGAAACTAAAGTAAAAAACAGTAATATAATTTTTATTTTTTTTTATCCCCTCAGACAGTCCTATGCTTCAGCATGGGTCATTAATGTCCCCAGGCACCTTTTGCAAGGATGATGAAGTTAGGTTTGCTGTCCTAATCAAATTCCAAAGTAAGTAATTGCATTTTCTCTATCTTAACGCCACTCACACTTCCAACGAGATGTATTATTTTTCACTTCTAACCTGAACATTTTTTACTGTTGCACTACAACGCTAAATACTTGCAATGTTATATCCCAGCGGTGGCATATCGGGGTATTGGAAGGAACCAATTTCCACGGCTTTGCTTTGCCAACACTGCCCTGGACCCGGGGGATGGAAGCTGCCCGTGAAACACGGCGGTTTTCCGACGCGCAGCTACTTCCCCGCGATATCCGATATTCTCTTATGAACCTCCATCTGCCCAGAGCTGGAACAGGAGATAGCTGTGGTAATTGCTCAGTGACTGCTAGGGACCAAATAGCTTCGATTACACCGGGGGACGCGCAGCTGGCTCGCGGAAACGCGATGCAGGCGACTGAGAAGCATCAACTTTGCAGATGCGACTTTTCAAATGCATCCTTAGGAGGAAGGAAAAGGAGGAAGGAAAAGTAAAAGAAAAATATTGCCACAGAGAAGATTGATTCCTGCAGAACAAGCATCCCAGTCTGAATTAACTGGACCTGTTTTGACTTTCCATTAAATACTTTCTATGCAAACCAGAAAATAACAACTGGCCTAACTCCAGCCCAGCTTAGTTACAAAACTGTAACAGCATCAATTTAGACTAATTGTGGATCTGGCTACAATTAAGATAATTTTCTAGCTGGACTAGAGCAGGTCATAGACGGTGGTCTTGTAGGAAGTCACTTCTCATCCAAAATATTGAGGGAAATATTTACCCTTCAGTTTTCTGCCTTTCAGGGCACCAGAGACGTGCTTACCGCTCGGTCACCGCAAGACGCTCTCTCGTGCATACTGAACCCAACCTGGACATAACGCCAGCACCCTTCTGGAATGTTTGCGTTTCATCAGTACATACACCCAGACCAAAACTTTCCCCAGAATCACCTGAACAAATGCACCACGATCTCCTTCTCACTGCTTACAGGAACCACTCCCAGCCGCCGCACCTCCCCGCAAGGTGTTCATAGAATCATTTAGGTTGGGAAAGACCTTTGAGATCATCGAGTCCAACCATTAACCTAACCCTGCCATCCCACCACTAAACCC
>NW_009260758.1:1247487-1249100 GCF_000687185.1 Egretta garzetta
ACACCTCCAGGGATGGGGACTCGACCACCTCCCTGGGCAGCCCCTTCCAGAGCCTGACAGCCCTTTCTGTGAAGAAATTTTTCCTAATGTCCAACCTAAACCTGCCCTGGCGCAGCTTCAGACCATGCTGCAAAGGCTTCTTACTTCAAAACTGCCAGTGACTGCGGAGCGGAGCTTTGCTAAGGAGACAAAGACAAATGTGCAGGGTTCCTGCTGGTCCCTGCATTGTCTGCACGCTCCCATGTCCCTGGAGGAGATGCCAGCCTTCTGGCCTGGGGAGACGTGGGAGGGAGCAGGGCATGGCCACCGGTGCCTGCAGGAGCGGGCAGCATGGGGGGGGAGATAGTTCTTCTTGCTGGAAAAGGGAATTAAACCTCAGGCCTCGGCTCTTCAGAGCAGTGCAGCTCAGCACCCAGCCACCCCAGGCCTTCCCAAACTTGGCCCCTTGCCACTGACTTGTGCAGCACAATTTGGGATAGGATGGGGGCGAGCACCGCTCCTCAGCCTCACGTGCAAGGCACTGGGATCGATGGGGTTTGAGGATCATAAAGCATTTCTGTCCCAAATCTCCCCTTCCTTTTTTATTTCCTATGGAAACAAAGCTAAAAGTGATGCTTCATCCGTAGCACCGCAGACTGCAAATGAGTTCGTGGCTGATCCACAACCAGCCTGCGGTGGTTTTTAATATCTAGCTTTGGCTGCTTCCTTACCAGACGTGGCAATGAGACCCACCTGAAGGGGCTGAGCTCCATCCATGCAGACCAGAGGGCACGTAATTTTGGGGGACAGTTAACACTACAGGAGCCACTCTCATAAAAGTTAGATGCTGTGACAACGAGTAATTCTGTGGGCTTGGTATCACAGGTGGAAGCATCACCTTCAAGTAATGAACATCCGAAATCGAGATCCGGAAACTCTCATGATAATCTCTGAACTAAAAGGAAAAATGGCACCTGAAGCCAAAAGGTGAGAGGCCCCCGCTGGACAAATGAAGCGGGGAGGCAGTTTTGCTGCAAAGCTCCTTCCTCACAGCGTGCAAAAGCAAGGTTCCCTGTGGGTCTGCCCTCCAGCAGCTCCGCGAGCGCTCGTCTCCTCCGCTCTGAGCGATAAACACAGCCCAACGGCAAACGGCTCGCCAGGTGATTTTCATCCCGCTGCTGAGGACAGACAGGTTTCAAAGCAGGATTGCAGATTTCTTTAAAAAGGGATGCAGAGCTGTAACAGACAACCGCTCGCTCACGACCCCCTGATGGAAGAGCCGGCCGCGGCGGCTGGTTGCTGTTGATGGTGGTGGTCAGCGGCACAACACCAGGCACGCGTTGGCCACACGCAGGCCATGGCTGGAACAGCGTCCGGCAAGAAGAGACAACTGACTGACTCCCTTTCTAGCTTTTTTTTTTTTTTTTTATATATAAATGTAAGAGTGCAACACGTGTTAGAGAAGTCAGCCATCGAACGCAGCACTGGCACCTTAAACCCAGATTTGTGCTAAATTGAAAGAATTGTTCTCTATTTTCTAAACATTTGTACCATCCTCTTTGAAGCAAAGAGCACCAAAGTATTTTTTATATCATTTATTATAACTGGCTACCTGTAAACTCTGCTTTGGATCT
>NW_009260758.1:1249157-1265584 GCF_000687185.1 Egretta garzetta
TGCCATTAATGCAAATCACTTGTACACCTCCTCAGACGAAGGCTGGGGTGACTGATGCTGTCTCTTCCCAGGGAAGGGCCCCTGGCGGGTACCGCATGCTGCCAGAAGAGATCATTGCAGGGCAGGCTTGGGCAGCAGCTATCGCAGTCATCCCTTTCATCTCCTCAGTAACTACTTTGCAATGTGAAGAAATAGATTTGAGAATCTGGGGGACACCAAATTCAGAAAATTCAGAAGCTACGTGACTGTAACACAGTCTCCTTTTGCTGCACCACTTAAAGCCTTAAGACAACCTAGAGTAAAAAGTTGCAAATATCCTTCATGTCAACCTCCTCTCCATCCTGACCCTCCCTCCCCGGGGTGGCTGCACCGTGCATTGGCTCTCCACTCCCCGGGATAATGTAGGTTGGCAGCGTGGCTATGGAAAATGCCCAGGGAATACAGAAGAGCACGACACAAATGCCTGCAGGGCTGATCCAGCCCAGCTTGGCTAGATCTGAGACCCATCCCCCTCACTGAACCCCAGGCAAGGCCTGATGAGCCGCTCAGGTGTCCATAGCATATTCCCCAGATCCTGTATGGTGAGACCCAAGGTCCCACCCGGGTCAGCGACCATGGAGCGGGGGCAACGCAATGCAAAGACACCTGCAGAGCTCTGCCTGGCCAGGCATGGGGTGGGACAGACCCAGCAGTTGCCACGGGGACCAGCTGCCGTAGCCACATGGGGACACATGTGCCATCGCCCCTCTTTCTGAACAGCACGGATAACGTGGGACAGGTGCAAAAATGACAAATTAGTAAGGTTTTAAGAGGGGATCAATCATTTTATAAGACGACTATAGCACACTCTACAGACTACCCATCCATAAGACCACTCTAACACCACAGGTTTGGGTTTTTCGTTTTGCCTGCCTTCTACTACAGCTTTTCCATTTCTCCATGAAAGCCAGAAATCTGCCTCTTTCCGAGGCGCCAGAGATACCAGTGACCGTCAAGACAGGTTATGTCCTTTTCTGCACGTTTCTGGACACCCAGCGAGCCCCGAGTTACAGTTAGTACCTGTCTCCATAATAATAATGGATTTAAATCTATCACCAGACAACTGCAACAGTGCACACGGTGGCAAACCTTCAGGAACTTCCGCTAGAAAAGCTTCTCCGTTGTTCTGCCTGGACCTTCAGATTATGGTTCCTAGGAACCCAGGTGTAGAGGTGAACACCAGCAGAGAACACAGCGGTGTCTTCCACATCCCTGCGTAACTTGCTGCACGTTATTTCCTCCTCTCCTATAAAACTCCCCTTGCCTTTCCCTCCCATAAAGCAGCAGCAAGAATACCTATTGCCATTCCAGAAACAAATCACCGTATGAGACGTGGACGATTGCTAATGGATCCCAAGTGCCCAGGAGACAGAACCAGTGACAGTATTTGGATTAAAAAAAAAAAAAAAAAAAAAAAAAAAAGATGATGCACAAAAGTGGCTCCGTCAGCAATGTTCAACCTTTATGCAGAAGACACACCCAGGTCACATACAGAAAGGCTTCTAAAAGTTGCACAAGATCTTGGCCGTGTCTCCTATATACACACTTTGCTTTAGTTTCCATCCGTTCATCTCCTAAGTGCATACTTGGATGCAGTGAAATTAGGCTCTTTCTCTGCATTTGCACCCAGCTGGAGATCTCCCGGGGCGTTTAATCCACGGAGCACCCAGCATGGCCCCCCCAGGCAGGCTGGCCACAGCCACCTCCTCTAAGGTGGGCCATCTTACATTGCCTGAAACATCCCCCGGGATGAAAACCTTGTAAATGGCCACTGAGCGCTGAAAGCAAGAGAAGGAAACTGCTTTACCTCCAGAATGTGGTGGTGGTCCACACAGCAGCACCATGCCCTGGCCCTGGCGGACGGACACCGTGCTTCTCGTTCTGGTTTTGAAGTTCTCAAGATCTGCCAAGAGAGAAAGAACTCGGTTAAAGAGAGTTTAATGGTTTCTCCCCATGAGAAGGACAGGAGGTTCATCACGACTTTGCTGCATGACACAGAGACAAAGAGAACATCAGCTTGGGAAGTGGGCTGGTGGGACCTGGGTGGAACGCGGGGCAGTGGGAGGCAAACCCGCAGCAGAAGGGTCAGGAAATGTCTCCATAGGCTGCAAGGCTGGTAAGGGGGGAAAAGGTGCTCATTTACCCAGGGCAGACGCATGCCTAGAGAAAACTCCAGCAACCTGTAATGCTGATAGTTCTGTTTTATGAATTAATGAAGAATTACTGCCTTAAACAATCAGTTATAGCCCTGTCTGCTTCCCTTTAGGAGACTTATTACCGATGCCCTTGCAACCCATGTTTAGAAACCCTTCCTTTCCCATAAAGAAGCCTCTTGTAATAGCTGCGTATTAGCTTGAATTAAACTCCTCCTTCCACCTCTCTCTTCTTCCTCTCCTTCAGGGACCAGGCACTGCAAAACCCCAACTCCCTCTCTTCTCCCCTAGCACGCCGGGTTCAAGAAACTTGCTATTGAGTGAGGAGGTGACTGAGCTGAGCAGTGGCACCAGCTATCGATCAGCTCCAGCGGCCCCTGCGCAGGAGCACTAACGCACTGAACTGCTTTGGTAGCCTTTTATCTTTAACAGTCCCTTGCATTTCAATTTTCTTTTTTTTTTTTTTTTTGCTTTCAGTGTAGCTGAGCTGTGGTTTGGTGATTACGAACCTGTTGTCAGTGCAGTTGGGAACCAGAGAAAACACACAGGTGATAAATATTTAACAGCAGGAACAAGTAGGAACATCATTATAAGGTTACAAGGATGAAAAATTAAGCCTTGATTTTTATCCTCTCTTGAAAACGTCTTCTGGAAGCACTGACACGCATACTTAAAAATAAATAAATAAATAAATAAAATCAGACGTTGTCACTGCTTCACTTTAGAAACCTTCTTCACGGACCCTTCCTGCTAAAAGCAAATTCAGGACAAAATCCAGGCAAAATGGGAACTAGAGTGGAAGCAGCGAGTAACGATTTGTTATAGTGCGCGCAGTCGTCGTGACATTCCCAGCACAGTTCTGCCATTCCCTTGTACTGCACATCATTCCCGGGATTGTACTATTGTATTATTTCAGTTTTTTCATTTATATTTTAGTGGATAAAGGTTGTGGGGCCTTAAAATGCCTGCTGCACTGCAGTGAATTATTTGGGAAAGCAAAATGAGTCCAAACCTGCCACCTTCCCTTCTTCCTTCTGCCCAAGTCCAGGGACAGAAGCAACGCCTGCCAAACCCGGCGGGCGCTGCCATTGCATTAGGTGCTGACACCCTTTGGGCAAAATGGCTCGACACAGGGGGGTTCAAAACCACCCCTGAGTTTGAAACGGGTCCGAATTTAACCTGGGTATCAATTTAACAGCAGGTTCACCGGAGCGAGCTGTTCGTTCAGGCTGTGCGGAGGCGCAGGGAGGCAATAAAGCAAGGAGCCTACCAAGCGCAGTCGTCGTGACATTCCCAGCACAGTTCTGCCATTCCCTTGTACTGCACATCATTCCCGGGATTGTACTATTGTATTATTTCAGTTTTTTCATTTATATTTTAGTGGATAAAGGTTGTGGGGCCTTAAAATGCCTGCTGCACTGCAGTGAATTATTTGGGAAAGCAAAATGAGTCCAAACCTGCCACCTTCCCATCTTCCTTCTGCCCAAGTCCAGGGACAGAAGCAACGCCTGCCAAAGCCGGCGGGCGCTGCCATTGCATTAGGTGCTGACACCCTTTGGGCAAAATGGCTCGACACGGGGGGTTCAAAACCACCCCTGAGTTTGAAACGGGTCCGAATTTAACCTGGGTATCAATTTAACAGCAGGTTCACCGGAGCGAGCTGTTCGTTCAGGCTGTGCGGAGGCGCAGGGAGGCAATAAAGCATGGAGCTTCCCAGCCTCAAGTCACAGTCTGAGCCTGCACCTTTGAGCTGGGCGACTTTCTTTGCCCTTCTGTCTTTTTTTGGCCGAGGAAAAGAGGCGGAGGGAAAACAGAAGAAAACCCATTATCAATGAAAATAGAGAGACATCATTTTTCTGTCCTAGGTTCTATGGAAAAGGCGGAATGGCATTTTTTGGGAACCACTATCGCATTCCTCTGGCCACCTGCCAGTCCCATAGAGTTAAATACTTTTTGACTGCATAGAGGCATAAGACTGGATCTCATCCTCCCCGAGGACAGCTGCATAAGGAATAATAGCCTAAAACCCAAATAATGCCTAGAGGAATAAATGTGGTGTTAGGAAACATTTTGACATAAATATTATTTCCAATAAATCAACAAATAAAGTAAAAGCAAAACAAGCCCCAATCACCAAAGCAGATGTGTTATATATGTGTATATACACACATACACATATAGATGCACTAGAATAAAAAAATGCAGAAGTATTTGTAAGGGTCTCAGATTATATGGAATGGAAGATTCTTCATGTCTCTATTTATCTATTTAGACCTTCCTCCACATTGACCAAACTAATACATTATGCCATAGGCATGCACATACATATCCCCCCTCCAAAAAAAAAAAACCCACCCCAAAACCTCAAAACATTTTAGAGATTACACAGAATTCACTTTTCAGGCCTGAATCCTAAAAAAAAAAGCCATATGCAGATCTGCTTTGGAACACCAGAAAGAAAAACTGCATCAAGTCTGAGCCCACGTGTTTAATAAGCCTGCTTACACAGTGCTGGGGAATTCTTCTGTTAATCATGGGGGGGCGGAAATGGGAAAGGTCCTTCCTTACTGATCACAAAGACCACAGTGCTGGGGAATTCTTCTGTTAATCACGGGGGGGAGGGGGGCAATGGGAAAGGTCCTTCCTTACTGATCACAAAGAACAGCCACCTGCTTGGTGACCCTGCAACTCTTGATTACGACTGTAGGGAGAGAAAGGGCACGACTCCATAGTTTAAATGCAAATCTAGTCCTCTAATGTTTTTTTTTGCAAGGAAGAAAGGCCCCTTTTTGTTGGCAAAACAGGCAGCTGTGTATTTATGACAAGCAAAGGATTGTGTATTTATGACAAGCAAAGGATTGCTACCCAGAAAAGAAGTCTCTGCTTGGATGAGCGACTAGGAAATGATGGGGGAACGGGCAAAATCAACAGGAGGCAGCAAACAGAGCAGAGCATCCGTTGCTACCGCTCGCAGGGCAAACTACCGAGCTTGGAAAGTCAACTGTCAATTCTGAAAAGCCTCATGCATGTGCTTAAAATCTGGCTCTGAGTAAACTAACAAGATTAAGATAATTATAAGAAAGGCTAATGTCTCATCAAAGTGATTAGGCTGATTATGCTCATGCATTCCGAAATCCACACTTGAATTTATTTTTGAAATACCTAAATAGTAACTTGAATTAACAATAACATCATTAAGATTTTATTAATAAGAAACTTCACTTAAACACCACCTTGCAAGCTTTCTCGAGAAATTAGGAACAATATTAGTGTTGAATGGCTACAAAACATAGAGCTTCCACATGCTATGCAAAGTGGACAAAAACCCCTTCCTACAAACTTCTGCTCAAACGGGTGCAGAATATTGCACTGGAATTTTGTACCACTGAATTCCCCGTACGTGCAGGTAAAACCACTTGCAAAACAGAAGTTAAACACGCTGGCTGAAAACCACGCCGCGGGAAGCTTTAACGCCGACGTAGCACTCGAACACTTCCCTCCCCATGTTGTCATCTTCCTCCAAGGGAAACTCAGCTGCCTGGTGCCCCTCTCCCCCTGCATGGCGAGCAGGTAAGAAATTATTCTCTATACTTCTGACATTAAAATCAATGGGACAGCAGAAGAAGGAAAAAATAACCCTCGCGGCTGCAGAATGACCCTGAATTACAGCGTAAGCGGTTCGGCTGTATGTGTCTCCCCCGATGAGAGCATTAAGTTCCACTTTGCCTTGCCTGCAAGCCCAAGACCCTGGCTAACATATGAGGAATTTTCTTCTTATTTGCCAATAAAAAAAAAACCCAACCCCCAACCCCAAAAAACCACCAGAAGACTTATTTAAGCCAGCAAGCTCAGTTATTTCTCGGCACCCTTACTGTTTTGGAAGAAGGCTTGAAGCAGGATTGTCATACCTCCGTGTTTCCCTCGATACCAGCTCTCCTTCCACTGGAAATTGCACCTGAGCAGGACTAGGTGACCTTGGAAATCTGAGGTTTGTGGGTGTCCGGCTGCTGGACCTGCTGCCGTGCCCAAGCAGATGACCCCCAGGACACGGCACGGCTGTTCAGCACGTGCTGCTTCAGGGCTGGCCTCTACTCTTGTTATTCTCACTGCGTTATAGTTTACCTTTTTTGTTTGTTTCTTTCCTACTCCTCCTTGTTATATTCTTCCACACTTTACTCTTCATCCATTTCACCTGCGTGCTTTGTCAATGAGATCAACGACTCCCAACACAAATACTTTCGCCCATGTTTTGGAAAAAAAAACCCACAAAAAGCCAACCCACAACAACAACAACAAGTTCTTGAAAAACAGCTGAGGATGTAGATTAAAAGAAAACAATTTCAGATTTTGCGGGGGGAGGCAGTGAAAGCCTCGAACAGGTCACCACTTTCTCAAGCAGAAGTGAGACATTCCTGGTTTACATGGAGAAGCACCGTCACGAGCAGACAAGGCCACCACTTGAAGTGTTCACTAGCCCAGCGGAGGATGTAACAAAAACCAGTGGTACAAAGCTGAAGCCATGGAAACGGAGACGAGGAATTACACTTAACTATGATCAGCTGCTGGAATAAACTACAACAGAGAGCAGTGGGTTCAGCACTCTTGATGCCCGGAGATCAAGACCACCTTTCTGGAACATGTACAAACACCAGCTATGCTTCAATCACACTTAAGCAGCCAGGTTCAGTTAGGGATAAACCGGTGGAAAACACGGACCGTGATAAACTGGAGGCCACGTTACAGGGCACTGCACCCATCCAGCCTTCAGATGCACGAAATACTGGGAAGGAGGAGAAGGTCTGGAAGCCAGCGTGAGAATCTGGTGACCTGAGAGTCCCTGAGGTTTGCTTCCCGGGACCTGGCAGCATAGTATGTAAGAAATCCCAAAATAACCACATTATGATTAATTAGTAAGCCATGGGGTACTAAATACCTTATAACAGAACTAAAAGACACGGTCATTTAAGGAGTTTCCAGTTAAATGTCAGACAGAAGGCAACGAACACTGGTGAACAGGAGAGGGAGAACAAGATGGAGCAGAACAATGCCTGGAAGTGATAAGTTCGTTAAGTTTTAGCATGCAGGCGTCTTCCTGACTTAATTAAAGTTTTTAGGGTGCAAATTGCTTCAATTACAGTGATCTATCATTGCACAGATCAAAAAAGAAAGGAGCTTTAATTTTAATAAAAATATTTACACATGAAACAAACACAACACGACCAGGACTGAGGGCTGCTTATACGAACAGAAACCGCTTCTTGTTGGAGCCAGGATCCCCGCACGCGCTTTTGGTGAAAATACGTCACCAACTCAGGGATTCGTGGCACCATGACCACGAAAAAATACTGTTTCTATCCACAGGATCAAAAAGGAGAGCAGATGCAAGGATGATGTAAACCTCTCCCAAGGACCCAAAGCAGCACACATCTGCACGAGAACTCCTGGGTCGCTTGCCCTAATGAGTAACTCACAGATCAGGCTTTTATTTTAAATGCGTGATTTCAGCTAATCCAGATCAGGTATTTGTATGACTGTTAGGAAAAGAATACGTTTGCATATTAGTTTTTGGCCTTTTTAACTTGGATGTTGTCTAGAAAGCAACTGTCAAAATAGATTAAGAGAAACCACCGAGGAAGAAAATATTAGTGTTTTCTAGTTCTGGAGGTCAATGTCCTGCCAAAGCTTATTGGGAGCACACAATACTAAACCAATGAACCCACTGAAAATTTAAAAAAAAAAAAAAAAAAAAATTATTGTCTAAGCTCCAGGAACTCCAGCACCACATCAGGCTGTGATTAGGAATGTTTTCAGTGCAAAGAGGAGAATGTGACAGGGAGGTTTAACGGGAAGGCAGACAGGTTGTCATCATTAATGCTGTTACTCAGACCTTATTTAATGAATGAGGGAGGATGCCATTTAAACTTCATCATCCCCACAGCATCAATTCTAAATCAGACTTACCAGACCTGTGTGAGCATAAAGTTGTCTGCATTCAACCTGGGAAGAATACAGGGATGTGTACCGCTGACACTGCTGTACTGGCGACTGCACGACCTTGGGAAAGTCATTTGAGTTCTCCGTGTCAAAGTCTGCGCGTCTCTAAGGATGAGTATTTAAACTGTGTGTCTCAGAAGAGACTTCATTAGCTAATATTTGCACAAAAACCTGACATCTGATGCCGAAACGCACTGGCGTGCAACGTGCACACCAACACCCACCCTTCAATATGAACTTGAACGCCTTTTCTTGCATTGCTGGATTTTTCTGTGGCCTCCATTAAAACTCTGCCTTAACGTTCAGTGGCACAACTTAGGCAGGTGCTGGCAAGCGATGCCGGTCCGATACAGATGCTTATTCCTCAAAAACGCTCCAAAGCCCAGAAGGTGCCAGCAGCAGCTGTCAACCGCATCAGCTTTTCAGTTTGGGTAGGGTATGGCACTGAATGACCTCCTTCCAAAGCCTCAAACGTCATTTAATAAAAGCTTAAACAAGCTGAAACGATCCAAAGCTGCCTAAGACTGGGTAGTTTGTCTCAGTAAATGGCATATGGAAATTTTAATCAAAACCATATGGCTTTTCACAGTTACAATTATCCAACTTTGGCTAGAGGAATGAGAAATTTCCCCAAGTTTTGTGTAAAAAACCCTAGTCTTCATAGCAAAGAAGATTCAATTATAAGCAAAACAAAAGAGCTGTAGCTTTTATCCTTTATGAGGACATACTTGGTTTGTACTTTATTTATGAAATTTGGTAATTCTTTTTCTAAGCGACCAAGAGGGAAGTCCTGGAAATCAAAGTTTGCTCGTTAAAAGAAATATTTCACAGATGACGTCCAAGTACGAGCCAGCAAGCGAGACCAGACCCGCTCGCTTTGCCACAACTGGCAGGGGCAGTGCAATATTTGACCTCTGCTTTTCGTATTTATACCCATTCTCATCCACAGCTCCACGGACTGTTCTATCGCTGAGACCTCTGCCCAGGCGGAGCGGTTACAGCGCTTGGACGCGAGCCCCGCTTGGTTCCCGTTGTTGGCTGCAACGTGGAAATAACTCCGCTGCTGGACCCGGCGTGCATGGAAACCAGCCCGAAACAAGGCTGCAAGGCTCAGGTCACTGGTGATCTGACAGAGGGATCCCTATTTTTCATGAGAGCCAGGCTCTGTTTTGCCTGCCTTTGTTTGCCGGAGGAGGGTTTCCATGGTTTGCTTTTTTTTTAAATTTTTTTTTTAAATTATTTTTTTTTACTTTTTTTTAAATTATTTTTTTTCTAACGTACAGCGTACTTTTAGAATCCCAAATCCGTAATTATGCTGGTTCTGAAATGCCAAGAGAACTCTCTGTGCAAGAGAGTAGTAGAAGTATTAAAGTTTTACAAGTACTAAAACAAACCCCAAAATATTATAGAAAATTAGATGAACAGTAAATGATTCAAATCGATGGTGACAGGCGTCTGCACGTCTTTTAGAAAGCCGGTTTATGTGACTGTATCATGTCGAAGGAAGCACTGCTGTACGCTGCCTTGAATGGCACGCTGTCAAAAACTCATACACCATTAGCGAACCCTTTGTCATCACATTTAAGGGTTTTTTTTCCTAATGATTAGAAAAGCAGTGTCAAGGCTATTTTTATCTATTATTCTTGTTGAACTGATATGAAACTATTTCTCCTTTTACTGTACTCTAATGAAAACATACGCACATCAATCACTTCTTTATACAGCACTGAATGTTCATCGCCAAAAGAAAACATGACTAATATTCAGGCTTAGAGAAAAAAAAAAAAAAAGTTAGTGGCTTTTATGCCACTCTATTTTACTTAAAGCCTCTCTCTCTAGAGACTTTTGTAAAATGAATTTGCTAACACATCAGTGATATTCCTCTGCTGAGTCGATGTTAATAGCAAGTAGCTACCAAAGCATAATACCTGTACCCGTATGTCTGTCTACATCTTCAAATGGATCGTTATCCCTGCAGAGCGAGCTATTCAATGAACCTTGACAGAGGATGCGTGCGCTTGAAGGAAAAACAAGGGGTTGTAACACGGGAGCCCAAGAACACAACCGCAAGGTAAGCGCAAAGGCCGTGCTGGTGCGGCCGCAGGACGCCTCCAGGCTGGGAGCACAACCCGCAGCTCCTCCTCGCCCACGGAACGCAACCCGGGGCCGGGCAAAAGCAGGTTGGGGCGGAACGCCGAGAATCACCAACAAGAACACAACCTATATAAAACACATACAGTAAAAGTCAGACATAATGGAGGCAGGAATCAATGAAGACTGAGCAGTTAATACAGCAGTAGTTGCAAATGCATAAAAATATCCAGAGTCCGGCCCAGCCAGGGGGGGAAGAACCCCCCACCACCACCACGTGCTCCAAACAAAGCCGCTCCAGAGGCGGGCAAGGGGCTGCCTCCTGGGGAGGCCATATAAATTGCATGGGGTCTTTCATTTGGTATTTGGGAGGTGGTCGAGTCCCCATCCCTGGAGGTATTTAAAAGAAGGGTAGATGAGGTGCTTAGGGACAGGGTTTAGTGGTGGGATGGCAGGGTTAGGTTAACAGTTGGACTTGATGATCTTAAAGGTCTTTTCGAACCTAGACGATTCTATGATTCTATGATTTCACCCTTGAAGCTTGGTTGCAATTTGGATACAAGAAACTTGAATGGCTAAAAATGAATTTGGTAAGAACTGACCTTTACTACATATATTAAATGAACTCTGAAGGCCCCATACGATAGGAAGTAAAGTAATGATATAGGTAAGGGGTAGTTTCCTCTTCATATATGTGAAAGCCACAATCCACTTATGTACACAGATACAGCCAAGAAATTAAAGTCAATTTTCAAGAGATTTACGGAGCATAATGGGGTTTGCCTTCTCATACCCCTTCTGTAATTTTAAGATGATCCCAGCAATTTAAGATTCAGAATGGTGTTTAAGGTCATATGCAGTCCTTGAATCAAAGTCAATGGGATATTTTTATTATTAAAGACCATATGACTTATCTCAAGGGTATTCTGAATAGGTTGGCGTTGACACCTTGCTGAACAAAAATAAAAAGCGACGAGAGAATTTGGCCAAGTCTTCCTGGTTCAGACTGAATAAGGAACCTTCTAGCAAGAGACAGCTTGTATGCCCTCTTCCAAATTGTTTTCATCCCATTTGCATAACTCTCCACATACAACGGAGCATACTTTCATACCCTGGACAAAATACACAACCAGATGGAGACAGAAGTCATTTGCATCGCTGCCCATGGAATAATATGACTTCACTGGCTGTATACGATAAACTACGCTAATTTGGCCAATAAAAGAGTCTTGAAGATGAGATTTTAGTGCATCTCAATCAATTTCAGATTTTAGAGGACATTGGTTTGAAGAAATCATAGCCCGTCTATATGAAGGCAGGCTGAAAGCACTTTAACTGATGACTAGCACCCACAAAAGCATTAAAGCTTTTTGCTCTCGCAACACTTGACAAGATTTGCCTCCTGATATTTATGGCTCTAATATCTCTAAACACTGTCTCTATAAAACCTGTGCCTGATTTTTTAAAAGCAGGGTTTTATGTCATCCCTTTCACAAATACACGAAGATTAAGTTCTTCTGCCCATGTCCTTGCTGTTGTGTCAAGACTACACAGCGGGCTACGCAGCTCGGAATAAAACCCCCTTTGATACAGAGCTTAATAGAATTTTAGTTTAAGAGCTGGTGTTCTAATGAATAATTTTTAGAGTCACTGATTTCAGAAATAGTTTACAAGTCTGGCGATGAAAGCTTTCTAATCTGACCTTTAGAACAGAAAATTTCACTGGGATTTCTACTTCAGTGAAAAAAAAAAAAAAAAAGAAGTTTTAGAGGTAAACATCTTGCCATTTCCCTACCCTGCCACTCCTTTGGAAAGAATTTTTGCTTGGACTTTACAGGCATTAAACAAGGAACTGCCCGTGCATCTTTACCAAGTGGCCAGGTCCGCTTTGGACTTCTAGACCTTTCCTTTCCTTTCCCTGGTCTTTCCTCCAAAGAAACTGCAATCGTTCTCACAAGGCACAAAAGCTCTCCAATGAGCCTTTGCCATGGGGGCATCTGCGGCTGGAGGATCTTCATGGTGGGGTTTGCTCTGAAGGCTCAGCTTAGCTCTGTGGTGAGAAGAGGTGCGTAGCTGGAGGAGACACAGGTCTGAAGGGAAAGCAGAGGTTCTCAGAGGAGGCACGCTGCCTCCAGCCAGGGAGAAGGGCTCGCAGCTCCTCCCGTCTCAGCCAGGAGTGAGCTGCCCATGGCCACGCTTGGGTTAGGAATGGAGAACGCGGGTGTGTTGGTATGCCAGTCAGGGTCTTGTTTTTCTCCCAAGCCCTCCCTGCTCCCCCCGCCGCTCACGTCTCTGACCTATGCATCATCGTGGACTTTGACATCTCTATCTGGGTTCTCATACTGAGACTATGTTTAAATCTTGCCAAGTCTTTCTGACCACCATCTATCAAAGACAGATTGATACGTCTACCCGCATGGCTAAAAATCCTCCTCAGGCCTTTACCTCGCATCCCAAGGACTGCAACAGCTTTTCCTCGAGCGTTATCATTGCCGTTGGCCAACACACAGCTGCGGGAGTCAGGGATCCTCGTGCCCTGCTCGGCCCGCGTTCTCCTTCCTCTGTCACACCATGCATGAGCTGCTCCTCCTCACCCGGATGGCTCCTCCGGACACACTACGTCCTCAGCACCTTGCTGGGATCTGATCCTCGCTTCCAAATAGGCAACACAGCAGCCCGGGTGCTTTTTTTGCCTTTCTTCATGCCGCTCATCTTACCAGCAGTATCTGCAAGGCACCCACGGTTCTCGTCCCAAATCAAATCACTCTTTCTATGATGTTACCAAAAAAAAAGAAAAAAAATCCTCCTCGACTTTTACGTTCCATTTCATCAAAGCTGTCTGATTACTATCCTTCCACAGGAAATATTTCAAACGTTCATCCTGAAGCAACTCTCCTGCTTGAGACAAAACGCTGAGGACTCCGAAAATTTTATTTTATTACTTTAATCTGGAAAATCTGGGCAGACATTTCCCCTTGGGTTGACCTGAACGGAGTTACTTCAATCTCAAATGGTTTTTTTATATTTTCCTAGCAAAACAACGCGTTATTCGCACACTTTCTTCCGGCAGAGATGATTCTGCAATAGCCAGAAAGCGGTACCTCTGCTGGCGGCAGGAGATGTGGCACAGCCCTCTCTTGCTTCACAGCCCGGCATTAACATTGCAGGCGCCCCACGCGTTCCCCACCGGAGCACGCTCCCCTGCACCTTCTTATTTTGTGCAGCTAAACGAATGCAAATTCAGACCCCAAATAATGTAAAATAATGTGACACGAGCGTGCCGAGCTAGAAGTTTCAAAGAACGATTTCCCTTTGCTTGATAGAAACACAAACGAAAAAGACCCCACAGAGATGCTGGTCCTCAGAGGGTGTCTGGTAGTTCAGCTTGCCTATGGAAATGTACATTATTATGCTGGGCAGCACCACTTAAAGAGGAGATATTTTTCATTCTGTTCATCTCTCATGGCTAATGAATTAGGAAATGGCAGTCACGTTTGCTGCAGACAGGAAAACCAACATGGGACAACTTTTGACAAACATATTTAAAGCTCTGCTGTCCTTTGCATGCCAACACCGACTCCCTAATTCTGCTTTCCAGAAGGAAAATAGGAAAGAAAAAATAAAATAGTAAAAGAGCAGCCACTAGCATGAAATTGTTCTGTAGGCATTGGCCTTACATCCCATCAACAGGAACAGAAATTTTCTTACAAAGACACAGTCCACCTCCGGCCTTTGGGTATAGTCTGCCCTTGACCTGGGGGTCCCGTAACTGCTGTTTTCCATAGGTTTAAAGACCATCCTGATTTGCATTGCTATAGAATCAGTAAGGATCAGCCTAAGGATTACAATAATTTCTTTAAAATAGGTAAACAGCTTTATTTCATTTGACAGATGAGGGGATTTAGAGCCAAAAGGGGAGATGTTACAAGAAGCTTCCTAGTAACTGAGAAAATAACAAACATCTCTGGATTCTCTGCCGTGTTCTCTATCCGCTGGACATAAAAGACCAGAAAAACAGTGATTACGATATGCCACGAAAACATATGCTCACAGCTCTTCAGACATCTGTGCCACTCTAGGACCTGTTTTTGCAAGATGTTTGGTAAGTTTTGCAATGGGAAAGAACCCAGACCAGAAGAAGCCTTAGTTGCGACCACAGATGTTGACATGGTTTGAGGCTCATCACATATCGCCCGGACAGCAATGGTTCCCAGACCTGACATACCCCTCCCGTCCGTAATGGATGCCCAGAATTCCCTCCTTCCTGATAGATGAGGGGTGACCATCGGCACATATGTGGAACCTCGAGCAAGCACCACCACACTGGGGAACAGCGCACCTCCACCATGGCTCCTTGTGACTATATTGCAGACACAGGCTCTAACCGTGCTTAGGGACAGGGTTTAGTGGTGGGATGGCAGGGCTAGGGGAACGGTTGGGCTTGAGGATCTTAAAGGGCTTTTCCAACCCAAATGATTCTATGATTCTGTAATTTGATTGCTAATCAAAATTTCAAGATATTAACAGTTGAAGAAAATATCCTTATGAACTTCAATTATCATCTGTAAGTCAAGAGAGAAAGATTTCTTTTAAATTTAGGAGTTTTCAGTTGGACACATCTCATTTTCTCTTTTCAAGAAAGCATGGCTCAATCTCGCTGAACAACTGAGGTCCCTGGAGGGTCATGCTGCCTTCTTGAGGATTCTGCTTTACACTGGCATCTACATTTCCAGGCTATTCCATTTATTGTCAAAATAGTAATTTAAATTTGCAATTTACTCTCCTCTCTTATTTATGCACCCTTCTAGCTCTCATCAGAATAAGCCAACTGGCCACCAGTGATCTACAGAGTTAAGACTGCACTCAGTGAAGGTAGCTGGCCTATATTCTGAAGTTATGCCAAAATGAAACTCTTAATATCATCTACGTAGCTATTGAACTGTCCCTATCCTCAGCTTCAAGTTAAGAAAAAATTCTCAGAAAAATATTTCTGTAAATATTGTCACTATCCGAGGATTAATAACATCAATATTCACAGTATACTATTATTTTCATTCTCACTTTCAGCCTTCAAGGAGTGGCATAGATGCCAAATGATGTGCCCGGATTCTCTAACAACCTAGCAGTAAGCAGCCCAAGGGGCCATCGGTGGGAACTACCTTGCTGGTAATGCAGGTGTGTTGGAAAAGCTTCAGGAGTGAGAGAGAACAGGAAATTTTCCTGATAAATAGCATGGTATCAGATCCTGCACAAAGCCAGGGGGCAAGCAGGGAAAGGCAGACAAAAATCTTGCTCTCCCCTTAGCCTACTGGGGGAGCTTTACACCGTTTTCTTTAAGACCTATGCATTGAGGGTATACAAAGAAGGGTGGTGGTAAGTTCACGGGTGAGATGTCAGAGTGGCTGATTAAGCCTAAGGTCAGAAGATCTTCAAAGGCAGAGACACCTACTCCATTTCAAAGTGAAATTGTCCCAAATACCTGAGGGCTCAGAACCCGAGTACTCACTGCTTCATTCAGAACATCAGGGAAAACAAGAAATCTCCCTTTGTATTTCATAGAATCATAGACTGGTTTGGGTGGGAAGGGACCCCCAGAGCCCACCCAGCCCAACCCCCCTGCAGTGAGCAGGGACACCTTGAACCACATCAGGTTGCTCACAGCCCCGGCCAACCTGGCCTGGAATGTTCCCAGGGATGGGGCCTCCACCCCCTCTCTGGGCAACCTGTTCCAGTGTTTTACCACCCTCATTGTAAAGAATTTCTTCCTTATATCTAGTCTAAACCTACCCTGTTTTAGTTTAAAGCCATCCCCCCTTGTCCTGTCCCAGCTGGCCCTACTAAAAAGCTTGTCCCCATCTTTTCCTTCCACAAAGATAATTTTCTCCAGACTAGAAAGAGCTCACAGCAGAGCTTTTTGCAAGGTGTGCTGGGTTTGTCTGGGACAGAGTTGATTTTGTTCACAGCAGCTGGCACGGGGCTGCGATCCGGCTGTGTGCTGGCAGCGGCGCTGAGCACCCCGGGATGGGTTCGCTCCTGCTGAGCTGGGCTCACACAGAGCCAAGGCCATTTCTGCCGTTCGCCCCACCCCACCAGCGACGGGCTGGGGGGCACAAGGAGCTGGGGGGGGGGAATGCTGGGGGGGCGGCACGC
>NW_009260758.1:1265797-1270881 GCF_000687185.1 Egretta garzetta
AGCAGGGAATGAACCCCGTGCTTTGCTTGCTTGCCTGCGTGGCTTTTGCTTTCCCTATTAAACTGTCTTTATCTCAACCCACGAGTTTTCTCGCTTCTACCCTTCCGATTCTCACCCCCATCCCACTGGGAAGGAGTGAGCGAGTGGCTGGGGGTGCTGAGCTGCCGGCCGGGGTTAAACCATGACACAAGGAGAGCTTACATCACTGGACCTTGGCACCCTGGGACCAAACTGGTCCATTTAAGCATTCATTTTAAACAAACAGCTGCATCTGCATTTAGTTCTTAAAGATCCAGCCCCTAGATACATATATTAAAGAAAAGAAAGTACTTTGAATCTATGCTATTTTACACATTAAAGTTAATGAATATGGTGAGAGACAGGAAAAAATGGTCAAGCCTGTGCCTCGCTGTTCCTGACACTTCTAAACCACGAGAGAAACGGTGGCTCCGCGACCGACCCGTGACGGTGGGCTCAGCGCCGTGCCATGGTGCCAGCTCTCTGACACCGCGCCGGGCCCGGGACGCGGCACCTCCCCAGGCAGCGCTCCCCGCTCTCAGCAGCACTATTTCTGCGTGATCTAAACCGAAACACGCTTCCTAAATAACACCGCAGGCTTAGGAGATCACCAGCTTTGAGAGAAGGTGCACTGATTATGTACAAATGCCCTGCCAGCGTTTTAAGTAACAACGTCTTCATCTTATTTATAACCCTGGGGTGGAAACAAAGCAGGTATAAATCCTAGGTTCCTGTTCTAAGTTAAGGGTCCTTCTATCACAGATGGAAGTAAAGTGGGTTATATATCTATCCTCTGCTACGTGCTCCCTGTTGGTCCTATTCATCAAACAAAAAAAGGGAAAAAAGAAGAGCTTACGTGAGGCTTAGCCTAGTTTTCCGCCCATCGGAGACTGCGTGGCAAAGGTGCAGAGGTTGGGAGCTGGTTCTCCGACACCGGTGACCGCACTGGGCACAGCTGAGTTAAGGTTTCAGCACAGGAAAGAAACACTGGGAAATAGGTGCATGCAGAAAAATTCGAATAGATTTGCTTGTTCCCTTGTCAAGAACGCACCCGGCATCGCACCAACCCCAGTCCAAGGGGCCCAAGCGGTAGGAGCGTCTGGTTTTGGATAAGACCATCAGGCCTTTTATAGATATAAATGGTTTTTTTTCTGTAAAGGACACTGGGGGAAGAATCAGGGACTCGATGTGCATATGGGAAACAACGCTCTTGAGCCAAATTGGTCCTAATTAGCCCCAAATCTTACCTGATGGCCGAGACAACTTCAACATTATAACCCTGCAGGAATGGGGGACACCACAAATAGCTCGTGCCCTACTCTTACAAGCTGTGACCTGACAGCTTCATGTCTATCTCAGTGCATGGAGGAAAACGGGGATGGTTGGCACATCCCAGCCCCTTCAGTGGGACTGGGGAAGCCTGGGAAGATGGGGCCTCTGGGAGTAGATGGAAGGGCACGTGCAAGCTCCAAAATAACGCTTCATTTGCAGGGTTTCAGGAGGTACAAAACAACCCTTCCCTTAGGAAGAACAAAAAGTTTAGGAAATCTCTCTTACCAGAGAATCTGGACCAAACTGGATTTATTTATTGGACCCAGAATTTAAAATGTGCTCTGTGTATCTGGGAAATGGCACAGTGAGCTTTTTTAGTGTCCCTGGAAAATGAAATAGGAAGGTGAGCAGAGCTGCTCCTCTGCACCCCCACCAACCCCCCCCGACTGGCTTGGACGTGCAGAGGCCTGAAAGGCTTCAAAGGGAAAAAAAAAAAAAAAGATGGCCAAAGAGATTTTGGGGTGTATATGGGAAAGTAGGCCACGTTAAGAAAAAACACTTCCTGAAGATGTAAAAAAACCCAAAGACAATGACAATAGTTAAGGCAGATTCACGGGCCCTGGGTGTAAGCAAACCCCAGCTGCTGGCCAGGGCGTTATCTCTGAATTGCGACCATATGCGTGGGAAGCAGCGCCCTGAGAAAAATGCCAGGGAAAAGTGAATTAACCTACGGGATGAGCTGCAGAGTTGAAGTCCAAAAAAGCAGAAGGGGTACGTGAGCAAGAAATAGCCAAGCGTGGTATTCCAGCATCTGGGTGAAGCCAGCCTTGGGGCTGTGGTGTGCAGGCAGGCACGGGTGCTCCCCCCTCTTAACGGGGGCGGGCAGCTCCCAGCCAGGATGCTCAAGACTCCCAAACCCACGTGCCTGGCAGGGGCTTTTCCCAAGTGCTCTCGCAGAGAACCAGAAAAAGGAAGGAGCCAGGAAAACACGCCGAACTGGGTTTCTGCCCTTCACAAGCAGAAAAAACTTGGAAAAATGAACATCACCAAGGGGACGAGCATGGGCGACCGACGGCCGGCCGAGAGCCGAGCCGAGCCGTGCGCACCCGCCGGCCCGGCTGCAGTCCGACTCCTGAAAAAACCAACCCAAACCCCTCGGCCTCCTTAATTGCCAAGGGTTTTAAAACCCATCGTCGTCGTTGCTCAACACGCAGACGTCAGCGATTGCTGCGGAAATGACTGAGTGGCTCATCCAGCCGAGCGGCAGCTTCGTGGCTCAATCAGCGCGATGGTTGTTGCGCTCGTTTGTTTAGGCAAGGCGAGGCAGACACTTCGGCGGTTTCCTGAAAACGTTCTCCTTATTAATTGTTCTTGAAAGAATGACTTCATTGATCATTTAATCTCCGAAAAGAAAACGAATGCACTTCAGGGCAATAAGAGGGTACAACAGTAAAGAATTTGAGCAGCAATTATAATTTGTTTCTTAGCAACTAATAGCAAAAATTATGGAATTTGCTCGGGTACAGGATATAACAGGAATCAGTCCAGCGATGGGAATATTGAAAAAAATCCCTTTCGGTATAATGTTGGGAGCAATTTTCTTTTTCTACCATCACAGTGAAATTATTTTGGGATGGTAGGTCAAAGCCCCAAAGTATTCTCATTACAACCCTATTACTGCTGTATTTTCTGCTACTGTTTGCACTGCACAGCACCGAGTCCTAGCTGCTAATTCATGCGTAACAATTACATTCGCAGAAACGCTTCTATAAAACAAATTCCTTTAATAAACTGTGGGGGGAAACAGCTTTCAGAGACACCAGTGTGATTCCCTGCAGTTAGGAGCAACGAAGAGGAAAGTTAGGAGCTTCTAGAAAGGATCAGTCCAACAGAAGAGGTACCAAAGGTAAGGCTGAGCTGCTGCCCCGGCCAGCGGCGGAGGGAAGCCCACCATGCAAACCCTGCCCTCCAGGCACGCTTTGATCTTCAGACACAGTGAAACAATTCAGGCTAAATTCCAAACACAAAATATGCCATCTTGCTTGACCGGGGCTGCTTGCAGGAGGAGGAGACCTTTCCCCCCTTCGTTTCATCTCATCTGCCTGGGGCTCCCAGGGCCAGCACAGCAAGGGTTTGCTGCTGCTCCAGCATCCCCCGAGGACACCTCCCCTTCATCCCATCATCCCCAGTCCTGGGGCCTCATTTCTGTTCTAAAAAGTGGTTCCTCAGCCCCCCTGGACATTGCGATATCATTTTTGCCAATTGCAGGAAATACCCACAGCGTTAGCACAGATCTATTAAATCAAAGATTCAAAGGAAACTCCTTCATAGGAAATTGGGACTTGGGGGTGCTGGTGGATGAAAAGCTGGACATAAGCCGGCCACGTGCGCTGGCAGCCCAGAAGCCAACCCTACCCTGGGCTGCATCAGGAGGAGCGTGGCCAGAGTTGAGGGAGGGGATTCTGCCCCTCTGCTCTGCTCTGGGGAGACCTCCCCTGGAGCCCTGCGTCCAGCTCGGGAGCCCTCAGCACAAGGAGGACATGGACCTGTTGGAGCGGGGCCAGAGGAGGGCTACTAAAATGCTCCGAGGGCTGGAGCCCCTCTGCTCTGAGGCCAGGCTGGGAGAGTTGGGGGTGTTCAGCCTGGAGAAGAGAAGGCTGCGGGCAGAGCTGAGTGCGGCCGGTCAGGGCTTAAAGGGGGCCCAGAGGAAAGGGGGGGACAAGCTTTTTAGCAGGGCCAGCTGGGACACGACAAGGGGGGATGGCTTTAAACTAAACCAGGGTAGGCTTAGAATGGATCTGAGGAAGAAATTCTTTACAATGAGGGTGGTGAAACCCTGGCAGGGGTTGCCCCGAGAGGGGGTGGAGGCCCCATCCCTGGGAACATCCCAGGCCAGGTTGGCCGGGGCTGTGAGCAACCTGATGTGGTTCAAGGTGTCCCAGCTCCTGTAGGGGGGTTGGGCTGGGTGACCTCTGGGGGTCCCTTCCCACCCAAAACATTCTGTGATTCTATGAAATTGCTACGGGTTGGAAAGGCAGCGATTTCAGAGAAGCATCTCTGCGCGGGGTGGGAGGAAGGACACCAACCCCCTCCCAGTGTGGTGGTGTGACAGCATGCAAAATGAAAACAGATCCCATTTCTCTAACAGCTCATGTTGCACCGCCATCGCTTTTAGGCAGTTTTTCTAACAACGGGGGACAAAACAATGGCATGACTAAAAAACTGCACTGATTTAGACTTGATTTTCCCTCTTTGGATACTCATTTCACAATCAGCAGCATGTGGCAAGCATTGGTACTGATGAGAAAGGCAACAGCTACTGCACGGCCGCTCACCTGCTCGCTGGAGGGCTTATTTTTAAACCCAGCATTACCGCAGGTAGTCATACTGCAGGTCTTTGCATGTTCTCAGGTTAAACTGCAAATCCTGCTGAGGAGTTTAGGGTCAAATTGAGCCTAGTTATCCCAGCAGGGAAAGGATATTTCATCTACCAGCATTGGGGATGGCTCTGTGGGAGAAGACCGGGCTCATCCGCCAGGAGGGCAGAGCGGAGCCTTGGCCCCGTCCTGGTGACGCGTTCGCTGCCGTGGATGGAGGCAGCGATGGAGCAGACGCAGCCTGGAGAGGCGGGGGGTACAGGGGCATCCAGACTGACCCTCTGCTCTGCTCATGGAGATGGGCAAAACCGCCTGGCTTCAAAGCTTTGGCTTTGGTAAAAAACAAACTGAGGCCTCAGCAAGGTAAAATATGTATCAAAGTTAATTTCTAATTAGAAATGTTTTTCTGTAGGTGCT
>NW_009260758.1:1270910-1280264 GCF_000687185.1 Egretta garzetta
GTTCTCTTTGGGGGGGACAGCCCCGTCTCGCTCATCCCGCCCTACCAATGGGACTGTAAAAGACCGTCACTTAGCAAAGAAATACAAACAGAAGGGGAAACCTTACTCAGCCTTTTTCTTCCTGAACTCATTTCCGCCAGCATTGCTCATTTTGAACAGGCTTGGCAAGCTGGCCCTTTTCTTCATGAGCAGCCTTTGGTTAAGCAAGAGCAAACCCAAAGCCTGTAGACAAAGCTGGCACTCTCCATGGTTACCCCCCATGGCTCCTGCAAAGACAGTTCTGGTGGGAAGCCACTGCGACCCAGCTGCCCAAAAGCACAATCCTTGGACATCCACCATACCTGAGAGCCAGCAGAAGGGGAGAAGGAATAGATCTGAAAGCCCTCGTGCCTCATGCCTCTACTCTGCACTGGTGAGAACCCACCTGGAGCACTGGGTCCAGTTCTGGGCTCCCCAGTTCAAGAAAGATGAGGAACTCCTAGAAAGAGTCCAGAGGAGAGCAACAAGGATGATGGGGGGACTGGAGCATCTCCCCTAGGAGGAAAGGCTGAGGGAGCTGGGCTTGTTCAGCCTGAAGAAGAGAAGACTGAGAGGGGACACGTACAAATATCTTAAGGGGGGGTATGACGAGGATGGAGCCAGACTCTTCTCAGTGGTGCCCAGCGCCAGGACAAGGGGCAATGGGCACAAACTGAAACAGAAGAGGTTTCAGTTGAATATGAGGAAAAACTTCTTGACTCTGAGGGTGACGGAGCCCTGGCCCAGGCTGCCCAGGGGGGCTGTGGAGTCTCCTTCTCTGGAGATATTCAACCCCTGCCTGGATGAAGTCCTGTGTAACACGCTCCAGGAGAACCTGCTTGAGCAGTGGGGTGGGACTGGGTGATCTCCCAAGGTCTCTTCCAACCCTTGCCATTCTGGGATTCTGTGATTACCTGCACAGGGCACGGGGTATGAGCATAGTCCAGCTGATCAGGAGTAGCTGCTAGCAAGTAAGATTAGCATGAGCAAAGGCCACCAAAATAAGTGAAACTAAGTCTTAATACATAGTCCTCCAAATACCCATGCCTGAGAAGGGTCTGCAAATGTGCAGAACAAGCTGGTGAGCTTCTCTAAGGGCGGGCATCGATGGTGCCATGCGCTGGGGACAGACAAGCTCTTGAAGCCTTCCCTGAGACTCAACTTTGCGATTTTATGCCGACGGAGACGCGAATAGAAATGCAGCTTTCAGCACCTGCGTGCACTAATGTTCTAGCTTGTAAACTATTTCGCAGTCATCAGTAGAAATAATTTGGCCAGGAGGCTCATTAAAAGCGCATCCCGCTCACGGCGTAGCCGCTCAGCACCGCCGAGCCATGCCAAAGAGAACGGGAGCGGAGCCGGTGGAACGACTTGCAAATTCATCGCTTTCTGAGGGGTAGGGTCCAACTCTGGTGCCACTAAAGATCAATACAAGTTTTATCTTTGACTTAAACGGAAGCAGGATCCAGGCCACAGTAAACAGCTTTGATCGTACGTCTGAATGGGTGGGTTCATCTCCAAACTGCAGCATCAGAGCTGCGCTTCTCTCCAGGCATAACTTCTTATTGATTTCAGTGTTATTTCCAAACGGAAACTACAGCACAGTGAATAAAATTGTCAAGCTAAGCCTCATCCCCTAAAATAAAAAGCACATAATTTAATCTAGTTCAGCTAGGTTTTTGTGTATCATTTTGGAAAAGTCATGATTAGCATCCATACTCAGAGTTTAAAGCTTTTTTTATTTTCCAAGAGCCTGTATTGCTATAAGCACAGGGTTTAGGGTATCACTAATCCAGATTCTGTTACTGCGGCAAAGCAGATTGCTCACTTTCGGAAAACACGTTCCATTTCAGAGACAACTAGCATGGGGGGGGAGAACAAATTTAAAATGCAAGCGATACATCACAAACCAAGTATTGGGGGAAAATATTAGCACTTTTATCATAATGAGTTTGTAACCTAAATACATATTTCAAGGATTAAACTGCTGACCCTCTCTGACCTCCACAGGAGGCTGAATAGCTAGATCGCAGTTTAATCTTCAGTGAGAATAATACAGCCCTTGAAGAACAAACGAACGTGTATTAATGATGCTCCAGGATTCAGAATTTAACCCTTCAGAGGAAAAAAAAAAAAAAGGCTCAAACCCCCAGACATCAGTCCCAAGAGACTCAGCAATAACTTTCCTCAGAAATAGAAATGAGGTAACACAAAAATCACACAACACACCGATCAGGCTCGAAAACAAGGGGTTGCTCGCACGAGGGGGGAAGCTATGGACAGGTTCAGAAGTCCCTAACCAAGGGCTTTCCATGGCTACACCACAAGAGGTGACACAGCGGGGCCTAAGAGACCAAGCTGAGGTGCTGGAGTGGGGTCACAGACCGCACGTGCTGTCCGGGGGCCAGACGGGGGGGAAGTTCAAGGAGCGGGAGGAAGTTCAAGGAAGGTGACTTGATAAAAGGGAAAAATCCAGAGAGAGCAACTGAGAGCGAAAAGGCTGAAGAGAGCTCTCCGGGGGCTAGGAAGGGTCCTCCCCATACAATGCTTTAGGTTATTCCATGCAGAACCTACGGAAGGCCATGCAAAAATCATAGACTCACAGAATCGTTTGGGTTGGCAAAGCCCTTTCCGCTCCCCCAGCCCAACCGCTCCCCTACCCCTGCCATCCCACCCCCAAACCCCGGCCCTCAGCACCGCCTCTGCCCGGCTGTTAAATCCCCCCAGGGCTGGGGACTCGACCCCTTCCCTGGGCAGCCCCTTCCAGCGCCTGACAGCCCCAAGGGGAAGGAATTGTTCCCCATGGCCAACCTCACCCTGCCCTGGCACAACTTGAGGCTGAAACGATCGCGTTTGGAATAAAACCACATATGGGCAAGTAGTTACATTAACCAGTGCTACTGCATCCACACATCTTGGACTTCAAGACTGAAAAAACCACATTACTAATACGGATGCCCACTTTTATCGGTTTTTAGGGGCGGAGCTTTTGTAATAAACTTAAACCACTCTCTGTATTTCATAATTCAGCTAATACAGCTTGTAATCCCTTTGAATATACAAGACAAAATGTCTTACTGTTTTGTGAAAGCACAGAGCCTACCTTGGTAAATGCTTTTTTTTTTTTAATTTAATCCAAATGTTTCTAATCTGATTATGCTGCTTTAGCAATCTAAAATAAATTTTAGACATCAAAAATAATATTTATTCAAGTTCCCCATCATTATTTTAACTGGAAAAGAACCAGCTTTCTGAATTCAGTCTTTTTAATTAAGAATCAAACTAAACTTATGTTTGGTCAACCTGAAAACTTGAAAGATTTTTGCCAGAAGCATCATTCATCGAGATAGATATATTAATCAGAATTTCGTAAACACTCTGTATCTGAAGCAAAGATAAAATGTTAAAGTTTTCTTATTTTTTGTGCAGAATTCTCCACATTTGCAAGCTCTTGGTTAATAAGTGCCTAACAATTTAAACAAGCGAGGAAGTTGATGTATTTCCACTCAAGTGGTCCATGGCTACTTGCCAGTGCTAGGATCTTCCATCCTAGTCCCTCATCCTGAACTTTGAAGCCGAGGACCAGAACCTAAGGAGCTACAAGCTGGTACTGGGCATGGCCTTAAATGATTGACTTCAGCAAACAGCAGGACCCCAGCCAAGGGGATGTTGAAGGGCTTGGCTCTGAACAAGGGGGCTTCCCAGGCCCCCCCGACAGCTTGCAGGCAGCCACGGTTTGTAGCACAGAGCTTGCTCCAGAGCAGCAGACCAACGCAATATGTATGAAACGATCACCCTGACATACTGAAATCTGGAGTGATGGGATCGGTCCTGAGGAAGCTGTTCATTACCCGTCCACAGTGAAAACTCGCCTTCCGTCACGGAAAAACACAAGCAGATCATAAGCAAAGGGATAATATATTGTAAACTGCACGGGGAGACGGAGGACTTGCCGTACTCACAGTGATATTTCTCATTACAAATCACCTCTCCGTATCGTGTGAACCCGACGTTTATTGGCATTTTTACCTTTTTATTTCTGTAGCTGGAGCACATCTGAAATAGCCTGGTCTATCCTAGCAGCTTCTCTTACAGTTGGTCAAAAGCATCTTTCATTAAGCTCGACTGAAAGCCCAGCTCATCGTTACTGATAGCTTCATGTCTGGGAACGGATTGCCTTGAACTCCTGCAGGCGCGTGCAAGGATATTTCATAGTAGGTGCTGCTGTAATTACTAAGCTGCTACATACACCCCTCCCAGGACAACGGCACAGAGAAATCTGAGAGATGATGGATGAATAAGCCCGTGCATCTATTCTCTGCCTTCACCTTCACAACGGCATGAGAAAAAAGATGACTCGTGGTCCCGTGCTATCATTTGCCCACTCTTACAGACTTTATCCTGTACCTCAAACCGGCTTTTGTAATTCACGTCAAGAACTGGGCCTTTTGTTATCCTTAGCTTTTGACAAGAACTCTGAATTTAACCCCAAATAAACATCAAGCAGCCTGTTTTCCCTGCTAAACAGTTAAGAAATATCACCCATACCTGAAAGTACTTGTACCTAAGTACTGAAACGTAGGACTTGTGAAAACCATCATTGTGGATTTATTCCATATAGAAACTATGGTCCTTCAAACATTTGGAAGCTTTAATTCTCCAAGGAAAGGAAAATTCAACGGTGAGATCCCATTTGTCAGACACTTTCTAGGTGGCCCCTTTTCAAGGAATAAGTCATTTTACCCGGCAAACTATGTATAATTTTAGGTAAATAATCATAAACCAAGGCATCCATACCTCATTTTCCCTCTAAACCCAGGTGTTTTCTCTACTCCCTGAGAGTACTCGGAGAATACTCAGAGGATGCTCCATAGCGCATTAGAAAAGGTTATTAAGCAGGCATCGCGCGCCCCGGTTTCCTAGCACGCTGCAGGAACGGAGGCTGCGTCATTACTTACACGCAAATTGAAGCTTCGCTTCTCTGCTGACAATCGTTCCAAACGGGTTTGTTGCTACACACTGGTATGTTCCAGTATCTTGCGTTTTATTGGGATTATTGATCAACAGGTTGCCTTCCACCATGCCGTAGCGGTAATCCATACCGATGTCAATACTGGTTCCATTTAACTTCCACCTATAGCACAAAAACACCAAAGTTAAATTCTGCTAATATTAATGAATACTCTCGGGTATTTGAAAAGACAACATGTAGTAAATAAAGATAGATTTAAAACATCTTTGACTACTTATAAAAAAAAAAAAAAAGCATGCAAATGCAAATTTCCTGCACAGTAGTGAAATATTCCAGTATTTAACTGAAAGAGCAATATCCTTGACATATATTTCAGCCTCTGATATGATTAATGCTTCTGTAGTTGCTAGTGCTGCTGCTCTTTGGAATTAATCATTTTGCACGGGGAAGTCCCAGAAACAGGATCTTTAAACCATTCAAGTCCACCGAGGTTTCTTTTCCTCTCCTGACTTGCTGGCTGTTTGTTTTTCAATTTAAGAAAATTCACTCGTGGTAGATGTGGTCACAAAATGGGGCACTGAGAAATCCCAGCACCAGGTTTGCCCCAGTTAGAGCCACCCCCATCCCCGCCGGCCCTGGTCAGAGCGTGCGAGGGAGCCACAGCCGCAGAGCAGCTCCCTTTATCCCAACGTACAGAGAAGGGAGCTGAGTATCTTTGCCCCGGTGGATCAACACCATTTATTGCATTAAATAGTTGGTTGTGTCAGACGACAGCACGGTGGCTGGAGGTCCGATGACTCTAATCTGTTTCGGAGTGGCATTTACTTTGGCGAACAAAATGAGAAAGCACTAAAGGAAAAAAAAAACCATCAGCCTAAATGATTTACAGCAGCAGCAGTAGCATCACCGCGGCAGCACAGCATCTTTTTTCTAAGGATCTCAAAGCAGTTACTAAAGCTGAAAATAATTAAGAGCTTTGTCCCTGTTTGTGGAAAAATCTGGGAGCCGAGACTACTTACAACCCCTTCGTAACCTTTCTGAATTCTTGTCCAAATTTTGCAATTGTGTGGCGGTACGGAGTGATTTCCTGATGCCTGTTTTTTGTTTTCGGCATGGGGGCAGACTCCAGGGGCACCACCGAGTTACACCCCGCGATGCGCCCAGGAGGGAGGCTCTTGGGGGACACCGCCGTGGCGCGGAGATCGTGCTAAAGAAGAGTTAAAACATTCAACAAACCCAACGGTTGGCCTGGGATTTCCTTTCGCTTCGCAGCTCAGCTTCACTTTCTTTTCCTCTGAATCCAAGGGGAAGATCACACTGTTGGGCTCCTGAAGGAAAACCGGCCCGTGCAGCGTGTTGTCGTCTGTGTAAAACAGAGGGAAAAGGTGACAGGGACTTGATGGAATCACTGTGTACCCAGTGTCAAAATATAAAATAGTATCCTAGCAGCGAGAAGCCATGTATCATTCACCCTAGAAAAGATGGGATAATGACTTCTATTTTTTTAGAACAGCCAGATTTTTTTCCAAAAGCCGTTGAATCTCATGTGGAGTCAACATCCAGGAAAACATTTGTGCATTAAGGAGTACAGCTTAAAACTTTATCCAAAATTCAAACAAAGGGGAACGGGCATATCTTACCATAATAGCACAGCTCTCTTCAAGTAAGACTGCTTAGTTTCACTTTTAAACACTGAAATATTTTCTCCGTACAGGAAAACCCCTCATTATTAAATACTGCTACAGAAAGGAAGGACTTTCTGCCTTTTAGCTGAATGGAAGGAGCCTTGCTTGAACATTTTCTGATCGCGTTCTGCCGGGCAAAGGGCGACTGCACGGGCCACCAGGGTGCTGCTGCCGGTACCTGCGGCTCCCCCCCTCAGAGGAGAATGAATAAATAAAATATAAAGATGATGGGATGTACAAAAAAAAAAATAAGAAAGAAAAAGGAATGAACAGAAGATGATGCATCTTCCCACCAGGGGAAAGGTGCGAATGAATGTGAATAGCCCTGGCATCCCCTGACACCGGGAAATCAGCTGGATTTATTAGAGACAGAACAACAGCTCTTTACTCCAGGGAGAAAATTCTGTCATCTCCACAGAAGGATTTCAGAGACACTTTGCCAGGAAGATTATAATAGAGCAACCTCTCCCCCGTGCCTTCTCCCCCAGGCACCACCACAAAAGAGAATGCACTAGGCATACAGTCATATCGGTGGTATTTATCTTTATTTTTAATTATACGTTAACGATATCTGACTGAGACTCATCTATTATTCAAAACACATTTCACATCATCTCTAGCTTTAAATTATACCTGTGTGCAACTTACTGTTGCTGGCAGAAAAAGATAATACTAACTATAAAGCAAAGAGGGCTGGATTATGATATCCTGACTTGTTTCTGAGACCCAGGGCTGCGCCACTCCTCAGACAGGCTCATTCAGCGTAAGAAAGAATATTACAATCTGGTCCATAAAGATTATCGTTCGGAGTACTCTATTAACGGGTTTGAAGACAAAAGCATTAAAATACGTTTCGATTTACCCAGTTTTCTAATTGTAAGACACAGATGCTGGCCTGGTGCTCAGGTGTACTCTTACTCACTTGCTCCTGTGCAAGAGTCGCTTCAGCTCCCATAGGCAAGGAGCTTGACTGTGCCGGGACCGGCACACGCCGGACCATCCCAAATGACCCAGTCAGCGCCCCGTGCTGACCCAGGTACGGGTTGCATCGGCTGTCTCATCTGCCTCGCACCCCATCGACGGACTCAAGCCACGCTACACTGTCATTTGCTGTCATTTCAATGACAGTGTGCCAATTTATATCGGATCGCATCAGGCTAAAGGGCCCCCTCCCATCACAAGAAAATACACCCTGCATTAAGAAGTAGATAGCGCGCCTACTCGAGCTGGGGGACAGACACACAAACAAATCGAAGGGCCCAAATGTGTCCCCACATGTCCAGGGCATCACTTGGCCGTGGGATCAAGGCGTAGCGTCCTGGGGTGAGACACTGGCCCTCAAGGTATAGTGACACCGCCCCACGTGCCGCAATGGGGCGTTCGATAAGGAGTCGCATTTGTAAGAAACGTTACGATCTGCCTATACAATTACCAAGCAAAGTACAATCTAGAGACCACATCGGGCAAAAGCTGGAGAACTACAAAGGTAGAAATAGTCACAAACGGGTGAAAAGACTAAATTGAACTTGCCTAAGCTAAAATAGAAGCTCACGGAAGAGCAAATGAAACCGCTTTCCAAATATTCCAACATCTGCTGCTGACGCTGTTTAACATTCAGCTTTTGCAGGGCCAAAACCCGCCGGCCCTTCCCGCTAGCCAGCGGGACGGAAAGCCCCAGTGCGACTACGACTTGGCTTTGCAGAGAAGAGCGTTGGGTCAGGCCCTGCAAGCAGCTGCCAGCGTATCAGGGGAACAGAAGAGGAGGAAAAACCTTGCAACAGCGAGTAGATAAAATTATTCTGAGTGCCTTTCTTCTTTCGCTTATTGCTGCCTGTGTATAACCCAGATAAGCAAGTCCACGCTATTTAATCTTCAGCCTGTAGAGTCCTTTTGCTGCAGCCGAACGCGCGATTGAAATCGTTGCCGCCCGGATCCGAACGCAGCGTGTGACAGGAGTTGAGCCCCAGTCCCTTGCAGGAGAGGAGGATTTGGTTCACAGAACACTAAATATTCACCAAGAAATAAAACGAACCAGACACAGGCAGAAAACGCAAAGCACCTGTACCACACAGAGCCCATTTCTGACCGACTTACAGCGCTGCTGGCTAGAAACAGATCTCGGATATTTAGTGTCAGCACAGGCAAATGCATTTGCTCTACTACAGCGTCTGGTTATGTGGGAGCAAAGATTTGCTATCCAGGTAACTTTGAAATGTGAATTTTACACTTTTTTTTTTTTTTTTTAATAAAAGCAGTAACTCCATTTCTATCGCGATGATGTCCAGGGACTTGCAGTCATGAAGCGACAAGAACACATTTTTAGTTTGTTACTGATGAACGCTGCTAGCAGGCTTTGCCCTCGCCCTCCTTACGAGACTGTGTTTGTTAGGCTCTTTTGGCCACCCCATCCGACAGAATGACGAAGCAGGGCACACGTGTACATATACCCGTGAAAGGTGCTCAGCTATTTTAGCTCACTTTGCTCTTTCGGGTGATCTCATCAACACGTACAAATATCTCAAGGGTGGAAGTCACAAGGACGGAGCCAGACTCTTCTCAGTGGTGCCCAGCGCCAGCACGAGGGGCAATGGGCACAACCTGAAGCAGAAGAGGTTCCAGTTGAACGTGAGGAAGAACTTCTTGACTTGGAGGGGGCTCGAGCCCCGGCCCAGGCTGCCC
>NW_009260758.1:1280316-1281226 GCF_000687185.1 Egretta garzetta
TGGCCCGCGGCTGTGTGTGAGCCTGCTTGGTCAGGGGGGTGGCACTGGGTGAGCTCCCGAGGTCCCTTCCGACCCCTGCCGTGCTGGGATTCTGGGATTCAGCAGTAACCTGTAGCTACTCCATACACGTTCGTTACTGTCCTGGGAAAACACAGTATGTAACCTCTGCGGACAAGCTACCTGTTCAGACACTCTCCCAGTGACAGATTTTATTTTTCTGAGTTACGTTTCTTTTGCTCGAGCCCGAAATGATTTAACCCAGAATGAACACTGAGCCGCCCTCAGCTTAAGACAAGTTGCAAACAAGATTGGTTACCAAAAAGTGGTTTTTTTTTTTCCCCTCTTGTCAGATGAAACAAATGTGCAACTGCTCTGGGTCTGCCTCTGTCGAGAGCAGTGTATTTCTTGCAGGAAGATGCAGGATATTGGGAATTTCAGTAGATTTCATGATAAAAGAAATATTTTTAAACACTGTACGAGGTGTATGCCCATATGCTGTTGGACAGAATGTGATCGATAATTTAGAAGAACATTCTGCCATCCTCGCTTCTGCTGAGAGAGATATTTTTTTTTTCCTGGTAAATCAAAAAAATCTATTAAAAACCACCAGATTAATTTAATTACATTCCAAATGAAGAGTATTTTCTGTGTCCCTCCAGTACCCCAAACTTGAGAGCCAGCACATCCAGTAGGATGGTAAAGGCTCGTCGTCCTTCTGCGCTTTTGAGGAACTGAAACACGAAGAATGTCGGCGGAGGTTAATTCACAGGAACAGGTGAAACCATTCCTATTCTCTCTGAACATTAAGCCCGGTGATGGATATCATTACCTAAATAGACCTGCTTTAATTTTCATTGAAAGTTATGGCCAATTTGAGAGAAGGTTTAATTGAATATTCCACACTGTAGGG
>NW_009260758.1:1281239-1282661 GCF_000687185.1 Egretta garzetta
CTGAACTGAGGAGAGAAGTCTTGGAGTATATCCAGTATAAATGATAAAAATCCTTTCCTTGTTTGCTGCCGAGGGAATTGGTTTCTGCTATGTCCGCTGGTGTGTTTTCATACGGCGCTACACGTCGGTATTTCTTCAATACAAAACTGCACCTTGGGAAGAGCAACTCTTCAGGAAACGGGGACGTGAAACGGCTGGGACAGCTCAAGGGCACGGCTGATGAACGCAGCAGCCTGCTCCGCAAGGGTACCCAGCTGCATTCCGTCCTCCGGAGCAGGGGAAGACTAAATTGGATGGCTCGCTCTTTATTTTTTTGCCTATCCCTTCTATTAACATCAAACGCACGCACAAATGGTGCTAATGGCTTTGAAATGATAAGAAAGGTTTACACCGGATAGTCCTACTGCAAATCATTCTGTAGACTTCTCAATAAACAAGACCTGCGAATGGTATTTCCTATTCAAAAGAAACAAATACGTGTTTAAAAAAAAAAAAGGAGATTTCAAATGTCCTACATGAGGTGTTATTTTTAAGGGAAGCTCTGTGTCTCTGGAGACAACTGCCAGCTGTTGGGCTGTTAATCGTTCCTGGCTACCACCCCACCATGCCTGACCCACGTGTTTAAGAAAGAATTAAGAAAGATTAAGACAGAGAGCAAACCAACAAAAATCAGATACTGCTGTCAGGAGCAAAGCTAAAACAAGTTATGAGGCTCTTCCCCTCACTCTCATCATCGCCACCCCACCACCGCGTAAGACGGTGCAGATCCACTGCAACACTCTGAGCCGTGGGAGTGAAACACCCTCCCGGAGACCTTGTCCAAGGGAACCCTGGCGGGCTCGCTTCTGGGCTGAGAAGCTGGAGGAGCACAAGAACCATCACCTCTCCCAAACCCATGCAGCACCAGGCTGCAGGACTGGGCTTGCTCTGCAGCACCCTGCAGGTCTCCAAGAGGGACCGTGAGCTGGATGGCTCCTCCCACTACCACCCCTCTTTTCTGACATACTCTTATTCCCCAGATCGCTGCTGTACCAAAACCAAGTGCAGTGGAAGTGGAAAGCCATATTTGACAGGTGACATCTGATAGGCAAGCATCTGATACCTGAGCTCAAAAGCAGCGGCAGATATTCCTCAGGGACGGTAACGCAGCCATAAAAATCCAGAGGCTCAGAAGACAGGAAGAAATAAATCTCCGCTCTCGTAAATGCCAGCGTGGAAGAGCTCCAGAATTGGAAACGGAGGTGGTAATGGTCTGATGACTCTATTTACGGGTGACCCAAGCATCTGGAGCAGTTTGAATTAAAGGCAGGGTTAAACACATCCACCCTGACACGAGTGTGCTCTGACCTCCGAGGGAAGCCCGGGGTCCATCAGCCAGGGGAGGTCAGGAGCCGGCCCACCGGCCGCCTCCGCCCGGGCCCC
>NW_009260758.1:1283178-1287613 GCF_000687185.1 Egretta garzetta
CCGAGGGTGCTCGGACCTCCGAGGGAAGCCGGGGGTCCATCAGCCAGGGGAGGTCAGGAGCTGGCCCACTGGCCGCCTCTGCCCGGGTCCTGCGACGCCGGAGCGCGGGAGCCGACGTGCAAATGCCAACCGCGGGTCAGGCTCCAGCCTGGGAATTCACCTGCGAAGCCTCTCATTCAGTCTGACTGTCTGCACCCCAGCGGGATCGTGATTTCGCCTATTGAAATGCCGCATGATTAATTATAGCAAATGTCATCAAGTTCGCACTTTTCAAATAAAACGTTGCTACCTGATCCGTACATGCAAAAGCAAGCAAGTGTTCCCTGTGCCTCCTCCACTGGGTCTAGACAGCCGGTAGGAGGCAATTCCCGATGCAGCGTAATGAGTGACTTGTCCTACGACAAAAACCTTATTTAATAGAATGTAATTTGTGTTCTCTTAGTCAGTCAACAGCACGATTATGATCACAGATGTTCTCTTCAGGACACGATAAAAGCACATTTCTCCATTACTGCAGAAAATCACAAGTTTCCTCCCCAAGCAGCCTTCTCCCTGAGTCATCACAGCTGACATCAGGAAAATAAACAGATAAACTCGCACTGCTCTGTTAAGGATGCTACCATCCCACAGTAAAGCTATGAATAATAAGACAACAACAGTAACCATAACAATAATACTACTGGTACAACAGGAGAGCACTGGGGCATCTGCAGGTCCTCTGCCGGAAGATCAGTTACAAAAGACACCACAGAACCGGCCGCCTGTTCATTAACGATCAAGTCGTTTGTTGATCCCCCGTGCTGAAATAGTAGAAACAACCAAAGGAGTATTTTTGAAAGATACTTTAAAATACATCAAGAATAGGCAGGCTTGTTCTGATGTCTTGTAAGTTAAGCTCTAGCCCTGAGGAAATCATTCAGCAGAGTTATAGATCCAGCCCGACAAACACAGGATTATGACAGGAAATTAAAATACTGGCCCTACCTAGCACAGTACATCTATTGTGACCATTGGGCAGCAATAATAATAACAAAACTCCCACATTCTTCTTCTTGAAGTGACAAAGACATACATTCTGGTTTTAGGAGCTGAATAACATCATGGTTTCACTTCGGGTTCTCAAAAGCCGCTGCATAACACCTATTCTGAAAGCGTTCAAACATATTCTGGCACTAGGGCTAAGGACACTAAACCCGCGTTATCTAAAAACCCACTGTAAACTGTTCGTTCCTCTAGACTTAACCGCGATCTAAAGAACGATCCATGAACTGAACGATCTTTGCTGTTGTTGTGCACATGCAGCTCTCATGGGTTGGAGCTGTGACCAGAAACCCACCCCCCAGGATGCCACCAACACCCTGCTGAGCCAAGCCCAGGCCAAAACCCAGGACTACAGCTCTTCAGTTTTCCGCGGTGACTTTTTTCATGCACCCCTAAGACCATCGCTATAACAACTCATGGTACCATGTCGTTATTTAATTGGTCCAATCTGCTGGTTACAGTAATAAAAATAATCACACTCACATTAGCTCACGTTCCCTTTGTTTCACCAGCATACACGGAGACAACGTGATCACCACAACCACACACTGGGGCTGCTGAAGCTCCTCTGTGAATGGAGGGGAAATGAGGGGGATGTTTGACATCACCCACAAGGGCTGTGCTCATTGACATAACCCCCTTGGCTACACGCTTTGCCAGCTGTAGTTGACCATCTTGAACACTTGCTTGACCACTCACTTGCCATTGCAAACATCGTCACTTCGCCCCTCTGCTTCTGAACACTGTATTTAAGAATCGAGTTCAGAGCATCTCAGATGACTGGCTTATATAAAGCCTTAGAGGAAATACTGGTGTTTAATGCATTTCATGGTTTATATATTTTTTAATTCTTTCAACTCAGGACATGACATACGTTCAACTGAGGAGGTCGGTCAATGCCAGAGAAATTGGTCCTTAAGGGAGACACGAGTGACATTCATGGTCTACTCCATCCATGGCACTAATCCCAACCTCTGGAAGAGCAGCTCTGAGGCATCTTGCCTCAATCTGTTACCCTCATCCGTCACCAGGCATGCAGGTGGCCTGCCACAGCCACAGCAGGGGTAGCAGTCACGTCCCACGCCTGATGAATTCTCAGGTTCTCATAGTCCTGTGCCACTGGCCATGGAGGCCTCCAGAGAGGTTTGTAACCTCCCAGGAAAGCTCAGGCAAAGTCAGACCACAAGGACTGTTCCCAGGGTAGAAGAATCCTGACTGCGCCTGTATCTCATAGCTAGAAATCGATACTGGGATGAGTTTTTTCCATCCCTGTTGAAAACAAGTCCTGGCTGCAATGGGCAAAGATGGGCAAAGACTATGGTTCAGGCTGAACCTAGTAAGAGACCTGAACCTGTGAAATTCTTTCAGAAAGCTGCTGCCAACATCCTAGACTACTAGAAACCTTTATATTTAACCTGGTTGCTTTGACATTATCTTTGCCTCTGACCAAACCCCAGGACAGCACATCATCATGCACACAAAGCTGCTTTCAACTACTCTTCAACCTCCTCCCAAAGTCTGCAGATCCCTCCTGGATATGGTGTTATAAATGTTTCAAAGGTCTGTACTAATTACATATTGATTTATTAGTAAAATTTAAGATGTTGATATAATTTCTGTCTTGCAAGAACACGTATCATTATTGTAAGATTTTCAGTTGTCTTGAGTATGACTGGGACTATAAAGCGAATATAAAAAAAAAAATAGTAGCAGTAGGTCTGTGTGCATATTTTAAAGCCACATATTTCCTTTTGCAATACCTCCCTGAACTTCAATTGATTTTCATCTTTCCTGTAACACGGAAGGTGCGTACAAGCTAGGCTAACAAACGCTATCCTCCCCACCCCACCAGCAGGCAGTAAAAAAGTTATGAAATACTCATGTTGAAAAAGCCTCTTTCCTTTAAGATTCTGGAGGCTGACAAAAGAGAAGTCCCTGGGGCAATAACCTATAATCTCTGTATCATCTATTGCTTGAAAAGCAAAGACAACTCTAGCAATGTGTACAGGCTCCCGATTGATTGAAGAGCCCAACTCCGCAGAAAACTTCAAGGTGAAAGGAACCCTCTCCGGCGCATCGCTTCAAGGTGAAGCCCGGATTTTTGTTTTCAGGTTTAAGTACATTAGCCACTGACAGAAGTAAAGCCGATTCCTGCCAACTTTTTATCTGGCTATTTACAGAGAGGTTTAGGCGACGGATTCCCTTCTCAAATATTTGTGAATAAGCAGATTGAATTACCAGTGCCTCTTGAGCGATGCGGTGCTGCTCCCGGGTAGCGGCGAGCAAGGGATAATCAGTCTGGCACACTGCGAGTGGAAGACTGGTAACTTAATTTGCCCTGTGTCACTGGTCAGAAAACGCATGTACGGTGGTTCAGTTTGTCAATGGGGCACTGCAAATCTGCTTGTTCTGGGTCGTCGGCACACATTTTGCAGTTATGGCAAGACCACCCAACGCTGTATACAGAGAGAGAATACATCAGGGACGGCTTTGACATTCAGTTGCACAGCATTAAGGGGAGCGGTGCTGAGGGCTGTCGTAACAAGCCCTTCCTTAGCCCCAGAGCAGGCAGCGCTGCTCAGTAATTATGGGAGCATCAGGAATGCTTTCCCAGGAGACCAGCGTTCAGCCGACACGCGTGACTTGCTGCCAACAAACAGGCACAAAACTTTTAAAACGTGAAGAAAGCAGGGAGTGAAACAGCTATTTGTTAACTCAAGACACAAAACGCACCTTTCTCCTTGTCTCTCTGGTTTTGGCAATATTTGGACATTTCCATGCCCCTGGTACCGCACTGTAGGAGGACACAGGTGATGAAATTTCACCATCTCCATCTGTTGGAGTTGCCTTCTCCCATCATTAGTCATCTGAAGGTGCTGGTCCGATGCAGTCAAGGCACGCAGCTTTTATTTAATTGACAACTGTTGACCAGAGATGAGTGTATGAAAGCAGAGACCACGCTAACACAGCTGTGGGTCGGCCCATGGCGCTGCCCATCACTGAACGTTGGGAAGAACAAGGTACCTCTCTCTTGGATGACTTAAAAAAATCCCGTGGTGCTCTCTGCCTCTGGTTCCTCTACGTTTGCCTGTGACTCGGCAGAAGAGCTCTTTTATTTTCATCTAAAACAGTCTAAATTGTATCAGAAGCACTCAGTTTAAATGCCTTCAAAAAATAATTCTGACCTAGCAAGCCTGGTTTTAAAAAACCATGAAGAATAAAGGTAGTGTCCATCTAAATCAAGGAAGCGGAGTTACTTATTCAATTCCTTTCCATCTTTTAAACGCATACCAACTTTGGAAAAAAGCAGCTGCTTTTCAGAAAGATTTTTTTAATACGTGAGGGTTATTTCGGGGGGGAAAAAAAAAAAGCTGAATTAAACTGTAAACGCATT
>NW_009260758.1:1288057-1311675 GCF_000687185.1 Egretta garzetta
TTCCTGCAAAATAAGCTTGGGATTTGCAACTTTTCTAACTGAATTTCAATATAAAGAAAGTATAAGAAAAGAGCACATGAGGGATGAGTAGTTTCTCCCAAGATACACACACATCCCTGGCTATGAAGGTCAATACTTGTTCGGTTTCAAGCCCCGGGAAGGCTGCAGGGGCCACCACACCTAAACTTTGGTGGTGGAGCCTTGCACAACCCTGTCCAAACATTTCCACCTGGGATACGTGCAGCTCCCGGCAGCGTGTACGTATTACAAATTCAATATGATGTTGCACATGCGGCCCCATAAGCAAATATTTCATACTCAGCAACGTGGGAAATAAGGTGAGCATGGGGTTTGTGTCCTTTCTGTCATAGACTGCAGGCGCCTTCTAGCATCGGCTTCCTTACAAACACCACACTCTGCATTTCTGTTACTATTGCTAGCAAGTTCAGCCCTTGCCTTAAGAAAAAGACAGTATTTCAATGTGACAAATTACAGTGTAACTGAAAGAACGGTGAGAGAGGGAAACCTCATGTTTATAACGTTATATATTTATATTTTTGGTGCAAAATCATCAGCATCAGCTTGCAATGGTCTCTGGATGCCTTGAACGCAAGCCTGCTGGCATCCTGGGCATCTGGGATTTCAACAGAACCCACGTTTTTAGGAAAAAGAGAATAACCTTTCTTTTCAAGTTCTACGAAGAGGTAAATCAAAGCCATTCCTGCAGCATCGCTGTGCTGCGTGCCCGCTTGGGACATGCCAAGCCTCGCGCTGCACCAAATCGCGATGCTGAGCAGGCTCCTGGCCGTGGATGGGAAAACCTCACTAGCAAGGAAGTGTTTAATCCTCTAAACAGGATCCAGTGCTATAATCTCCAGGTGGCTACGTTATATAAATGGATTTAAGGTATTTGAAGTCTGCTATTGGGACACCGGGCTGGAACCTCAGCTGGTGTAAATCTCCGTAACTTCATTGCAGTCAGTGGAATTACATCAATTCAGGGTACATTTGAGGAGCTGTCCTTCAATTAGGGGTTTTTTTGGTTTTTTTTTTTTTTTTTTTTTTATAAAATGATTCTGTAACCCTCAGCAGGTTACACTTTTTTGTTCCTGCTCTCCAGCAGGCGATTCCCAACTCTTTTTTCTGGAAGTCACCATCTATCCTCATTTCTTCTGCTTGGTCATTCCTGCAGAGGGACCAGAGCCTCCACGCACACACAGACATGCAAACACAAAATCCCACACGAATCCGGCATTAAAATTAACACCGCTGAATGCCAAAATGATGGGCGGCTTAAATAAAGTTCCCGGAGTTCAATCAGTAAAACATCACGAGAGCAACCGGGATTACGATTTGTACAATCTACCTATGTATTCCTTTTAATTTTTCTAAAATGTTATGAACTTTAAGTATTGCAGCAGGGAAAAGATATCAGTAATAGCTGTCAAAACCCTGACTTTTATGACTTCTAACACCGCAATTTAGCGCCCTGACAAACAGCTCAGATTGATGGCATTTGTGAGTAATATGGTTTTTTTCTACCTGGCATAACACTACAGGTTGAGCTTTTGAACATTCCTCGCTCACATTGCAGCAGCAGCGTGGTGGGGTTGCCCCAGACAGAGAATTCATCTCGACTGGACCATTTACACCGCCACCACCCAGCACAGCTTTGGGAAGAGAAGGTCCTTTTCAAGAAGTTTCTTACAATACCAGAAAATTGCTCCTGGAAACAGAGTCCTTAATGCAATGTAAGGACATCAAAGAGCAGCAATTACCGAAGAACCCAGCCTATCCCAAGGAATGGTTTGAAGTTGCTCCAGGGCAGGTTTAGGTTGGACATTAGGAAAAACTTCTTCACCGAAAGGGTTGTCAGGCTCTGGAAGGGGCTGCCCAGGGAGGTGGTCGAGTCCCCATCCCAGGAGGTATTTAGAAGAAGGATAGATGAGGTGCTTAGGGACAGGGTTTAGTGGTGGGATGGCAGGGTTAAGTTAACGGTTGGACTCGATGATCTCAAAGGTCTTTTCCAACCAAAGTGATTCTATGATATAATTTCAGGTTTTTTTGCTTATGGAGACTTCTGGTTCCTCACCCAGAGGACGCTGATACTTCAAACACAAACATTACGCAGAACGTTGCCACATGTGAACCAGCGCTGCAGATTAGACTTTGACCCGATGCAAACAGCATTTCCTATGAACGATTTGCAAACCAGTGTCACTGTGACAGACAGGAAAACGCTCTGCCACGTCTTCCGAGGCCCTCACACCACCACAGCGACCAAGGAGAAGTCACGCGAGAGGCTGACGGACGCACGGCGGCTCGTGGGAGCCTGTCCTCTCCGTGTGCCTGCTCGGAGAGCCGCCTGCGTCCCATCACCCGGAGGCACTGAGGATAAACACAAAATAATTGCATCTCAAGAGATGAAATACAGCTGGCTGCCCCCCTGAGGAGGCTCTTGTTTTGCTGTTAGACAAAGGACATCAGGAAAAGCTCCGAGGAAGAGCACCACAACAAAATGGCTACAGAGATAAAAAACAAATTCCGTATCAATGAGGAGAGCAAGTCAAAAGTCAAACTGAAGGGAGAGACATGCCTTTTTTTTAGGAGAAAGTCATCTGATCGAGGCCTATTACTTCAGAATTAAAAATCACTTTGTTTTATTGTTCAACACGAAATTCTGTTTTACTGCGTTGCTGTGATCCAGCGACATATAAAATGGCTACAGAGATAAAAAACAAATCCCGTATCAATGAGGAGAGCAAGTCAAAAGTCAAACTGAAGGGAGAGACATGCCTTTTTTTTAGGAGAAAGTCATCTGATCGAGGCCTATTACTTCAGAATTAAAAATCACTTTGTTTTATTGTTCAACACGAAATTCTGTTTTACTGCGTTGCTGTGATCCAGCGACATAAATCAGTCACTACCTAATGCCCATTTCTGCCAAACCAGCATGTCAATGAAGCCTTCATAAAAGTCACAGATTAGAACCCTAATGCAAACTAATAAATGCTATCCTTTGCTGTATTTCACCATAAATACCCAAAAATATCAGGAAGATGCCAAAATAGGGGTTGACTTGCATTGCCCATCTGCAGGTCATGACCGTCTGCAGCAACTGAGAGACAATCAGCTCCAGGACAGGGGGTTTTCAGTTTGGGTTTTTTTTTTTTCTTTTGGTAAGTTGTAAGTCAGAAGTTAAAGGCAAGAAAATTAACAAAAATCATATAATTTCATTCTAGTGAAAAGAAGGCTTAATGGGTAATCAAAATAATGTGCACTGCTTCAGCAGTTTTTTCATTGGGGAAATAATGGCTTTCTCTGTTTTGAAAATTAAGGATTATACGGGATTGAGAACTGCACTACGAAGAACCTCCTGATTGTTTTTTTAGATGCCTCAAAGACAAATAAGAATTTCTATAAGCAGTCTTTTATCTGGAACGGAGAGCTTTGGGTTTAACTTCTTGAGGCAGTACACTACCACACTCCATAACGACGAATATGCAGGCAAAGTAATTAAACCAAGAATAACTCTTTCCGTACGGCTTTGGTAGCACTCTGCTGTCTCGTCAGAGTGTTGTTCTGCGAGCAACAAGAAATCAAAGCCATGGAGGAAGTTTCTCTTGACCCGTTTGCTTCTCAACCCATCGTACCTGAGAGTGCTTCAAATGAGAAGTGCGGCCGCTCTCAGCACTGCGGCTGCCGAAGAAGTTTGTAAGAGCACTGAGGAGGTGGCCAAAAATAGTTCAAAGACACGAGAACGAACGCCTCTTTTAAAAAAAACTGCTGCCTTTATAAATATGCAAGAGATGGAAATGATAATACATAATTAATACATGTGAGAATATGTAACAAAACCAGTGCTACGCTACCTGCCGATGCACATTGGCGGCAGCGTTACTGTGCAATACCAGAGTACAGAAGAAAGTGCCCAGCCAGGTGGACAAACAGGACGGTTTCTATCATGTGGGTTTGACACAGCAGTGGTTTTGTAGCACAAGCACATTTGGAACCCTCAGACCTCAAATATACCCATCCTTCATTCTTCAGTCATAATCTGTCTCATATAGTAAAAAGCCCTTTGTCAGTGTTGGAAATGCAAAACATCACTCAAACCTGGTCTCGTTTATTCTGCACCAACACAAAGCGCATCCCTTCGCGCCATGTCGTTACGCAGCGTAGCTGTTTGCAGCTCTGGGTACTCCCCCACCCGCAGAAGTTTGCTCATTACCCACGAGCCGAGCCTACGGTGCGTTCACCACCCAACGCGTGGGCGACGGCTGTGGTTCCCCAATGGGCAGCACCCGGGGGGGGCTTCAAAGCTCACCTGGAACTGGTGAGGCCTTTACCCAAGAACTGGTCTCAAGTTCTCCACTGCATTTTTTTTTTTTCCATCTCTGTAATCCAGTAGAAAAATATAATGGATTTAATTTGCAATCAACTTGTTGACTGAAGGTTGCGTGACTCGAATTAAGCTTTGCAATTCAAAGAACGTGCCTGAGCTGTGCAATGAAAAATTTAAAAAGAAAAAAAAATGTACTGTATATACAACTGCAGCCACTTGCAGCCCATTGACAACACCTTTCGCTTGATGCTGTCGGAATGAAAAATACACTCCTATAATAAGAACAGGAATTAACTGCAACAGTCAAGCTGTTAAAGTCATGTGTTAAACACTGACTTCACCGACACCTCAACAGGCTGCTGGTCCTTGCAATTAACATCCTCTAATTAAGGAGATTTTTCCCTATATTAATTCAGCTTCCAATTAATTACTACACCCTCCAATGAACAGACTTAAAAGCTTGCAAGGTTTTGGTTTGGTTTTTTTTTTTTTTGTTAGCATTGCTACAATTTTCACTTTTTTCGTCCTTTGAGCGTCTATGTAAACTTCTCCTTACCTCTTTATCCAGTACAAACGTACCCTTAACTTCTCCCAAGCAAGCCAAAGCACCCCGGGCTATTGCTGCAGCAGTATGACTTTGCTTACCTCTAGAAAAGAAGTATTTTACTGCTAAAGAACAAACGTGTAGAGCAAAAAATACGCGGTGACCGTGTTTGTATACGTGTGGTAACGCAGTAAATATTTCCCTTAAATATTTCTCTAATCCCACAGGTGATTTTTCATCTGGCTGGGTGTATTCGGCGAAAAAACAGCAAGCTCCTTCTTAAGCAAACCACCGCTTCCCTCCCGAAGGAGAGGGGGCTCGCCCAGGCGACAGGACCCGCGCCCCACGGTGCGTACGTCCCCGTCCCCCCCTCTTCTGGGGACCAGCGGTTTGCTTGGAAAACTCATTTACTGCCCGTGCTCCCCCCGCAGCTCCCACCTCCTCTCACCCAGCTGTTCCGCCAACTTCCAATTCACAAAAGCAAAACCTCTTTAGAACCAAAATAAATACTAATCTTAAATTCAATGTACCCTGACAGCAAATAAGTTTGCTGTGCTTACTTCAGCATGAATAAAAAGCCCGCAAGGAGATTCCTACATAAGAGTATATTTACAAGTTCCATTACCCACTGGAGAGATTGATGTAATAAACCTATAATAAAAAGCCTCATGTTATGGATTTCTCTAATGTTTCTTATCAAACAGCCTGTATTATCTTGGCTTGTGTATTCAATTTAAAATAGGTTTTCAATAAGTGCCTTAGAGCTAGAGGTTATTTTCACTTAAGTTTTCCGACACGCAGGGATGTGTACTGTCTTCTCCTGCCCTTAGAAACTAAAAGCTGTTTGTAGCTTGGTCAAGTACGGTTTACAAAGTAGGCAGGCGGATAGATTAGAGAGAACAAGAGAGAGAATACATTATCTCTGTACCTATTCCCACCTTACAGCTAGAGCCAATGCCAGCAGGGCCACTGGCCCCGTTACACTATTTATTACGAAGCAGAAGGGAGTAGTTGCGCCTCGTGAGATAAAACCAGTGCACAGAAATTGTTGTGCCACCATTTGTCACCTTACTTGTGTTTCATACTGGCTGGCTGCAGCACAGCCGAGGTGTTTCCCGTGTCTAGAATCATAGAATCACTTTGGTTGGAAAAGACCTATAAGATCATCGAGTCCAACCTTTAACCTAACCCTGCCATCCCACCACTAAACCCTGTCCCTAAGCACCTCATGCATCCTTCTTTTAAACACCTCCAGGGGTGGGGGCTCCACCCCCTCCCTGGGCAGCCCATTCCAGAGCCTGACAACCCTTTCGGTGAAGAAGTTTTTCCTAATGTCCAACCTAAACCTGCCCTGGCGCAGCTTCAAACCATTCCCCCTCGTCCCATCGCCCGTTACCAGGGAGAAGAGGCCGACCCCCACCTCGCTACAGCCTCCTCTCAGGTCTACCTTGACCTGCAGGTAGAAATAGTACAAAATAGCACTGCAAATGCAGCTGGGGGATGCAGGCAATGGCTAAGCACTTGCATCTATTTTTTTTTTTTTCCTGGCACTGGATTTAACTAATAACCAATAGTTGCTAATTAGGATCCAATGCAATTTACCTTAGGACATATTTCAAATTACTGCAACAGAATTATGGTAATATTTTCCTCATTTAGTAAATCATTTAAATACATGATTGTGTTTCTTTTCAATTCTTAACCCCTTACTCCGCAGTGTCCCCTGCTCACTTTGAAGCAGCTTCACGGACCTACACGTGCCAATTCTTAGCTCCTTTTGCTGACACCACTTCTGCCAAAGCCTCTTGAATTAACCAGTCAGTCCCAGTACGATCCATCCACTGTAATCACGGGGTGGTTTTTTTCTCTGAGTTCAATGGGCGCTGGACATGCAGCCCAGTTTCTACTGATGTCAAACAGAGAGAAGGAAACCATATGGATTTTTAGGCTTTGTGTGTCAACTATTTGCAATAACTTTGTTTTTTAACTTGTAATCAAGTCTTCCTTTCATTAACCACCCAACAGTAGTAATAAAAGTCCACAACTCCAAGCCCTGTTTCCTACACAGGAAGAATAAAACTGTTTTTTTAGTAACACGTATATTCAACGGCAGTGATTTCCTGCAGACAGTTAACATTTTGCAGAACAAGCTGCTCAAAACCTTGGAATCAAATAAAAGCAGAGATACATTTAGGCAAACGTGCAATAAAGTCGTCGGGTGTTAAACTGAAATCAAGACCCTTAACTTTTATGAGAACAGCAGGTACCTCTGCCATCAATCTCACTGCGGCGAGGGTGAAGGGTACTCAGAGGTGAGCAGCAAGCTTGCCCTTAGAAAAGGTTAAAAATAGGTAGCTCATTGTACATCAACTGATGCTCTAGACAGACGGACAGACACACTCCCAAGGGATGGAAGATTCTTTCCAGGAACACATTCAAGAAATCTCTTAAAAACCCAAGGGATGCTTTGAAATTAAAAAAAAATAAATTAAACACAGAATCACAGAATGGCAAGGGTTGGAAGGGATCTCTGGAGATCACCTGGTCCAACCCCCCTGCTCAAGCATGTTCACCCAGAGCAGGTTACACAGGACTTCATCCAGGCAAGCTTTGAATATCTCCAGAGAAGGAGACTCCACAGCCTCCCTGGGCAGCCTGGGCCAGGGCTCGGGCACCCTCAAAGTCAACAAGTTTTTCCTCATATTCAACTGAAACCTCTTATGTTTCAGTTTGTACCCATTGCCCCTTGTCCTGGTGCTGGGCGCCACTGAGAAGAGTCTGGTTCCATCCTCGTGACATCCAACCTTAAGATATTTGTATGTACTGATGAGATCCCTTCTCAGCCTTCCCTTCTTCAGGCTGAACAAACCCAACTCCCTCAGCCTTTCCTCCTAGGGGAGATGCTCCAGTCCCTTCATCACCCTTGTTGCTCTCCTCTGGACACTTTCTAGGAGTTCCTTATCTTTCTTGAACTGGGGAGCCCAGAGCTGGACCCAGTGCTCCAGGTGGGTTCTCACCAGGGCAGAGCAGAGGGGGAGGAGAACCTCCCTCGCCCTGCTGGCCACGCTCCTCTTAATGCACCCCAGGACACCACTGGCCTTCTTGGCAACGAGGGCACCTGCTGGCTCATGGTCAGATTGTCATCCACCAGGACTCCCAGGTCCCTCTCAGCAGAGCTGCTTCCCAGCAGGTCAGCCCCCAGCCTGGACTGGTGCCTGGGGTTCGACCTCCCCAGGTGCAGCACTCGGCACCTGTGTATCCAGGTAAAGTTCAGGCAAAGTCTTCTCATCCTGTATGGAAGACAAGCTATGTGCACCCACCCCCCGCATGACAGCCTGAGCCTGCTAAAGCTCACGTGCTTTCCACTTGGCAGCTTTAACAGCAGCCACGTAACCGCACCCTTGCTGTCCCGAGTCCGTGGGCAATCACCGCGCCGTACGCATTGGGTGACGACACCACGCCATGCCTGGTCTCTGCACCGAAATTGCCTCTGCGTTAAAAGATCCAAGGCCAAAGCACACCGTGAAGCTTACGCCTGTGTTACGTGCCACATTTACTGCGTGCTTCAAGTGGCATTAAATGAAGACACCATTAAACGTTTAATGGTGCCTTTCTCGCCGTGGCAGACAACGCTTCACCTTCTTTTTTATCCACCAGACCGTGATGACACAGCCCTGGCTGACGTTCCTGCTCCGAGCCAACAGGTTCTCACCTGCCAGAGAGGTCCCAGGCTCCTTTCCACGCCTACGCTTTCGCTATACTGAAATATCACTTTAATTTCAGGTTGGAATGGATCTGTTCTATCCTTTTATAGTAACTCATCAATCTCTCTTTTTTTTCCTCCATGGCTAACAGATCCCTGCTCCCAAATTCAAAACAAGCTGTAAGGGTAACTGGGAAGCAGGACTACGACCAGTATGTCTCTTGACATGCTGGGAACAAACTGGCTTCAGCACATTTAAATAAATATTTGGCTTGCTGACTTTTCAGCCCTGGTATTACCTCCTGAGCACTCTCACAGCCCAAGAGCTCTCCATTCAGCTTCAGCAGCTCTGCAACGGGAACCTGAAGTTTGAAAGCCTGAAGGGGTAGCGGAGCCACTGATGGAAAGCCCTTCAGCCACGCGCCCGGCAGGAATGACCGAGGCTCTTCACACCGGTTTTATAAGCAGGGATTGTGCCAAGCTATTTCCCGACTCAGAGTAAAAATGGAACTTTTCTTGGACTACGTCTGCAAAAAACCACCCTCTGGCTAGCTAATAGAGTTGTAGAGCTCTACGGGAAGCCGCGAAAATCATGCGCTTTGGTACCTAACGAAGTGGCGTTGTTTTCACCCAGTGCTAAATACCTCCCCATTGTGTGGAGATGTGTGGGATTTAGGGCATCTCAACACTTCGTAAATCAGGTCCCTCTCCTGGTTTTTGTTGGGTGGTTTTGTTTTTTTTTTGCTTGTCTTCTGCATTTCTAAATACAGATGTGAGAAGTCAAGAGAGTCAAAAAATGATAATCAGATGTCTAGAAAAAGAGGTCCTAGTCAAGGGAGAACTCCATGACTTTGATAGTTAAAGTCAGTGGAGAACCGTCACTCCTCCCAATGCTCACACAGTCCATTAATACTCTGCAATGAAAAGTCTACGTGGCCCTTGGACATTTACAGACCTTAAGCAAGATGCTTAAAAAGCCTAAATTCACACCGCATTTGCTTTGGTTGGCTTAAATAGACCCTTTATTGTTTTTACAACACAGGTTAGTTTTCTTTTGATTGCCTTTTTCCCTGTTATTTAATAGCCTCTAAAAGGGAGAGGATGCTCAGGACCAAGTTTTAATGCAACCTCTTGAACAAATTATAGTAAAAGAAAATTTGAATCCTTGATAATTTAAGTGTTATTTTTTACTACTAATGTGAATCCAACCCTAACAAATTAAAACAGGAAGAATTAATTGGATATGCAAATAAGATTATTCAGTATATAAATCTAATTACATACCAATTTGCTTTAACAGCATGAAAAAGAAAAAAAAAAGTTCTTTGTAAATTGATTGTTTTAAAAACCACCTGTAGCACAACGAAGTGGAAAGGCGGCATCATCAAGGTACTCACTGGCTGTGTTAATGGAACAAGGTATTTCGAAGAGCTCGTCAAGAGCACCTTGTTAATGGGCACCCTGCTTAGTCCCCTGATTTATGATATTCCCTTATTGGCTTTCAAACCCACCCCAAAACACCGCTTCGACTCCTGCTCTCCCCCAGCAACAGAGGCAAACCAACCAGGCTGATCTTGGAAACCTTTAGGGACAGGGTTTAGTGGTGGGATGGCAGGGTTAGGTTAAAGGTTGGACTCGATGATCTTAAAGGTCTTTTCCAACCAAAGTGATTCTATGATGCTGGCCACAAACCCTGACCTTCCTGCGCCGGTGCAGCCTTCTATTGACGCCCAACCCCAGCGACCCAGCCACACTGGAGCAGGCTGGGGTGGCACCGGAGGCAAAGCAGCCCTCGCCAGCAGTGGTCCTTCAGCAGCTGCCGGCCCCACCAGGCACATACCCATCCCTTTCAGGTTTCTCTGTCACCTTTAGAAAACAAAAAGGGACAAAGGAATCATTAGCGGAACACCGCACTGCAGCGAGGCAGATTTCTCCAGGGGACAAAAAAACCTGTTAATTTTGAGCCTTTTGTGTCCAAGAAGCAAATTACACAGATAGTCAATTTACTGCTTTGAATAACTACTTGTCAGTAAGAGTAAAAATTATAAATGAGATCACTGGAAGGGATTAAGATACAGAACAGCTGACACCGTAATTAGTGCCCAGCGTGCCATCTCTGATGAAGGATCCAAATCACCCATTTTTCATTGACTGTACATTGAGTTTTGTCATCTAACTCTGGTTCCTCGATTCACAAATGGGGCATCTAAAAGAATCTGGAATAAACGGTATTAAAAATGTGCTCCAAAGAATAAGGACGGAACTATAACATTCACACTGGTACAGCAAGCAAGTATTGAGATCACCTCATCAAAAGCACAGTGTTGTTATTACAGAAAACTATATTTGAGCCATATGAAATCTGAACTGGTCGTATGCTACAAAATATTGAGACATTAAAAAAAAATTATGGCTTAAGTGGCCAAGGGAGCAGGAGTTTTCATGAGAAAAACTCCTTGGAGTCCCTGCTCCCTGCAGGGGGGTTGGACTAGATGACCTCTAGGGGTCCCTTCCAACCCAACCCATTCTATGATTCTAAATGAACGTGAGTTATTATTTACAATAATAAAACTGGCTGTGACCTGGGGGAATATGCGAAGTGCTGCCTCCTTTGCTACTGCTATTGATACGGAAAGACGCTGCTTCCGAGACGGAAAATTCAAGTGACACTGGTGACTGAACACCTCTGGTCATCTCCTGGGGCAAAATCCCTGTTGGTGACGTGCCGCAGCCCAGGAGCAAGGAGCCAGCTAGAAGAGCAAGCGTGCACATACGGACGGCTTTGCATCGGAGCATCTTCCAACTTCCACTCCGCTTTCCGGGTCATCCTTGTGTCCCGTTTAACGGAGATGAGGTTCCCCGGTACCCGGTTATAGTGGGGAAGGCAGCGTCATCTCGTACCTGCAGGTTTAGGAAAGCAGCGGCTGCATCCAAACGCACTGCGATCGCTTTACGGGCACCGCCTGCCGTCCCGCAGGTAGCGTGCCGGGGCTCAGCGCTGGAAACCGAATCGTCGCCGCACACACACGCCGCAGCCCCTCCTCGGGCGCCAACTGATGCGATCTCTAATACGCCTGATCCCCCAGTGAAGGATGCACGCCACAGAGCATTACATTTTCATCGCTCTATCACAGCTTCTTTAGGGAAATCAAACGGCTTTCTAATTAACCAGCCCACCCCCCCGCTCCCGCTCCGAATGCACGTGCTGAACCACAAACACCTCATTCCGAACCACGCTATCAAGCAGGCTCTGGTTGTGCTTACCCTCATCTGTATTCCTCTTGGTTTCCAATCCAATCAAAAAAAAAATAACGGTTTACTGACATTACTTTTTTATTGCTCGCATTACTGAAAGAAAAAAACTCTCAAAAATCCTGTAGCTTTCCTTTCATCCCCCTGCATTTTAAAGGGGGGGGGGGTTATGGGACTTAAAAAAAAAAAAAAAAGACTTTTAAAAAAAAGGGACTTTTCAAGAAATTTGTAAGGCCTTGCCTCTTTCCACGAGTTCTCTGCTGCAGGGGGAATCTGATCTCATATTGAATGGAAATGCTGAGATTTCCAAACCAGCAGTCTGCCCTGCAGCCAGACACTTCGCACCCCCTGGCAGCTTCCCCTGGGCGATCCAGCCATCCACTCTTGCTACAATTTTCTCACTGGCTTTTGTTCTTTGTCCGTCTGCTTTTTTTGGGAACTGCAACGAATCAAGAATTAATGACTCCCTGGTATAAGTCCAAACAAGCAAACATTTGTACGTAAACAGTTTCACCACCCTAAGACAGTCTCAAAAGAAGCACAAACACACACCACTTCTCACGAGGAAACTACAACCCCAGCAAACCCAACTGCTCCCACCCCCGAGAAGGCTCTCCTGGGGCTTCGTTACAAGATGCTTCACTTTCGGAGGATTGCCCCTGCGCTGCTGCAGGTGAACCTTGAAAATAAATGCAGAAATCCGGTGAAGGCAGAGGGGTTTTTTGTCACTTAAAGTCTCTATATGTTTGTTTGCAGCACTTACTGTATATTTTAGATCGCATTAATAATGAAGGATAGCTCAAGTTAGGCATTACACAGCTACAGAGACGCTGGTGATACATTCATATGGTTTAGCTAATACATTTTTCATTTAAGTACAGGCTGGATGCTAATACACTTGTATAGTGAAACTAATACATCTTTTATTACTTTAAATGCTATGTGGGCAGCTGCATAGGAACTAATGAATTTACATGAGATCTTCCGAAGTCTTCAGAAACAACTTAAATAGTTTTTAAACTACTACATTCTCCTGTTCACCATAAACAATGTTTGCAAGGGACAAGACGTAGCTCTGGCAGAGTGTGCCAGCGTCCTCCGTGTCCCCAAGCATGACCAAGCAAAGTGGGGGAAAACGCTATGTGGTTTTCTCTAAATTTTTCTGCTTTTCCACTGCCTCCACCGGCTCTGCCAGGGGCAGCAAGGCAGCTCTCAGGTGTGCACGTCAGCAGCTCAGAGCCCTGGAAGGGGTTTTTCTAGCTGTAAATTTGTCGTGTGTCTACACTCGGAGCCTCGCTGCAGGCACCTGAGCTCCTCGAGGTCCTCCTGCGGTCTGTGCGCCCACGGGAGATGCCGAGAACCACGGATGGCACCACCCGTGCTACCGGTAACCCCCCCTGGGCAGCCTGGGCCAGGGCTCGGGCACCCCCAGAGTCAAGAAGTTTTTCCTCATATTCAACTGAAACCTCTTACGGCTCAGTTTGTGCCCGTTGCCTCTTGTCCTGGCGCTGGGCACCACTGCAAAGAGTCTGGCTCCATCCTCGTGACACCCACCCTTAAGATATTTGTACTTGTTGAGGAGGTCCCCTCTCAGCCTTCTCTTCTCCAGGCTGAACAAGCCCAGCTCCCTCAGCCTTTCCTCACAGGGGAGATGCTCCAGTCCCTTAATCATCCTAGTTGCTCTCTGGACTCTTTCTAGGAGTTCCTCATCTTTCTTGAACTGGGGAGCCCAGAACTGGACCCAGTGCTCCAGGTGGGGTCTCACCAGGGCAGAGTAGAGGGGGAGGAGAACCTCCCTCGCCCTGCTGGCCACGCTCCTCTTAATGCACCGGTCGGTGACACAGGCAGGAGGGACCGGAGCCCAAAATACAGAGCAGCCTCCCAGCCACTGCACCCCAATACCCAGAGCCCCTCTGCTCTCCCGCGGCACCTCCAGATGCCGCAATTCCATTTCGTTCACACAATAAAAAACTTCTGAAGAATGCAAAGAGAATTAAACCAGACAAAACCACAATAAACACTAACGCAAAACTTCAGCCTTTCGGACTCAGCTTTCCTACAGGAAACTGGTTTTGACAGAATCTCTGCCCTGCTAATTATTAAGCACTTTAAGATCGTGGCTCTTGTAATTTCACTGATTTGGACTGGCACATTTTATCAGCTGACACACATTAAAAACGCTCTTTTTTTTTTAAGCTATGTTATGGCATTTCTCAAATTACATAAAATCCTCGCTAACGGCTGTAACGTTAACTCCTATGTTTTCATGCATCTTCTCCTAAATACTTTTAGAAGAAAGCAGTAAAATGCCAGAGAAAGTCTACACTTAAAAAACAAGATGGGGTGGTTAAGTTTTACCAGTAATTGGATGCCACATTACAGAAAGTTAAATTAAAAAAGTGTTAAAAGCCCCTGCCACCATTTTAAACACAACACCTTGCAAGAACTGCGAACGCTTCTGCTGACTCCAACGTGTAAGACCTAGCAGGCTAACAACCTTTCACAAATCAATCTTGCAAAACACTGACAGGTACATTTAGCTTGGATCGCTGCGAAAAACCAACGCCATAAGCACATTTTATACACAACAAGCATGTTTCCGAAACAGCCCCGCCACACCTGCAGAGAAACACCAAGTCCGATAGGTGTCGGAACAAACTGAAATCGTGACTTCAAATAAAATTTTAAAAGCTTGGTTCAACGCCACTCATTAAAAAAAAAAAAAAAAAAAATCACTGAGAAAAGTAGCAATTGGAACATTACTGCCTGCAACGATGCCATCAGAGAACATCCTTATTCCAGGAATAACTACCAGTACCCCAAGGCTAAGGTGAAGATTCCTCTTCCCCAAATCCCAGGTCATATTCCTGTCTCCTGTACTTTCCTTGGGCTCGGTTAGGCAGCTCCTGACCTTTTCAAACCATCCAAGCAGTGCTGCAACATCAGGACTTCATCCCACAGACATGCCGTGGTCCACTGGCACAAGCTACAGATGCTCGTAGCTGCAGGCTCGCGTGAAGCTGGTCCTACGCTCCTGCAGCCCTGCCCATGGTTTCTTCATCTCCTGCCTGTGGGCTGCACTGATTTCTGAATCTGCTCGGGGTGGTCTAAACACTAAACGCAACAGTGCACTTGAAGACAAGGTTGACCTGCCTTCTCCCTCTCTGGGTTTGAGCTGATTCCTGATGACATTTATAGACAGAGAAAGTTTCTTTTGTTTGTTTTCAAAGCAGGATCTCATTGATTTTCAATGTCGTGTTTACTCCAGAATGGAATTCACTACTTTTGGGCGAGAAGAAATACAGCATCGCGACCCAGCAGCTGGGCACCGAGACTGCCCAATACAGACAACTCCCTGCGCCATCTCTTGCTGGCAAAGCACTTGGATTGCACAAATGAGCTCTAAATCCTCCACCAGTTTAACACCCTAGTGTCCCCTTTCCTGCACCCTGCAGTGTTTTAATTAATGTAAGTAATACCTGTCAGATGTTGTTATTTCATGGTGAGTGAGAGAATTGTATGCTTTGCCCTGTACCCATTTTCTGTCCTTTCTACTCATTTGCACACACGCACATTTAAAAAAGGAGACATTAGCCATGTGCTTTACATGCGGTCTGGACCATGAAGCAGCAGCTAAAACTGAGCGCCGAGTGCCTCTTCTAGTGCTTTCAGACACGGATGTAATTTTAAATAATTCTACGCTTTCTCACCTAGTTTATACCACACCCGTGTAGTTGTATTAGCTCTACCTTTTAACTCCACTTTCCTGTTAAGCACCTTTGGCTGGGTTTGCAGCGTTCCTATTTGCACGTCTTGTCTGCGCAGACGCTCCGCTCGGCGCCTTGCGCTCGCCGTCCCCAAGCGCCGTGATGCAACCCAGGCTCGCTCTTACTGCTCCTCCCCTGCTGCCATTTCACAAGGGTAAAGCTCCAGTCATTCATCATTCATACACCGCTCCCGCAGCCGCAGTTGCAGAAGACAACATGTTGTAAAAAAAGAAAAATCTATCACGGTTGTTTGCACACATCTGTATTTTCTTGCCCTTTGACCTCACTGCTGTTTTGATAAATACAACTGCGTTCGAGTAACCATCACCTAGCGCTGCACTGCAATTAGCACCAAAAGGGCTGCTAACCAATTAGGAGATTATTTAGTCATTCATAAACCGCAGAAAATATTTAGCTAGCGGTGAAATACAGAAATGATGTGTGAGAGCAGTAAGACAGAGGGAACCAGAATCAGGATGGCAGAACATGGAAATCCTCTGTCGTTAAAACACAACAAGCCAGCTCCTCAGCTGGTCTGACCTGGCAGTCTTTGGCAGAAGTCAATATAATGACTCGCACTGCCGGAGGACGGGGGTTATCTGTCAGGTCTGACAAACTTTTTCTTTCTCAAGCGGTACCGGGGGTGCAGGACCCTGCAGGGGAGGGCTCTGGGCCGCAGGGAGCGATGCTGGACCGTAGGGAGCGATGCTGGACTGCGGGGAGCGATGCTGGACCATCCGCGGGGAGCGATGCTGGACCGTAGGGAGCGATGCTGGAGCATCCGTGGGGCTGCTTTCCAGACGAAGTGTCTTTCCACAGCAAACCCCCACAAACTCAAGCTGTTCAGCTTAACCCACTCGCACCAGCGCTGATCCCCGTGCTGGCTGATACACAGCTCTGCGTAAAAGACACCGCGTTGAGCAGACAGAGGCGAAACATCTGCTGCTGCACACGTCGGTGCTGATCCTACACGGCAAACTCAGAATTCACCTCTATGGCTGGAGCTCTGACAAATTATAAACTCGCGTTCCAAAGCCGCTTCCTAGTTCTGGGAGCTTGTGAGACAGGCGCATTAAATGAGCAATAAAATGCAACTTAATGGGGTTGATGTTAAATTAGTTTCAATTATGAAACCCCATTTTAACAAAATGAATGCCTGGCTCACATCCAGCATTCACATCATTTACATGAGAAAGCACGAGGTTCTCTCTCCTCCCGCTAACTGATAGCATGTCACTCCTTTGCCTTTCATTAGGGAATAACTTCCATATTCTGCCCTAAGTACATGAACATACCAGCAAAAGGCAGGAAAAAAGACAACGTGCAAGTTCAAGCAGAAATGGAGTAGAAATCAGCAAATGTAAGTGACTGCTGAACTGGATGAAGCAAAGTCAATACTAATAAATTTTGGAAAATTCTACAGATTATTTTCCAATTAGTTGTTTGAAGAGCATTATCACGAGGCGATTGCAGCAGCTAAGGAAAGACACAGAGAACCTCTGCTTTTCACTAAGAAGAAGGTGGACACAGGCTTTAACGTGCACAAGTTATTTGGATCTTGAAAATCAGAAAAGCAAATGCCTTGCATCTGTACGTTACCTACGCTAGAAATTAGCTACCTTGTTCTGAAATGAGTAGCTAAAATTAGCGAGCACAGATTAATAAAGACCCAGCACCTGTCCTCCCTCCCTGGGAAGAGAGAGGGGATGCCAATGCACCCCGGGGAGCCCACTCCACCCAGCACCGCTACTGACTATCACGTATGAAAAAAAATACAGTTTTTCCAATTTATAAGAGAGACGTAGCCATTACTGATAACTGTTCTCGGCCACTTGAGAGCTGCAGCTGGGCTTCCCGACTCGGAAGAGACATCATATTGCTATGGAGAGCATTTTTACTCCATTGAGGAATACATATTTCAATAACAGTTTGATAATGCATTGTGCTGCCTTTTAGACTTGTTGTCTGTCCTTAAGTACTTCAGCGTTCCCAACCCGGAGGGACTGAAGAGAGCCGACACATGCATGCGTACACACGGTGGCAAAGGCACCCTCCAGCTCGCTCTCATCCGGGTGCCCTGGTTACAGCCGGACCTTCAAGACCTATCAAGCCCTCCCCACCCTCAACTCTCCGTTTTGATGTCCACAGTAGATTTTTTGGGGTGTCTTTCAGTTCTTCTTTCAGAGCTGTCACGTGAGCCATCCCTTCTGTACTGGCAGATGTACCACTCCTCAGCCGGCGCTCTGGTCTCACGTCCCTACCCCTTTCAAAGACACTTCTTCCCTCACGAAGGAAACTGCAAGAACAAAAAGCTTGTCTTTCCTTAAGCCTTTCTTCCTATTTTTTTTTTTTTTTTTTTACTTTAATTGGCAAGTAAGCGTCATCCCTTCCGGTAACGTTTGCAATTATCAGAGTCAGCTGTATTTACTTTGGCGGGGTATGGTCACGGTGAACTTGTGCATCATCCAAAAGGAAGGCTGGAGACCGCTGGCATGCTATGGGCATCGGGTCTGCAATACACATCCAAGGGGATCACAGAATCATGTTGAATGTGCAAGGTGAAAGAACATGATACTTCAAGTTATTTCCAAATCACCACAACTGGGGTTTCAGCAGTAAAGCTCAGACAGACAGCAACGTGATTATTTGTTTTGTATAGAATTCCCCTTTTAAGAGACATTATAAAAGACAATCTGACACAGATTACTTGACACCAAGCATTCGGAAGCAATTTTTCCGTAGCTGAGGAAATGCATATTTCTCATTTTCATTCCACCCGTGCATCCAGCTGCCTCCAGCCCCTTTTTATCTTGCTGTGTCTTCTGCATGACTCCCTGCTTTCATATCCCAGAAATCCCAACCATCAACCTGCCTTCTTTCAAGTCCCTCTTCAGATGTTTTCTAGTAAAGCCCACACAGTGCGAACCTAGAGAAAATGCCATTTCACGTGGACCGTATGAAAAATGGAAGGAGAGTGAATGCTACAGGGATAAAGCTTGATCAGGCTCTCAGCGAGCGTTTCATGTCGTCCAGTTACACAGACAGCAAGCTTGCAGGGGCAGGAATAATTTATTCTTCCAAGTCTCCCTGAACACCCATTATATTATCTGCTTTTCACAAGTAAAACCAACAATAATATCCTGAACTTTGTCAGGGATCTGTTTTGCAGCAATGAAGATTTAGAATGAATGACTTAAGAGAGGGTGTGGCAGGTATTTCAGACACAAAGAGGAAGCCACCTAAATTCATGCCGTACCTAAGGTGCACCGGACAGAGTTAAAGCAAAGCTTTCTCAGACGCACTACTACTTTTCAGCTATGCAACATGGACACGGGATGTTTTGCAAATGACAATTTCCCTTAAAACAGATGCTATCTTCATCCGTTTGAACTCGGAAAAGTGGAATTAAGACACATCAATGTATTAAGATAGATATATTTTTCATACTCTCACTGACACCTGGAAAGTTTAATTAAGTTGGAAGTCACCAACTTCAGCTGAAGATGCTGACTGCTGGCTGGTTAATTAGTTGCCTGTCTCATTGATTAGCAACTTCTGCAGTACTCGATTATAAATGGTTGTAATGCTTGCCTTGCTTCACAGCCTAATTAATATGATACAGACTATTTACCAATTGTGTCTTAGTTTGATTTATGAAGCTAAAAACGTATATTTTATTGCAAAATAAAAAATTCAAATACATAAGGAAAAACAAATTGAAGCACTGAAGTGAGAGCATGCAAGTTTTGCTTTTTCATTGTAATATACAGGAAAACTTTTCTAAAACTTACAATAATGAGCCAGTGCAGCCTGTCATGAGTATATCCTTAATTTCAGAGCGCAGACTGTCACAGCATTTGACAAACGCTTCAATAAACCAGCATTAACCAATGTTCAGATGAATGAACTGCACTATAGCATTCTGTGCTCTATTCATTAAAAGCAATATTTATTGCGAGCAGCCCACAGACTGACTTGGAGCACAAACTTGCAGGAATACATAAGCAGCTGTTCTATTTAATGGCCCAAATCCTGTAGGACCTGGAGCACTCGCGACAAGCAGCGCCTAGCTGCAGAAGACAACGTGCATTTCTAGGAGAGACCCTACAAAATCAGGCCGACAGAGCAAAGAGCCTCACTTTCTGCTCTGGGTAGCAGCAGCCAGCAATGCCCTGCCAGCCTATTTACACATTTAGCTGTCAGGAAAGGGTAATTCTGTTACTGCCCACATTTACAGTACTGTAATTATCAAAGTTGAATTGACCCTTTCCCCTTTTATTCCATTTGGATGATCACCCTTGATTGCTGCTTAGCTGAAAGACCTTTATCCAAATAATAATGATCGCTGCCAACATCATTTTCGGTCAGTTAATGCTCTGCTGCACGAGGTAAGGGCAGAAGGCAAAACCGAGGGATTTAACCCCACAAGTCTGAGTAGGAAACTAATAGTTCCCCCAGCGACTCCCGTTACTATTCTAAATGATTAAAATACCCACAAAAGAAATGTTGTACTTATGCAGGGCAGTGTCAGGGGATGAAATGGTTACGCAGAGGCAGGTTTCTGACTAATTACGCCAGCCTTTCCCCAGCAATTCAAGATAAACAGCAGTAAACACGAGCTCCAACCTGGAATCTCGGGAAGTAGGAGAACAGTGTCTTGCATGCAATGAATACATATATCGTTATTTCTAGATCTACGCTGTAGCCCAGTATTGCAGTTCTCAGACCATACAACGATGCAGTTGTCTAAATCCAAACCCAGAGACAGAGCCAGCAACATCCCCAGTGCCCGACCCGGCAGTTTGCACTGCACCACATCTCTTACCTTCCCTTCTCCTCAATGACCACACAAGCGTTACAAAATGAGGTCCCTTTCCAATAACATTTAGATTTTCTAAGAATCATACAGTATTTTACCTATAAAGCAATAGACTAATCACCTCAGATTTTGCCGCAGAACTTCATTTTTATTGGCAATAAAGAAGTATTTTGGGTCCATATTCTCCCTAATTTGATAGATGCTTGGAAAAGTAGGTATTTTTGTAATTCCCTAAATGAGATTTAATTTCAATACCTACATACTAATTCAAATGCAAAGAAGCTAAATTGCAGAGAGGCATCACATAAAACGCACAGGGGATCAATACACAGCCAGATCGTTGGAACATCTGCTTATAAAAATGTCTGTATAGTATCTGTTTTATTTAAAGTGCATCATCTTACCTCAATAACTTTTGAGAAAGATGTAATTAAACTTGCCCAGATGGACTTGCAAGTTAAACAGAGAAAAACATAATATACCTAATCATCTGCATGTAAAAGAGAAATGAGAAAATTGCATTGATATGGCCTCTAACTTTATAATTTGGATAATTATGACCTAAATCAGAGTCAGGTCACATCTACCAAGGGCTTCACTGCTGACAGCTCAGCAGTGTGAAATGGGTACAGACCTCTTGTGAGGCTGAGTCAAATCCTCTGCAATCACAGAAAAACTTGCCATATAATCCCTAAATAAGCATAAATTACACATAATCACATACATTTTCTTAGCTCCCCTTTACAGCTATGTACAGCCGAGTGATACTGTAGAATCCCACTCTGGCAGCTAAATTCCTCTAGTTTCAGTTTAAATGAATTGTTGCCCACTTCTGACTTAATTGTTCTTATTCCAGTGCCCTCTTAGCTCGAACAATTCTTCCCCTTTGAAGTTTCTTCACCTCTCACTACTTCCCTAGTTTAAACCATTCTTTTTTCATCTCCAGCTTCAGTTGCTTCATGCTAGAATTACACGTCCTCTGGCTTCAAACCTCTGTACTATAATACATAGCGCCATATTAATAGTAGTTATCATCATTACTACCAGCCATCACCACTGCCACCACCTCAACAGCACCTTTAATTCTGTTTACGCATTTGTGTGTATTAAGAAAGCTTCTGTCCATCCTCAGAGACAGTCTACGCTTGCCCAGGCAACACAGCAGGCTGGCATTACAGAAGGAGAAGAATCATAGAATCACTTTGGTTGGAAAAGACCTTTGAGATCATCGAGTCCAACCTTTAACCTCACCCTGCCATCCCACCACTAAACCCTGGCCCTCAGCACCTCATCTGTCCTTCTTTTAAATCCCTCCAGGGATGGGGACTTGACCACCTCCCTGGGCAGCCCATTCCAGAGCCTGACAGCCCTTTCGGTGAAGAAGTTTTTCCTAATGTCCAACCTAAACCTGCCCTGGCGCAGCTTCAAACCATTAAGAAATAGCCAAATGAAGCTTCTAGCAGGGTTTTTCACTGCAGCAGTGAACTTTGGCAGGCTTGGAGGAGAAGACGAGGGCAGATGCACTTGGTGGTGCTGATGACTCCTTTGATTTTCATCCCAAACTGAAATGAAAATTTTAATAGCACGAAGTTCGTAGAACTTTTCCCTGACATAACAGGAATGCTTTCTGGCTTGAGTTTAAGACAGTTGAGCTCTCATCAGCAAACAAAAGGTACAAGGGAAGGACCTTCCCTGGGAGGACTCCAGCGTAATTGCTGAGGAAGGGAATGGACTTCTCCCTGCATCACTTTCACAGCATGTCTCGGCATCCCACACTGCCAAAAATTACCCACGGCAAAATGTAGAGCTCGCTGTCTTCGCTTCACCACTTACACAGCTGTTCTTACCTCAAAAGCCTTTACTTCGACAGCAGCATGTCCCATTAAAAACACAACAAATACCAGCTGTAGGAAAGCTGTCCCTTGACGTGGTGAAAGCATGTTTAATACAGACCAGTTTAACCACGGTCAACAGGCGGCGATATTGCTTGGGACATGGGTGGAGTCGACACTAGGGTCTTGGGGAGCTTAACTTCACACTGGAGTCTGGACACTGTCAGGAAATGGCTAAAATTTAATTCCACGAGTGTTAAAAAATTAAGAGCGTTTGCCACAGTGAGTGCCACCCCCCTGCAGAAGTGCCCTGTACCTTTGCCCAAGCAACCCGTTCCCACCCCCTCCTTGCACCGTTTGGGGCTGGTGACCCTGCTACCCCCTCTGCTCTCCTACAGCTGAAGTGCCCATGGAAGCACAAGTTAGCTGCCATACAGATGTTTATGCCAGCAGAAACATGCTAAAAATTGGGAAAATACAGCAAATGAACCGTTCTCGTCTCCCACAGGGGCCCCACCATTTACTGTCCTCTCCCGCTGGCAGCAGCCTGCCCCAGCTGAGAAGGAGAGCTGCCTCTTATTCCAGAAAATGCCTTTTATTCCAGAAAATGCCTGTCCAAAGCCCTCCGCCAGCGTAACTGTTAAGCGCTGCCTTCCGCTGACAATTCAAAGCACACTTTTAGGCAGCTTTTAAGAACTCTTCTGAAAGAAAACCAGTGCACTCATGGCAATAATCTCCAGCAGCGCGTGTGCTCAGAGGGTAAGGCTGATGTTAAGTGTGCAGTTTTCAGTGGGAAAAAATTCGTCCTCATGGCTAGTGCGCTGTGGTGCTGGTGTTACGTCACCGCTCTCCTGTGACCTCATCACCCACCGCTATGGCGACAGGCAGAGTCTTAAGGGTTCCTCAGGAGAACCCATCACATGACAAAGCTGTTGTTGCAATCAAAGCTTTATTATGTTTTCACCAATGACTTAGACAGTGAGATCAAGCGCAGCCTCAGCAAGCTTGCGGATGACACCAAGCTGAGGGTGTGGTTGACACACCAGAAGGACGGGATGTCATCCAGAGAGACCTGGACAGGCTGGAGAGGTGGGCCTGTGTGAACCTCATGAGGTTCAACAAGGCCAAGGGCAAGGTCCTGCACCTGGGTGGGGGTAACCCCCAGTATCAGTACAGGCTGGGGGAAGAAAGGATGGAGAGCAGCCCTGCTGAGAGGGACTTGGGGGTGCTGGGGGATGAAAAGCTGGACATGAGCCGGCAATGTACGCTGGCAGCCCAGAAGCCAACCCTACCCTGGGCTGCATCAGGAGAAGCATGGCCAGCATCGAGGGAGGGGATTGTGCCCCTCTGCTCTGC
>NW_009260758.1:1312025-1345554 GCF_000687185.1 Egretta garzetta
GGTCCCTTCCCACCCAAAACATTCTGTGATTCTATGATTCCATGACTCCAGCCAGGCGGGATGTCCCACAGAAGCTGTCCCTGAGGCCCTCCGCACAGCAGGCCGCCTTAACCAGCGCCTGAACCCGCTGCACGTTGGGTCATTTTAACGCAATTCACTGCCACCTGAGCGCAAAGGACACCTACGGAACTTAGTCAGACCTCGGCAGCCGCCCACCCCCTCACACAAGAGCTACACACACCCCCGGTACCGCCGGCTGCCCGCCTTTATAAGCGGCGCGCGCTCCTACGCTCCTCCTGATTGGCCCGGGCGGCCGGGACCCCTTTAAAGGAGCCGCGCGTACGTGACCAGCTCCCTCACGGTTAATGGCCGCTGACCCACAAGATGGCGCACCTGGGGCGAGGGTGAAAGCAGGCCCCAGTCACAGCTCTTCCTACGGCATTTGCAAATACAGGGGCTTTAAAGTGAACAAACCCCCCCTCGAATAATTCAGAAAAAAAAAACCCAAAGTATTATGGGCAAGTCGGATCTCAACTGCAAGGCCTTCTCCAGCGGGCCTCAGTGACAGCTTACCCAGTGCCACGAAGCCGAGGGCTGGGTTGTGTTTGCGAAGTGATTATATTAATAGGAGTCATTCGCTGCTTTATCTGTTCCGAGTGCTATGCAAACATTAATTAGGCAGTTGGGTACAGAAATGCAAAGTGCTGCAGAACTGACCAAAATATAAATTAATTATGGACCTGCAACAGATTCATCATTTTCCAGCTACCCACTAACATCAAAGCACCAGTCATGGGAAGTGCACAGCACTAGAAAAAACGCTGAACAAATTGAATAGCTTCATCGTTTAGAGAAGACCATCATTTAATATGTACAACACTACTTCTTGGTTTAATTGTTTAGATTCAGACAGGAAATTAGTAGAATTTCTTTTGTATGTAACCTACATCTGCTTGGATAGAAGCATGAATTCAAACAGGCCTGTGAATATTCATCTTTGTATGAATTCTGAGTTTTAGTTTTTCAACAGAGATGGAGGCCACATTTCATTGGAATGTATTGATATAAATTATGGTGATTTTTGTCTAACAGTGGAAAACACTTGACTATATTGTTTTTTCCCCCCACAAATTACATACCCATGCTCTAAGTATTCTGGTCTGAGCCGCTGCTGAGGGATTCGTTATACTGCACCAGCATGTGACAAAAGGAGAAAGAATGCCTGGGCAAGCATTTATAGGAATATTTTCCCGTAAAAAAAAAAAAAAAAAAAGTTTTGAAAAACAAAAAGCCCACCACACTGAAAATAAGCTCACAGAAATATTTCTCTTTTGTTTCTTTCCTGAATTCTGCCATTGTGTGCATATTTCTAGATTAGAAAATGGCTTTTTTTCAGCGGATAAAAGGTGAACCAATGCCTTTGTTCCACTTTAATCAGAAATAGAATTTGATATTGAAAAATATGATGCTGTCCCTGGGTTTGAAGAATTAAGCATGGGTGTTGCTGGGATATCATGGCAGCAGTAACAGGCTTCCCTGTATGGACAGCCAGCAAGAAGCCCATTGATAAATCCCGCCCTAACCCCTGTTCCGAGGGCTGAAAGTATGTATAAACGTTGTGCATGTGGTCACCTCTAGATGAATTCATTTTACCTTCTCAGATGTGAGAGGCAATATGACTAACACATAATTCTGGATACCTGGGCAATTGTGAAACTCCAGCTTTTCACATAACGGAGTGCTGATGTGTACAGGAATTGCAGGGTGACCTATACAAACCACTCTGGCCTGGCAACGCAGGTATTTCTAACTTAGAGGATCACCTTCCACGTTCCGCTAAAAAATTGCCAGGAATCTTTGGCACAGCCCATTTAATCTGTTGCAACGCAAAGGCCTACAGAGCTTTGGGGTGTGTGTGGGTGTCAGGAAGAAGCCAATTTAGCAGAGGGAAAGAAAAGCGTTTCCTTATTCTAGACATTAGGAGAAACTTCTTCACCGAAAGGGCTGTCAGGCTCTGGAATGGGCTGCCCAGGGAGGTGGTCGAGTCCCCATCCCTGGAGGTATTTAAAAGAAGGAGAGATGAGGTGCTTAGGGATGTGGTTTAGTGGTGGGATGGCAGGGTTAGGTGAAAGGTTGGACTCGATGATCTCAAAGGTCTTTTCCAACCAAAGTGATTCTATGATTCTATTCTTTCACATCAGTGTAAAACAACTACTAGCGTCAGTATTTTGGCTTGTGCTTTCTGGAGCTGCTTCAGTCACCCCTCCAGGAGCATTGAACAGATGCAGCTGCAATAGCACTTTCCCTTGGAAAAAACAAACTTGTTGAAACAGGAGCATTATTACAGAGCTACAAGGCAAATTTGCTTATTGAAGCTATTGTATTTACGTGGTGCTTGCTAAGGAAAAAGGAGGGCCAGCCTTGCTGGCTGGTGTGTTTGTTGTGAGCACAGATCCTTCTTTCTAAATGGCAAGAATGAGCAGAAGGCCAGAAAGCAAAGCCTCCAAGAAAAAGCAGAGACGGAGATGGGAGGCAGGAGAGCAAGCCAGACTCCCAACACAAGCACGACACAGCAGAGCATAAACGCTTCCCAAAAGCTACTAGGTTCCCTTTTTTGTTTTCTGTCAAAACATGAGCGGCTATTCAAGGGTTAAATTACGTTATAAAATATGCATATGCACGCTCACAAGGCTAATGCATCCATGCGACTGCAGCTCATTAACATGCAAATATGACTTCAACAGTGAAACTCACTGGTACAAGAAGTTAATGAGGCAAAGAATTGCATAAGAGTCACAAATATAGAGAAAATTTCCTTTCATACTTGTCCAGCACATTACAGGCATACGGCCTGCGTCCCATCTTCATTACCACAAGTCGGTTTGGCTCATCCTGTGCCATGGCTTTTGTTTCCCCATCGACTGTTCCCAGGCTCCACACAAATGTATTCCAGGGTGTACCATAGCTACGTGGGGCTGCCCAGCAGACAGCATTTGTTAATGAAGTCACGACTTAAAGAGCTGCGTGTTATTTTTCACACCTATTCTGCCTCTCATCTTACTCTCCAAAACTTAAAACTATCACCACCGCAACTGCTATTTAAGGAACCTGACAGCCCTAACAAATCAAGAGTTATTTGGCACCAAAGGAATAATTTGCAGCTACTGCTTCCCAGAACTAACACCTGACGAAAAGATTCCTGAAAATATAATCAGAAACCCTGAACTGATATACATCAACTATCATGTCCAAAGAAAGCATCATTACGTTTTTATCAGCACGACCTCGGAACAACCAGCAAGAAAAGCAGGCTGAAAAACATGGTGCTGGGTTGGGTGATGGACTGAAAGGGGGTGGGAAGCTCAGAAAGACCTTTAGCAATTCTGCTGCCTTTCTGAGGGAGGCTGGGTAGCACCCGAAATTATTCGTAGATTTGCACCTCTGGGTAGCTGGTTTAAGTACGTCCTGGGATTGATCTAGCTCTCTATCTGAGTGGTTCATCCTGCTGTGAAGAACTGCAATATCTGAACAGCCAGTACATAAAATCAATAGCAATATCCCGTGCGGACTGTGAACGGCTCTGACACGCCTTTCTTCTCCTGGCACATTGGCTGTGGCGGATAACTGGTACCCTCAACGACACGTTTGGATACTCTAAGTGCTTTGGGTTTGACAGCTGTTTAATGGCTTGAATGATACAAGTTTGGAAGTTTTCATGCAATTTCTAGTGAACAGATGTTCATTTAGGAAGTGCATAAAAAAAAATAAAAAAAAAATGCCCAAGCAGCGCTGCTGGGACTGGCAGTAGCTGGAGCCCACTGGCTGTCCCCAAAGGGGCACCAGGGCCACTGCTGCACCGGGACGGGAGTTTTGACAGGGCAACACACAAAAAGCTCATCCTCCACCAGCTGTGCTGCTCTCTGCGGCAGAGACAAGGACGGGAGTGATACCTGGGCTGTGTGTCCGGCACTGATGAGAACAACTAAATACAAGTATTCAATTTTCAGGTTTAAGCTCATTTTCACAGGCAACTCAATACTTAACACGGTTTCCCAGCCATTTGAGGGCCCACGAGGCACTGTGGAGGGTTGTTAGATCACTTTTCTGCATCCTATTTTTACCTTTTTTTCCTTTGTATAATTCAATTATTAATCTTTTTTACCAAGGGTCAATGGTTTGATCAACATGAAAATAAAATACTACTTCCTAACTTTCTTTTAAACTTAGAATTTAAGCAGAATTTCAGAGGAGAGCGGTGACTATCTGTTGCAGACAGAAGGAAAGCTTCCATCCCTCCTGGGCAGCCTTGAAGCAGAGCCACCATGCAGGGCAGCGGGAGGAGCAGTGCCCCAGGAGAAGCGGGCAGCCTCAGGCTCCCCCACACCTCCCTGCTGCTGGGCAGGGGACAGGCTGGGAAGTTACCAGTCTCCTTTGAGCTCTTCCCTTGGGATCAACAGCTGAAGATCTCCAAGAGCAGTATGATTACCAGCATGGCCAAACAAGCCTCCTGAAACTAGGCCAAAAAAGGCAAAAAAAAAAATTGGCAGAACATAAATTTAAAAAAAACGAAGAAGGGCTGAAGGTTTGTCTATGAACTTCTGTTTTGCAGCTTTGTGACTTTTGAGTGGAGCTGCTAAATAGCAATTTCTAAAATTAATTCCTTTATGGCCACCTCCTCCCGCCTTGCAGAGCACATCAATGCAGAACAAGGCGACGCAAGGCATCCAGTACAGTTTCTTCCTTAACGTTGGAATATTTAACAGCCAGATCTGAATGTGTTCAGACAGTCCATAACATGACAGTGCTACGGAAAACACTCGCACAGGTCTGGGGAGCACCCCCAGCGCGTTAGCCCACAGCACCGTGCCCAAACAAGTTAGCCCTGCCTCGTGGTAACGCCGTGGCTCCCGCAGCAAAATCCCTTCCATGCCCAGAGCCGGCTCATACAACAGTGCAGGCAGGCACAGAAACTTCCAAATATAAATCTTGTTGAAAGAAGTTGGCCCAAACCGCTACACGACTACATCATTCAGCAAAATGAAGCCATTTCGTCACTCATCACGTAGAACTCGCACAGAACTTTTGGCACTCCTCTCTCCATAACCCTATTAAATCTCCCTCAGCAGGACAGAGAAACAGATGCCGTGCCCTGAAGATTTTCAGTGCACTGCGAAGATGAGAAAAAAAAAATCCTGTTGCAGAATACTGTGGGGAAAGCCAGTGCCTATGAGTTGCATTTTTCTAAAAAACAGATGTAAAAGATAAGGTCAACCCCCCCAAACACATCCTCCTGAAACTTTATTTTGCTGACCCTAGACATTTTGCAATAGATGGTTTAAGTATAGAAATTACGATGGGAAAATATTTTGCATGCTTTTGGTCTTCCACTCTTTTGTTTATTCGCTTAAAATAAAAGATCCTACTTCAGGTATTCCCGCAGCCTAACTTCTCTAGGGTTGCAATTCCTGAAACACGTGTGGCACTGCATTGCAGAATCTCTCTGCATCCAATTTTCTGCCAGCTCAGAAACTGTCATAGCACATTTAGAAAGACTTGGAACCAAATTTCAAAAATAGGTACCCGTAAGTACCGGAATAAAAGTGGCTTTGTGTTCAGTAGAGCTAAGCAGAAGAAAGTAAACACTGTAAGTAGTTTGCTATTACCTAAAATGCTGAAAAAGTACTCTGAGAATGTGCAAATATAAAAGGGAAGAAAACACAAGTTACTAAACGAAGCAGTAAAACATTCTGAGCGCCAAGCAGCAGAGAAATGAGAGAGATCCAGATGAACAGCAAGGTGACACAAACATTAATTAAAACATAACACCCTCCCTCAGAACAAAACACATGATAAAGCATAATAATGCCAATTCAAGGAGGAAATAATCCACGATAGCTGAATGGCAAAGAGACTCAAAATGGACTTTGGGCAGCCCCGCTGCAATCGCAGCCCCCGCTTGCCCACGGAGCTGTCGGTCCCGGCGCAGAGGCACGGTCCCCCCAGCAGCAGCTGACGAGCAGCTCCGTGCGCATGAGAAGGGCAGCAGAGCTTTGGCGCAAGCCTTGCTGACCCTCTGCCCGTCTGAAATGTCTTCCAAGAACTGTTTCAGCTCCAGGAAAAAGGCACATTCCTCGGAAATTTCATTTTGCCGGGAACGCTCAAAACATTGCAACTCTCAGGGAAGAAAAAGTTAAACAAAGGCAGTTGCCGAAGATGGTTATATCGCTGAAATATGTTATTCTAATTATTTGTGAAATGGAGCGAGGTCTTAGCTGTAACATAACACCGTTTTAATGGGATTTAAAGCTGTACTCCGCGTAGGTTTAATTGAGCATTGAAACGCTGAGCACAGAACACGGGAAAACAACTTTCATCAACAGCAACTTTGAACGGGGAACGGGCAGCGCAGACCTTTGAAACATTGCGCTTCTGCTGTGGAGATCCTGATCGGCAGCAAAAGCAGCTTGTTAGGAGCGTCAGCTTGATCTGCTCAGCAGCCTTTCGTAATCCCCGTCACGGAGCAGGGACTTATTTTGCCCTTTTATGACCGGTATATAAAACACGGGGCTCTTTTGCATTAGTGGGAAATACAGCAATATACTTCTTAAACCAGAAGTTTTAAAACGACGCTTTACCTGCAAGGCACACCATGAGTGATTGCAGCACGAGCAGTTCCCATAGCAACCTCATCTTCAGCTTCCCGGGTCAGAGGAGACGAGTCCGGTAACTACAGACGAGAACGGGGCTCCTCAGAAATTTTAGACCACCTTTAATCTGTAAAAGAGAAAAAACAGATTACAAGGAGATTTAGGATCGCCGCTCCTTCCATTTCTGACAGTTTGTTTTGCTCGCCAGGAAACTTGCATCCGAAGACCAACGGAGAAACTTTTTTAAACATTTCATTCAAAATCATTCTGAGGAATGATTTGCAAATTTGGTGTACTCTGCAAGTTCTACCAACAATCTCCTTTTCTTCTTCTTCAGATCAACGCTCTGGATCTGAAGAAGAAAAAAAATACGACTGTCAGTAGAAACGCACACAAACTTGCAGAGGAGACCAAATTTGCAACAGCAAGGGTCTGTGTAGGCTGGGGACCAGGTGAGGATTATGGATTGGAACCCCGTATCTGCATCTTCCACGGGGGCGTTGTGAGAGTCCTTCTGTCTCCCAGTCCTGTCATCAGCAGGTTCGCTCGCTGCCTCTCTGGGGTAATCGGAAGTGTAATTAGTTAACTCTGTAGATCACAGTTGAGAGGGAAGTTGGGAGAATTACTCTCGCTTTTCTCTACAAGCATCATCCAGTGCACGAAGGACAGAGTCTCTGCAAGGCGACGCTTTCTAGGAAACTTTCCCACCCTGCTCAGGAAAGGGGGATACTTTTCCCATTTCACCCTCATTCCCATTTCTCTCAAATTCTTAAAAAAAACCCCTTAAAACATCTCCAGGTAAAACCTGATCTTTTCCTCACACTCCGTTACAACCTGTAAATAGTTAACATTTGTAAGCAGGCAATTTAAAGACTTTCTCAGCTTATCACTGCACGGCAACCCCCCCAGCAACCCAAGGGGGAAAAAAATGCCTCCTTTTATGAAAGGAGGCTTTTCCAGAACAGGCATTTAAATATTAAAAATAAATAAATCAAGTCAGACACACATTCTTATAATTTATTCATATCACTGAAGGCTGGAAGTTAAGGGGCCTCCGTGCTTACAAGACAAACTGCATGACTAATAGCACGTGAAGGGGCATCATGAGAGGTCTCCGCTTGCTTTTGTGAGTTAAAATTGATAAAGATTCTTCTAATAAAGTCAGGTTCAATGCACCGAGAAGACTAAGAATCTTCACCTTCTGCTCTGGAGATGCAACTTTGAAGGGGGTAGAGATTAATTTGATATACTCATCTATTCTCACACAGACTGATTAGGCTAGCTGGGGGTTAGCAGGAAGGACTAATCAATGAAAACTAATAACCTCTTAAGTGAATGATTAGAGAATTAATTATTAATTTTTGAAGGCAAATGTCATCACAGACCTTTATATTGATTGACATAGTTAAGCAGTTACTCTCTGTGTCTATAATGAACTCAAGAACCGTATCTTTTTACCCTATATAGGCTTCGTACATGGACAAATGCTGTTTTTCCTCTAGGCACCAAATCCTGTTGGTTGTAACTGCACCTATACAGGAGGTTTGTACCAAAGGCAAGTCACTCTGGGTTTTACACTAGTTTAAGTGAGATTTGAGATAAACCAGCAGCTGCTGAAATTCTTCTTGCGTTCTCGTTTTCCCACATATCATTCCCATCAATAAGCCCCTCCTGTCACTTCAAAGGCTTCTCTCCATTACGCTGCATTGCAATGCTTTGCGATTGTTCTCCTCGCTCCCCGCAATAAGCTAGGCGGGACTGAAACAGCACAACCACTTACAGCCTTTGATACCTAATTAAAAACACAAGAGCTATAGCACTTACCAACTCAACCTACTGCCAGGAACCCATCTACAGCACCCGCAGACCCCTCTGTGAGCTGCCAGCACGTGGAAGGGCTGACCAAACCCACTCCTGCTATGTGGATCAGTAACAGCAGCACTCAGCTCCTCAGCTGTTTGTGAGCAGCGCCGGTGGCAAGAAAATATAGTATCTGCCTTTTGGTTAAAAAAAAAAAAAAAAAGAATATAAACCCCCAGACCTGACTAAAGTCAAGCAAAATGCCTCTATTCTACAGGCTTTGAGGATGGTGCTTCTGGAGGCTTGATGGAGCTGAGGGACAATTCTTCGCGAAGGCCCATGGAGATGGCTGGCCCGTTTGCAGGTCCCTCGGCTGTTTGTATCACATCCCCAACACTCCCTTCAAACCAGCATTGTTGTTCTGGTATTTTATTCCCTAATATTCCATAGATGCAAGAAAATTTCTTGGATAGTCTTCAATTCGTTACTCCTCCCCACAGCAACTTCTCTTACCAGAGCTTCTCCTGACTCACCCCCCCTTGGGGAAAAATACTCTCTACTTTGTGGGTTTTGTGAACTGATTATTATTTTTTTTTAACTCAGGAAATCGAGCTTCTCTAAGCATTTTAAAAACTAACACAAAACATCTCAAAATTATTAATGTAAATTAGTTTTTAGCTTGTAAGGGCATTAAGAATAGCAGGCTCTTTTCTTTCCTCCCAAGATGTTTTGACACAATCACTGGGTCTTACTTTCAGCCAAAAATAAAAGCTGTGCTAAAAATACACGTTTTTAGTACTCAGCACATTTAATTATTAAGTCCAGTGAAAGAGCTGAAAGTCTCCCCTATTACTTGGTTATTCAAAATGCGCTCCAGAGAACCAGCAGACATAAGAGGGTCATGCATACGCTTCAAAGAAAAATTTTCAGCTGAATGGCAACAGTCGCTTCTGGTATTAACGAGCTGCCTCGCCACGGGACAGGCTCCCATGGTACGGCCATTGATGTTAATGGAAACTCCACGCGCTCCCAGCCAAAGCATGTGCCTGGTAATAATTACCTTAGGATGTGTTCCTAAAAGAGACCCCAGCATATATCACTTTCTATATAATATATGGAATGGTACCACATTCTGTCGTCTTGCCAGCTGAGCCCAGGCCCTGCGCAGCCACACACCAACCCATGTCCCGACCTTCACTAACGCATAGAATCATAGAATTGTTTAGGTTGGAAAAGACCTCTAAGATCATCAAGCCCAACCGTTAACCTAACCCTGCCATCCCACCACTAAACCCTGGCCCTATGCATCTCATCTACCTGGCTTTTAAACACCTCCAGGGATGGGGACTCGACCACCTCCCTGGGCAGCCCATTCCAGAGCCTGACAGCCCTTTCAGTGAAGAAATTGTTCCTAATGTCCAACCTAAACCTGCCCTGGCGCAACTTCAGACCATTCCCCATAGTCCCATAGCCCGTTCCCTGGGAGCAGAGCTCCCCCCTCCTCTCAGGCAGTTGTAGGGAGCAATAAAGGCTCCCCTCAGCCTCCTCTGCTCCAGACTAAACACCCCCAGCCGCTCCTCCTAAGCCTTGTGCTCCAGCCCCCTCCCCAGCTTCGTGGCTCTCCTCTGGACATGCTCCAGCAACGCAATGTCTTTCTTGTAGCAAGGGGCCCAAAACTGAACACATTAGCATCTCCTAACACAGGCTAACACGGTACAGAAAGTTCCCCAAAGAGAAACAACGCCTGTCTTAGCATAAAAGGTAGTGAAAAGTAAATTAGATGATTACCGTTACAAATGTTTTCCTCAGGTTAAAATACAGTGGCACTCAAGATAACGGCTGCGTTTTCATTTCTCATGATCGTTCCCTATTTCACATGTGAATGAGTCCAATCTTCAAAATGTTTTCCTGTAAACATAGCTGCTTTTCATATCAGTGGGCCCGTTGTTCAGAGCTGCATAAAAACTGTCGAAACACGTCGGCTTTTGATGGCAACAACTTTAGGAAAGGCAACATTTGTGCCTGAGCGAAAGATGTATAATTGAAAAGATCCTTCCCATTTCTAAATGTTTCCTGACTATAAAATCCCAGGGGGGTTTGCACTGCTTCTGGAGGAGAATACGAGAGGCCCGAAAACTTGCAAAGTTCAGTATTTTACTTCCAGAAGGAAGCGTGTTCAGTTTCAGCACCATACAAGTTATTTTTTCAAGATGAAAATGAGATAGCTGTGCTTCAGTTTGGAAATGCATCCCCTTAGAAAACCTCGTACCAGCACACACGTGTCTTTTTAACTTTACTTTTGGCAATGCATCCATTGCAAATTCTTTTGAAAGGCACCTTTGGTTGTAATTGGATTCTGACGAAGAAGGTTTGAGTCCAAGAGCTCTGACTGCAATCAAGCATGAGGGGAAAAAAAAAAAAAAAAAAAAAGATGCATGCAGCGGAAACACTGGTGGTGAATTTTTCTGAGTTGGTAGGCACGGCTCGTTGTCAGTAATTCCATTTGGATGTTTAATGATTAGCACTTTTGAGAAAAACAAAATAGAAATGAAGAACCTAAGGCTAAGGTATATGGATGCATTCAGAATACGGAAAATACTTCTGTAGATATAATTTGCACTATATGAACTCCCAATTTTGTGAATATTCTGAAGGAAAATTTGCAAAACGTGCCTAAGAGCCCTAAGTAGTGCAGCAGCAGCAGCAAGAAGCAAGCCTTAGCAATCATCTCACGTTTTTCTACTGCACATCGGTGTGCTGCACAGTGCCAATTCTGCTAATCTCCAAAATAAATCACTGTTAATGAAGCATGCTGCACATACAGACAGCAACAGGCATCTTTTAATCACCTCAACAAAGGAAGAGCTAAGGGTAAGCACAAAACAGTCCAAGCTCCAAGGTGTGAGGTGTTAGATTTAAGGTGGTGCCGACCCTCGGGCTGTCACAGATCTGACCTGAGGCCAAGAACACGCATCCAATGTGGATTCACTACTTTCCTGAATAGCGACGCTCATTTATGGCACCAAAACCTCCAAAGACTTACCAAGCTTTTTAAACAGAAGTATAGTATCATAAAAATAACCTTCAGGCTTGGATGCAGAAGAGAGAACTGAGCTATGGGTTACCTGACTGCCGTTTGGTTACACAGAATTTGGGGCCGTACAACTTCTGAGAGCACAAAATATTTGCGTGTCTACATAAAAGAGCACATGGCAAACACAGGCAAGAACACCCACACTGGATGCATATGGCAAGTTAAATCTAGAAAGACCAGTCCCAGCAAAACCTGAGCACAACGTTTTAGCATAAACTCAAAGTCATCTCATCTACACAAAAAAAGATAAAAAATAAGAAAGTTTTCTGAGACTCAAAAGAAACCCTTTTCCCTAATGTGAAGATCCCTTCTTCTAATATAGACATACAAAGAGAGCTATATCCAGCAAAGACGTGGTTGGTAGGTGCTTCCCAAGTCTTAGGCACATAACTGAAAAGTCTGCAAATGATCCCTTTCCATCTCCCCAAACACTCTTGCCAGAAGCACACAGATTTCAGAGACCCGGCAGTGCAGGGGTTAAGTCCCATTTTTTGACAAGACACTATAACGTGTGTTCATTGAAGCTTTTAACAGTGAAGGAGCAGCATTAACAAAGAAATATTGAAAAGGAAATGGGTTTGTTGTAAGGTAAATGATTTAACTTCAGAAGATTTTATGCCCTTTATTGAAAGTCTGATTTTTGACCCCCCTATACCCCATCCCATGGCCAACACAGCCATTTTTGTCAAAATAAGCGCAATGAAATGGATTGGCCGTCAGTTCCTTTAGAGTCCCCGCAGACTCTAAAGAAGGAGGCATCCTCTCTGGAAAGAAACATCCACGAGACCCAGCGTTCCCTGGTAGAGCAGCTTACCTCCCCCTCTTTCGGGTGCGTCTGCTACGTTTCCCTCAAATGCTTCTAAGGAGGAACGACTATGAAAATTTCAACTTTGGGAAAGGAATTAACATCAAAATTCATTTCTCCTTCTCACGACCTGGCAGGCAAAATAATCTGCTTATTCTTAAAACCAGATACAGAGGGGGGCTGCCTGCCTGCAGCCCATTTGGGATTTGAACTCAGCCTTGCAGACCTCTTTGCAGGACAGGTGGTTTTTTCCATGTTATCACTTTGGAAATTTTCAATTTAGATTTCACCAGAGGCCGATTCCATAACGTTACTGAATGGTGGGTATAACTGACTGAAAAGCCATAGTTGGAGAGTAATTATTGAAAGTGCACTGCCAAATGAGTCTATCTTGGGCCTGATGTTTTCCAGTGTTTTTATTAATGGCAGTGGTGGAAGAGAAGGTGTGCTTATTCAGCCTGCTGGCGACACTAAGAGACTGCAGGTATCTCTGAGGGATGTGAATGGAATTCAAAATCATCTTGACAAACTGGACATAAAACCAGACTAAAACAGAAGGATGGAATTGTGGAAGAGACAAGTGCTGTGTACCGCAGTAAATAGGATGCTGCATTAAATAGTGCAAACATATGCCGGGGAGCAACCGGCGGGGTGATAGCTCTGCACGGATCCACCCGCGGTTGAACGTGCCAGCCATGCCCGGTGACTGTGCACGCAGCCAAAAGCCCTGCCTGGGATGTACAAGCCAGCTTTGCAGGTCTTCTCCATCGGAAAATTCCGGCTAGGCCAGCAGCCCGTCACTCTCCCCAGCACCGGGGGCCTCGGGTGCGCTGCCACGTGTATGCATGCAGCGCTGCACACCGGGGAAGATTTACCCCAAAGAGAAGCATCCAAAGGAGAACACCACGAAGGATTAGAAGTCTGTAAAACACGTCCTAGAAACAGAAACCAAATGGAGCTGCTTAGCCAAAAGAACAATGAAGAGAAAAATGCTAATGGTATTAAAAGATGTAAAAGATTGCTGGAAACAGCAAGAAATCGCGTCCAAAGTGGATGCGACAAGAATGAACACGTGAAAGAGATTAAGGTTTAGACGTTAGGAAAAACTTCTTGGGACCAGCTCAAGCACAGGGATGGGCTGTCCGACTAGGGTACAGACCATCCATTACTGATGTTCCTGAGCACTTTGTAAGATAAATTGAAATCCAGAATGACCTAGATGCCAAGGACAGACCGCATATATTTTGCTTCCAGGAACACCAGCATTTGGAAGGGGATGGGGGGAATTCCAAACACCGGGATTCTCCAGTCCCGTTGCTGGTTGCAAGGCAATGCTGTTCCCCATCTGATTCAGAAACTGGAAGAACAAGAACCTTGAGCCTCTGATAATTAATTGAAAGTCACTCAGGCTGATGGACTGAATGGTAGCACCCAGACGTCCTCTATAAACACAGGTTAAAGAAACTGTTCGGCTTTAGTAAGGGGTCATGGGGCAAAAGCAATGAGGTTTCTTCCATGTAAGAGACAAACAAGGTCTTTTCTAAATTAAAGAAAATTGCTTTATCTGTGAAAGGGGCTAAACAGCGTTATTCCAGGGGAGCAGCATGAAGAATTAATTGATAACAAGGTTGTGGCAGATAGAAAATGCTAACAGCAGCTGGGGAAAGCAGCACGATTAGGCCTTATTCAATGGGACTGCCTCAATCCATCAGCCCGCAAGGATGCAAGAGTATCCTCACGATTTAGTGTCCAAAAGCAACGTGGAAGCTGGACACCTTTGTGAGCATGTTAGTGTGAGGGGCAGGAACCCTTCATCCGGGGTAAACCAGTGGAAAATCAGCAATCATGGACGAGATAATTCTGAAGGGCTCTGAAGTGTCCAAGATGCTTAAATCACGGGCAGCTTTTGAGCGTGTTTGCTCCGAAATAGCTGGTAGCCCATGCTGCTGGAGAGCATCGCCGTGATGCATTCCTCCAAGAAGCCTCCCGGGTGTAGGCAGCTCCAGTCTCCTGCCAGCCCACGCTCCCGAACGCCGGCTGTGGCCCAAATTCAGCAAAGCATCAGATTTCTAACCCCGATCCAGCCTCTTAATACCCTGATGAATCCGGGCCCGTGTGTCGGGAGAGGCACAGGCTCTCTTTAGCAGATGCAATCAGTGACCCGCAAAATTGAACGTCCGAAAATAGAAGGTGCCTAAAAGACGTGTCCCCAACAGTGCAAATCTTCACAGTTACACTTTCTTGATGTGCACATCGCTGAATTTTTTTCTGCTGTGGTAGCTGTTGTTATGAGCCCCGAGATAAATATTGGCCTTCCCTTTTGCATAAGGGAAGAGAAAAGAGAATTTGAAAAGATGGCCCGGGGAGATGAAAGGTAGTGGGAGCGTGCCGGTGGCATCTCTCACCACGGTGTCTTCGTTCTCACAGCACGTCTGTCAGATCTCAGGCTTCTTTGCAGAAATTACCCCTTTGGAGTTGGGCTTATACACAATTCACACAATATGAAATCTATATGGGCATATTGTGCCTGATAAAACAAATGGCACACACACAGCATGTTTCTGAGACACGCTGATGATAAATGAATGGAATGCTTCAAAAAATTAATTGTCTTTAAAAAAAAAAAAATTGAGAAAAACAATGTCAGTTTTTACATTGTGTTTCCTCCTTTGGGCATTCACGCGCATTCACTAAACAGAGATTTCATTTCGCTGTATCAAGGAAGTTACAGCACCTCAACAGACCCAAGTTCCCAGCTCACTCCGATCATTTGTGTTTCCCAAGCCCTGGGGCCTTTGGTGTGCACGGCGCCTGAGCCACCTCCTCATCGCTACGCACCCGGGGTCCTCACCCGAGGTACACGCGGGCACGGCAAGGATTACACCCACCAGATTAGGACAATAAATATAATTCTCAGGATATTAGCAAAGATTGCTGAAGGAATAACTCCGTAAGCACCCCCTGCAGTGAATTACGAGCCTTAGAATTTGAACACAGGTTTTTTTCTACTTTTTTTTTTTTTTTTTTTTTTTTGTGGATGCCTTGCCTACGAATGTCTAGCATTTTCCATATTCTCTCTGCATATTGGACTGGGATTTTTTCTTTTCATACATCATTTGCAGCTTGATACTGTGATATCAGAAAAAAAAGATATTAAATGTAAGTGCTCCGTAATTTATGCTTACACTATATATCCCCTAAGAAGCTGGCTGGTCGGGCCAGCTCTGTTAGCAGTGGGGCAGGTACAATAAAATACATTAAAATATTGATAAATATTGATAAGTATCATTAAAATAAATGATACAATAAAAAGCATACAGAAGTAACCATCACTGACACCGACCCTTTCCAACTTGTTAGATTAGCAGCTCTTCTATAGATACCCACTTTATGCAGAACCTAATGCCAGAGCTTAAAACCTGATTAGAGGCTCTGGATGATTGGGAAATAGTCAGCTAATAACAGGCATGCACTCTTTCGACATTTTACCACGTTGCAGCATTCCCTGCACACCTTCATCGCCAGCCAAAGCAACTTCATGGAGGCAGCAACCCATCTCAACGCCGCGTATTCCCAGCTGCACAACAGGTCCCTTCACCTTCTGAACCAGTGAATCAGAGCGCAATTTTCCACCGAAGAAAAAATGACAGTAATTAAAGCCCTTTAATTACTAGCCACTAACTACCACACATCACCCTGTTACAACCCTTACACTTTCTCTCTTGCCCCCAGGAAATCGTCATTGCCCTGTAAAACCTGAATAATTTGTAAGCATAAATCATGTCTAGGTAAGGAGATCTGGGTGACTAAAGGCAAGTCTAAATTAAGGCTACCAGTATTAATTAGGGGTCACTATGTATTGTGCTACCTGTTCCATGGAAGGGATAGATCGAGAAACGCTCACCGGAGGCAGCCCCTATCAGATAACATCCACCTTTTCTCAACGCAGAAAAAGTCCATCGCACCACAAATTCGGGAGATGCGTTGCTCAAACCAGGAGTAACATTACCGTAATAAAAAGCTGCAAGCAGTGACATTGCATAGTCCGGTATTTTCTACAAATGAGAACTTACTCTCTTTTACAGTCTTTTACTGAAGATTGTCCAGAACGGTTACCTTAAAACTCACCAATCTGAAAACAATTCCCAGCTTCATGCAGAGTAACATTTTCAATGCAGTATTTTGCAAGATTAAAATGAACGGCTAACCCATATATCCAAGCAATAAGTGATAAACTCTGCATAAAATGCCAGCTTTAGGGACAGCAAAACTAACTTGAAGAGCCAAAGATATTTGAGTTGGTATTCAGTAGCTGCAGCTCTTCTCTCCTAGCCGTATCACTGATCCACCATCAATAGAAATGGTCTATTGAAGCCCATTATATGTTCAATTTTATTTTATATTTTTCTTTTTTCTGATAGCAAAGATCATCAGTGAGAGCCTTGAAGAGTGGAGCCTCCGCAGAGCGGAGCACACGACCGAGGCTGGCTGCCAGGTAGGACCCTGCAGCCACCTCCGAAGCAAACCCAGCCCATCCTCATCTCCAAGCAGCCTCTTTCCACCAGAGAATACAAACACACCGGCGAACTCCAGGATGCAAAAAATAAACTGTCAGCCGAAGTGGGGTATTGCCTTCCATCTGACTTTTGATCATGAATTTCCGAAAGCAATAAGGGTTCATTTACTGCTGTCTCACTTTGACAGAAGGTTGCACCAAAGGAACGAGGCTCACGGGACTCTGCGTGACAATGAAGTTCCTTTGATGCCTAGGTCACTGCTTCAAGATAATGAATCAAGACAGTTTCACGCTCTGGACAAAGAGAGATAAGTAACACTCAAAGTTATCATTCACTTTTGAATAGGTCCGTTCCCAAAATACACATTATCAGAGAGCATTATCTTGTCCCGAAGACAAAAAACGATGCAAAAATATCCAAGATATTTCCGTGATATCTCTAAAATCAGCATCTTAATGACATTTTACTTTTCACTTCTGGAGCATACAAAATATTCCATTTTATTTCAAATACGAAAGGAGGGCTTTCTCCATAGGAGTTCCGCAGGGGGAATCAAGCGTATTGGGGACATACACACGTTCCTGAGAGTGCTTTGCCCAGGGTGCCGCCTTCCTCTGGGGCTACAGGTGGGATGTCCCTTAAGAACACTCCTTTAGGAGTGTAAAACAGAACTTAGAAGGGAAAAAAGCAAGTTGATAAACTTGGGAAAGTTGATAAGAAGCCAGTCTTGTGCTCGGCATATTCCTGGGAATGCCGGCTGTCGAAGCAACAGTTCCCTCACCACCTAGTACTGGTGGAAGGTTTCAAACCCAGGAGATTCTCGGACCTTGAAATATTTTTAAGTGCTTTGTTAAATTCAAAAATTATCTAGGGAAGGGAAAAACCCCCGCCCACCCACCAAGCATTTTTACATCCTTGTTACGTGATTATTTAGTGTTTTGCTTTCCCTTCAAAGTTTATTCTGCCTGGAATTCGAGCGTTTGAAGGGAGCTGCATTCACCCTCTGACTCTTCCAAACGCAACGTTAGGCGCTTGGCACTTTATTTCTGCTGGGATGCCATTCCAGGTCTATTTTTTTTGGACATAAAGAAATCCTCCCCGACTTTTCAAACTAATGGCACCCGGTAAGCCATATATATTTTTTCTCACTGACAAAGCCAGGCTTCCTGGAAGCGGCAGTAAAGAGGGTGGATTTATCTCGCAGCATTTGCTAGCATATCAAGGCCTAAATTCTAGGTCTTAGGGGATCTTTCCAAAAAATTAACATAGTCCAAATGAAGGGCTGGGTAAATAATAGCTAAAAGTTCAAGGTGTCTGGATTTATTAAAAGTGAAACCTATACTTCCGTGACCACATCCTGTAACAATTTTAGCAGCCCTGTAAAATAATTCCTGAAATATTCCAGCTGATAGCCCTTGGGTGTGTTTATTCAGCTTGAACCTGAAAGATTCACACAGCCCGGGAAGAGCAAGGTCCCAGAAGACTTTTGCAAATAATCAAAGCAAAGTATATATCAAATATTCAAAACAATAACAAAGTGGATCTAAAGGATCAGCTACGGGTGGTGGGCGCCTGGGCTACGAGCAGCTGCGTCCCGCTGCCCGGCCCCCGTGACCCGCTGCTCGTCTGGGCTACCAAATTCTCAACAAAACCCCTCGATTCTCCAGCTATGAAAAATTAGTTGCAGAAAACATCCTCACAGCTTTTTGTTACTTCTGCTGTTGTATAAAATATTAAAAATAGCTTTTAATCTCAGGCTGGGAAAACTTACGTAAAGTTCTAAAAAAATCTACTAACCTTATTTTGTCATAAATGTACCTCATTTTTCACTCTTAAAAAAACCCAAACAACTTAAAAGATATATTTATTTTTAATGGGCCTGTCTGGCATTATCTGTATAATTATTTGATTCAAGTAGCAATACAAAACCACGTACAAAATCTATTTTTGTTTTAATTGCTGGCAGTAAGTAAAATCAAGTAATGAACTTAAAACTCCTGGACCTGGGTCTCAAGAGGACGCAATGCCCAGGGAATAGCTAGTTAGTCAGGAACTTGGGGAAGACTTTTTGCCACTCAAAGCTTTTCACAATTTTCTTCTAGCAGAATTTAAGGTAAGAAAGACCAGAACCATGCACAAAAGAAAGAAAAAAATGTATATACACTTGGCACGTTTTACATGGGAATAAGGAAACTTTGCGGAGCCGAGCTCACAGGCTGCCTTGCAGCTTGAACCCGTTTCAGAGGTATGAAGGTGGAGCCGAGGTTGCCCCGCACCACTTCTCATGGTGGTTGGGAGATCACGACAGCCCTAACCCTGCACTACGTTAGCCCAGAAACCTTCGGTGCACCTCAGCAGCGCTCCTAATTGCATCGTCTTTAAAGTAAACTTCTGCATGCGGATTTCAAACACCGCGTGGCTGCTCTACCCTTGCCTCTGGCTGTCGATTGATTTGGAAGAGACAAAAACTACCTTGGGGCAGTTTAAACGCTGTACTACAAATGAGTGAGGTGTCAGAAAGCATTCCCTGCTCTGCAGGTTGTCTTCCGAGTGTGCCATGTCCTTGCAAGGAAGAGCCCAGACCACATGGACTCCTTAGCATGGGTGCCTTCGCCGTCACTTCTCCAACTTGCCTGGCATCCTGCTTACGGTATTAAAATCTCATTTTATTTCTTTGAAGGCTGTTCTCGACAGTTCTGCCTGCAAAACAGTTTGGGTGCTCCATCTCTCACCACGCTTGCGTACTGAGTTAGCGGTGGCACCGTGCAAAGCCAAAAGGCTCAGCTGTTTGTGTGACACTAAGGAACCCAGGCAATGAGACAACACAGCGAAATATGAGAATTTACAGACTCCCCAACCTGCTTCTCCTCCCGCTATCAGTGGACTTCTTCCAGTGGCGAGGCTGGGATCGCACACGGGCTATCAAGTAAAGGCACAGCACCCCTCTAGGGCATCCTCTACCATTTTTCAAACTGCAGAAATAGCGATGTCGCTGTTTCCTTTGCAAATCTAAAGACACAGCTCAGTCAAAATCCTGCTTGTGATATTTTGCTATCAAATAGTCTGCTTTTAGACGTAAAAGTATTAGTTTCATAAAAAAATTAGCTTCTCCTCATGGAAACTAATGGGGAAGCAGAGATACGGAGGTCTAGCCTTGGCCGTGGCCATCCAGAATGGGCTAATTCAGCCTTGAAATCAGTTGATTGGACTGGACTGAAGACAAAGTTCCCCCCCCTGCTGGGAGACTAAATCCTCCAAAATCAAACAACCAAGCAGCCAAAGGAAGACCAGCGAAGGCTGGAGGGACCTGCTTGCCGTGGTGGTACTGCCACCCGATAGCAGCTCTGATGGAGAAACAAACTCTTTAAGGCTTGGCGTGTAAAGAGACATGAGCGCTGCTACTGAGGCAGCGACGTCATTTGGGGTTATTCTGAGTCGGAATTCAGGGAATAAATAGGCTGGAAGAGAAAACGTGTTGTTCTCTTCGTACGCAGGAACTTCGTTAGCGCTTTCAAAATCTTCTCGAAATTGCGGACGACTGCAGTTGAAACCAAGTGCCATGGGCACAGCAGGGGGCGCCCGCCTGATCTGGCCAGAGGTTGTGGCCACTGAGAGCCCCAGGCTGCAAAGCAGGGGGCTGGGGACACCCCCAGCTGGGGGGGTCATGGTCATACACAGCTTTGCACCCGGGAGCTCCTTGGAGATACCTCCTGCCAGGACAACAAATCTCTACAGAAGATGATTTAAAGACTGTGATCGACCCCTAAGTGACTTGCTACGAGACACAGGGAGGGCAGGAGTTCCCGGCCATTTCGGGCGAGGTGACCCATCTGGGTGATGCGGAGCGTGGCTGGCAGACCAACAGCACGCGGCGTGCACAGCCAGACAAAGCGAGTGACTCCTGCGACACCTCCACGTAATCACTGCTGTGATTTGGTACGCTCCATAATGCAATCCTTTTCCTCCGATTTAATTACTAAACATAAAAGGAAATAAAACTTCAGAATGAAAACAAAGAAATTGCACTGCATGTAATTTATGGGAGCTATTCTTCAGCTGAATGCCATAAACCCTGCATGTTTACGATACCCTATTAGAGGGCTGAAAACACGCTTGCATTTGTTTATATTGACTATGCAGATTATGCGATATTACTGCCTTTTTCTGCCGATGCCATTTTTCATAGAAGTAGCGTGTTTGTTTAAAGACATCCTCACACTAAGCATTGGCTCCTGCTGGGGGGGGGGGGGAATCAAGAGGGGCTGTGTGCTCCCTCATCGCCGGAGGCTGTCAAGCTGGTAGGCACCAAGCAGCTGGCAGAGGTAGGCAAAAGAAGGGGGCAATGCACACAGTTTTGTTTTCAGTCTGGAATATCAATTATTGGAGGAAGCAACCCCACGGCCAGACTGAACAAGAACCAGCTCTGCAGTGGATAACTCTGTCAAATGATCTGAGCCGCGTGGCATTTCAGGAATGGCTGGATGGTAGCATGAGGATTTATTGAGATATCACATTAAGCCCTCGGTTTTCTTGTCATAGGAAACAGATGAAAGGAAATAAGGTTTGCAAACTTGACTGCAGCATTGATTTACGCGCAACAGCTTCAAGACGTGTGAACAGAAACGCGCGTTCCTGTTATCCCCGGCTCCAGGCTCTGCGGGCAAGGGCCTGGGGGTGGTGGCCGTAAGGAGCAGAGCACGCTCCCGCCGCCCGCCTCTCAGAAGCTGCTGCCCCTGCCCAAACCACAGCAGTGGCCCCAGAGGAGCACCCCCAAGCTCCTCCGCTCATTACCTGGGCTGAAAGCACAGCAGCACGGGAGGAAAGGAAAGCAAAGGAGCTGGGAGGGATGCGAGACCACGTCTCGATGCACAGGCAATGCTCTGACACCGAAGCCATCCCCAGTAGAGAGGTTTTCAAGCCTTTCCCTTTTTTAAGCCCTTCCCTGAGCAGCAGATTCTCCTCCCAGCTTGCATGGGTGGAATCGGCACGAGTTCACACCGAATTCAGCCTGTTCTCCCAAGAGGGAGCAGGAGTTCATCTCTTCCCAGCTTGCAGACATGCCCAACTACCTCCTGAACGCCCCACACGCCACGCGTCCTAGCACGTCAGAACGTTCCTTTCTACTCCTATTAAACCCCATTTTAACGTCTCCTAGAGTGCTAATTGTCAACTTTTCAACCTTCCTCTGCATCTTCTCTTTATGTGCCAACTCATTTCCAGCCGTAGTCAATATTTTCCACTCTTCATTTTGGAAAATGAAAAGGATGGAGCTGTCAACTCAAATTTAATACATTCAATATTTGGCAAAACTTCTTAGTGGTTTCTAGGACAACTCCTTTTAAAAAAAAAATTGTAACATCTTGAAATGAAAATAGGATCCAAAAAACAGGAAACAAGGAGTATGGAATTAGAAAATTAAGACTGAGAAAGGAATGAAGAGCGTGTCTGAGTAAAAATATCATCCACTTCAGCTCCACAGGCTTGAAGTTAGGTATCTGATCACACTGAAGTTGTCATCTTTGTCATTTCCCATAATCACTCCAAAGGAAGACACAGATGCCTAGTGGTTGTTCAGGGCTTTTCCCGTTTAGCCTCTTCTAAATCATTATCATAAAGCCAGGACTGAAAGCAGGATGAGAAGTCAGGATACTTAATGGCAGGTGGATCTTTTTGGGTTTTCCAGCACATGATGGAGATCAGTCCTAACACACGGCTTTAGTTGTGTCCTTGACAGCCTGGTGTTAGACCCCCCCGACAGTGCTGCTGAGCCCCCAAGGTGACGAGCTGAGCAGTCCCTCCATGACTGGGAGGGGAGAAGCCACCCCCCATGGTGGGGTGTTAGAGTAGGGGTGATGGGGAACTTGGGAAGGAATCATAGAATCAAAGATTCATAGAATTGTTTAGGTTGGAAAAGCCCTTTAAGATCATCAAGCCCAACAATTCCCCTAACCCTGCCATCCCACCACCAAACCCTGGCCCTAAGCACCTCATCTGCCCAGCTGTTAAATCCCCCCCAGGGTATTTAACTCCAGCCCCCCCAGGTCCTTCTGGGAAGGGAGGGGCCCAACCCTGACCCCAGCATTCGAGGGGCGGCCTCCCCAGTGCCCAGCACAGGGGCACGGTCCCTGCCCTGCTCCTGCTGGCCACACCACTCCTGATACAGGCCTTGTTGACCCTCGCCCAACTGGCCTCGACCCATGGATCCAGCCTGGCCAGGTCCCTTCTGCAGAGCCTTCCTACCCTCAAGCAGATCCACACTCCCACCCAACTTGGTGTCATCTGCAAACTGGCTGAGGGTGCCCTCGATCCCCTTGTCCAAATCATTGTAAAGTTGTTAAACAGAACTGGCCCCAGAAGGGAGCCCTGGGGGACACCGCTTTGACCGGCTGCTCTCCCAAGGACCCCGCTGCTGGCAGGCAGGAGCGAGGACACGAGGCAGAAGTGCAGTCTGGTGGGGGGAAAGCTGGGAGCAGAAGGGAGAGCGGGCACCGAGACCAAAATACGCGGTTGGCGTGGGGAAGAGGTGATGAGCAGGCGCTGAGGCCACGGCACCGGAGGCAAAGCCACCCCCACCGCTCGTAGGGGGCTCTCAAAAAGCAACAGAGCCAGACCTGAGGGGTGGTTTGAGCCTCCAGCTGTGAATGAGGAGGACAGACCCAGATTATATTAGGATTCGCCCCTGCCATATAATTAAAGTGATCTTTGGAAGAGCTGGATAAGAATTTACTGCGTGTAGTAAAACTTAAATTCTACAATTTATGTTACAACAGTAGTATGTTAATTTATCTCCTGTTAAGACAGTTAAAACAATGACTAGTAGCTATAACCAGTGAGCAGAAATAGCCCATTTTACGGCCTGACTTACAGATCATTGATGCTAATAGAAGCCTGTTAGCTCCAGTGGGCTTTGGATAAGACCATCATGGAAATAATAGAAATGGCACCGGACGGAAGAAATATTGTAATGTGATAAATAACCGCATCATAGAACTTATCAGGTAGATCAGTTCTACGTATAGGATACCCATTGCAAAAGGACTATACACATTATAAACCTTTGCCAGCACTTAACAAGGAGCCCTTATTTCGTTTTATTTTTATTAAAGCAGCAGCTAAATGCACAGCCATTACATTCCCCAGTATTTTACGACGACCGCATTATCAAGGGGAACTCCATGAAATACCTGAAGTGAGCTAGAAGTTGCAGATAAAACCGGAGAAAGATAAATACTTCAATCAAAGTGGCGCGGTAAGCTCGCTCAGCGGCATGACGTGAGCTGGGCCACAGGGATCAGCGGAGCTGAGCTTGGGCTCCTCTCGGAGCGCGATGATGCTCCTGGGCTGGTTTCAGCCTCTGCGGTGGGAGGAGGAGCGCGAGGAGGCCCTGACTTCTCAGAAAACACGAGACAGAAAGCAAAGCAGGAAAGCTGATAGTTACAAACACAGCGGGAAAAATCCTATTTCCTCCTTTTTTTTTTTTAAATCACTATGCATGCGAAAGAAAATCACAGTAAAGGCACAGCAGGCACCGCTATTGAGTGCTAATCACAAGACGGGATTGTTTTGAGTTTGGAGATGTAAAACCATTTAATTTCAGTCTACAGAGTTACAAGTTTTAAATGCCCATCAGTTTATCGGTTTGTTCCTTCTGCCCGCTCACTTCTGCAGAGGTTCTCAAGCCCAGAGCCCTCGGACTCTTCGGTCTGTAAGAATATCAAGGTCTGTATAAAGATCAGTTAATTCTACTGAGGTCTGTCTGCTTTTAAACTCCGATATGAAACTATTGCTTTTTGTAACGATGAAGACACGATCCTTGATTGTTTCCACGTCTCCTTCAGAAAAGCTATTAAAAAACCATGCAGAGGATAATTTAAACGTACCTAAAAATTCGGGCAACTTCCATGAATCCTGACCTGCATTTTAAATTTACTGCAAAAGCTACCACCAGGATCATTTTTCTTTTGCCTGGAAGCAACGCTGCAGATGTTCCACGCTCCATGAGGAGCCGTGGTTTGGCTTCGGAGCACCGGGGGGGCTGGTGTGCTGACCTCCACGCGATGCTGGTGTCAGCCCCACCAGAGGACAGGGCTGGCCGATCTCCAACACAATCCCTGACTTGTAACGCATGGGACTACAGTTAGGAATTCTTAATCACCTGCAGTGTTCCTCCAGGACTGTCCACCAGGGAGCTGATTTTGCAATGAGAGCCTGGGGGTATTAGACAGGAGTTCATAAACAACATCTCCTGCCTGTGACCACAGTCTGGATCTCTGGATCGATGGTCCCTCAGCCACCCCCCAGCAGGCACGGGGTGGTCGCGAGGTCGGCGGCTGTTTCTCAGCCCCCATGGCCCCCGCGGGGATCAAAGTGTGGGGCCGCCTGCGGCGCACGCTTACCGCCGATGCTCGCTGCAGAACCACGGCCCGCACGCACGTTTCGAACAGACGGAGGAACTGAATCCATGGGGATAACCAAATATCCACACGTATTTGCCCAGAGGGAGAGACAGCCGAGTTGACCTTCCCATCAGCGCAGGGCTTTTTAAACGTACTGGGTGGCAACAAAGCCAGTAGCTGTTGTGCTCCTATAAAATAGCGAGCCAGACTCATCCTCTAAGCTCATCTTTAAGCACCACTAACGTGTGCTTCTTAATAACCCTAGCAAGCCAAACCCCCGGACAAAGGACGCTTCCCTTGCAGGGACAAGCCACGTTCTAGCTGGGACAAGCGGGTACGAGCCGTGCAAGCTTCTATCTCCGGTGTTTTCCTTCGGCCTACGCTTCTATAGACTGAACTTAAATATGACAAATGATAGGAATTTCACCCTTGACTGGGAATTCAAATTATCATATTGATTAGCTTTGCCACATACAAAGTAGAAGATATTCACAAAATTGACAGGCTTGAAAGAATAAAAGTTGTCACCCTGTACATGCAGAATAGCAACCCAGGGTAGAGCTAATCGACTGGCAAACAACTTTCTTCTGAACCAAGAAATACACCCACCCACCCCCTGAAAAACACATCCTCAAATTATTTCACTGTAATATTTTGAGCATTGACCCGTTTCCTGCCTGAAACGCACCCTCAAACCTCATAGACAGAAAGTCGATTCTGCCGATTCCATTTTCTGGAACAGGAGCACATTTGTTAGTGACAAACTCGATTAGAAAGGTATCTCCTGGCAACCCAGGGAGCGGGAGGCGCACACACGGGCACAGAAAACGAGGGGTGTTTCAAAACGGGGAGGTATTTTCTAGATTTTTAAAAAAACCAATTAACTTGGTACAACACAACGGAAAACTGGCATCTAAGCAGCTTGGCGAGGTTGTGTTTCTCTTCGCGAACGGTTACACTCAGCCTTTAAGAGCAATGGGTAGGAAAGCATTTAGCCCAACCACCAAAGCCTCCCCAAACTCAATACGCTCCACAAGCTTCTCCACAACCCCCGTTTTATCAGCCTCTCAGGTACTGCTGGAAAAGCCTCGCAGAACAAGCACGTCCTTGGAGCACAGGAGCAGAGCCTTTGAGTCCAAAGAGTGACGCCGGTCCTGCTGTCGAGAACTTGTCTACGAGATGTCGTACTGCCAACGCTTTCACCGGAAAACCAGGCAACATTAGCACAAAGCCTTAGCTGACATAGGCAAAATGAATTGGAAGCAAAGGATAATTCAGAACAACTCAAAAATACGGAGACTTTTATCCGCGTGAACTTGAGGCTCTCCTGCCTCCAGCTCTGATGCCGTCTCATCCAGCACTCCCTCACTCAGCTCCAGGTTCTCCACGCCACACCAAAGCGTTTTGGATGCCCAAGCCAAGAACACCATCATCTGTTTTTAAGAATCGCCCTTCTTTATGTTCTAACACAGAAAATACCTCCGTTTTGAGAACTCTGAAAAACCACTCAATCCTTCCCCTTTTTGGTAGGCGTTGCCATCACCCTGTGGCAGCGGGGACAAGGGAACGTCCCTCCCAGAGCTGTCCCTTGCAGCAATGAAATATGCTGCCAAAGAGCTGCAAAAGAAACCCAAGCCTTTTACTGGGGGCTATCAGGTGCGTCCCCTAGGAGCACCCAGCCAGCTCCCAAAAACTCCACCGTGCCAAGGAGAAGAAAGTTTCTGCTCCAGAATGAAAGCAACGTAAACCCAGAATTTTGCATTTCCACTTTTAAGTGGGGATGTAGCATTTCCACTCTTAAGCTTTTCTCGTAACCCCTTTGGTAAGTCTATACGTGTCCTGCAGCTAGTCTGAGAACAGAGCGATGATACCAAAAGACTAGATGGTTTTTAAAAATATGAGAATTAGGAATGTGAAACCTATAAAATGTGGTTTTATGAGCTCTTGGTGCTGCTGCGGCCACGAAGGCCAATAGGATGCTGGGTTGCATCAAAAAGGGCATCACCAGCAGAGATAAAGAAGTCATCATCCCGCTGTGCTCAGCGCCACACCTGGAATCCTGTGTGCAGTTCTGGTCCCTGCTGTACAAAAAAGATGTGGGCAGGCTGGAGGGGCTCCAGAGCAGGGCCACCAAGGTGATCCAAGGACTGGGAAGCCTCTCGTAGCTGTATGAGGACAGGCTGAGAGAGCTGGGTTTGTTCAGCCTTGAGAAAAGGAGGCTCAGATGGGATCTCATCACCACGTACCAGTACCTAAGGGGTAGCTCCAAGGAAGATGGAGACTCCCTTTTTAAAAAGAGTCATATGGAGAGGACAAGGGGGATTGGACACAAGTTGCTCTTGGGGGGATTCCGACAGGACATGAGAGGGAAATTTTTCCCCATGAGAACAGTCCACCATCGGAATAATCTCCCCAGGGGAGGGGTTGACTCCACCACATTGGACACTATTAAGGCTCAGCTGGACAGGGTGCTAGGCCATCTTGTCTAGACTGTGCTCTTGCCTGGAAAGGTTGGACCAGATGATGCTTGAGGTCGCTTCCAACCTGGGATTCTATGATTTCTCTTCTTCTTGCACTTTTTTCCAGCTGCAAAACCTTTCTCTAGCACACACTTCTGCAGACCCCCCAGGCACGGCGAGCTGGCAGCCAGCCGAGTGATGGAGGCTCCACGTTTGGAGCTGCACCCAGAGCCAGGTGAGCTTCCAGGCTATCGCCGGCCGCTCCCCAACAACCACACATCAATGCCTCACAAGCAGAGCTTTTAGCCGAACAGATTAAAAACAAATGGGAAATGTACTTACTGCGCCTCTCAAATTCAGCCTCCAACTATTTTAGTTGCTAAACTAAACTGTACAAAAGTTTGGAGAAAAGAGCCAATATATTAATGTTTACATGATATTGAGCTGCTGTAATACACACAGCACATTACATTTGGCATCCTGGGAAACTGAAAACCTGTACTCTGGTATGCATAACTCAACAAACTGATTAAAAAAAAAATCTCAATTCATGGAATTTATATCTTTAGCCATGATGGAATGTAAAAAATTAGACTTCAAACCAGACAGGATTTTAAGACCAAATCTCTTTTCTGTGTCTCCAAACTAAGATGGTTGGTTGATTTACTTTTCATCCTGTTGATACATTTTTAAGAAATATGATAGATATATTGGGAGGAAAAGGATTTTTTTGTTTCTAGTATAATAAAAAAGATATTTCCAGCTGTTCCCAAGCTCGGGACACGGGAGGCAGCAGCGTTAAGTGCTGGATTGGTGAGCAGAGTGCAGGTGAAGTGGTCAAACTTAGGTGTTCAAGACAATTTATCAGAGAACTTCCACAGCTCTGCAACATATCCCTCACAACTGTATTTACTTTTTCAGCATGTTTTACTGCAGCCTATCACCTCTTAAGAAACAAAAAGCTCCTTAAATTACTTTTTCTTTCCTGGCTTCTCTGGGTTCTTGCTCATCCAAGCCTGCCTGTAGCAGGAGACCTTCTGCAAGCCATTCAGATTTGACATTCAGCATAATGCTTTCACCCGCCCCTAGGCAGGACGGATTTGTCTCCAAGATTGGTCATAGCTAATAAAAACCAGTAGTTAAGCTAGGCCAAATTTAATCCATAGCCATTTGGAGAATTTACCTTGATATACTTTTTAAGAGGTTGATTTTCAAAGGGTGGACAGACAGCAGCCCACCGGAAGTCCATCACGATGCTCATCCGTAATCACTAACCTCAACCTGGGGACAGACCCTTGTCATTTGGTATGCCCGGGTATGAAAGACAGTTTTTTTCCTTGTAGTGCCAGAGGAAAAGCAGAGGGAAAAGCCTTCACAGACAGACGTTTTCTGAAGTCCGAGCTGCTGCTCAGACCGTGATGCTACACGCGTCATTTTATAACGACCCAGACTGCGTGGTTATGCTTCCACATAGCTTAGCCCATGTAATGTCTAGGCAGCACGTGGAAAAAAACCCTACATTTAAGGGAATAATAGGCTGAAAGTAAGCTGTACTCGAACATCAAGCACAGAGATCACTCTAAAGATTTCTTGTGGGAGAATTACACTAAACCCTAATATTGATGTAAGGTTAAAAGATACTCTAAATCAATTGACATTTAAGGCTGCATCACTGTTAGTGTGTCTGGAAAATGCAAAAACCTTGTTAACCTTCATGTATGGATCTTTAACTTTTAAATGCTACCTACATTTGATACTAGGAAAAAGATATTTAGTATAATCTGGAGTTTTTAGGCTACTAAGAAACAGCCAGATAGTGTATTTTCATTTTACACAGTAGGGGCTAGGACCCCAACTTTCATAAACCAACCGCTGATGTCTCCCCTGGGGAACAGCAGCCTGCCTGCGCTTCTGGCTCATCCAGAAGGAGCTCAAGGACTCAAAGGAGAAATGACTTTTACCGTGTCACCCCAGTCCTCCTCATTTCTGTGGGCCCCTAGCTATTTTCCTTCCCTGGGTTCGGTTTGAGAGCCGCAGCGTCCCCTTACATTATCTGCTGCTTCACGTGGTGTTTACACTTTCCAGCCTCTGAAGAGAGTTTAAATTATTTCCTGTTTCTTCAATCTGGGATGTGGTCACCCCGCTGTCTCCGATGCTTCCACTCCAGTAAATACCATTATGGTTTAATGACCCTCTCTCATCCCTCTCCTGAAAGCAGATGGTGAGTACATGCACACAGAGGCAGCTAAAGAGACACAACCTCATCAAATCTTCTCAAATCCATAATTTATACGCAGGGAAGTTCACCAGCCATCTAACCTGATTAGGTTCTCATGCCCCACTTGCAAAAGTTGCAGAGATACTTCCAGAATTATTTATAAAATCAGCGAGAGGGGAACCTGCTATATAAGTTATAAAAGAAGTTGGATTTGAAACTGGTGCCCATGAAAACCTCAGAGCTGTGCCTAACGCCTTGCCATGGGAGAGCCAGCGCAGCCTGGAGTTTTTTGCTCTTTAACACACGTTTATTATTTATTTTCTAAGTTCGGTTTTGGAAAAAAAAAAAAAAAAAAAAAAATTTCAAATGATCCTTTTCGAAACCACTGCTTCATTCTGAGGAAGACTGGACCAAATGTTGAACTTCACAGTTTAAGGGCCGTAACAAATAAACGCAGCATCCTGAAAGCATCACGACAATTCATTAAGCCACGTTCCTTACGAATAGAAGCTTTGTGCGTAAAGCAGTGCACTTGTCAAGTTAAGAAGATAAATGAAACTGCACGTTTAAATATACGCACTATGCTTACAATGTTTTGAAACCCATACTGCCTAAATTCCACAGTTCACAGCAACTGCCAATCAAATTTTTTAACAGATCAAAAAATACTAGTGTAGCCTAATATAGAATTGTTTTACGGTTTGACTTTTATTTTGTGCCATGCTCTTCCTAAAGGCAACACCTTGCACAAACGAGAAAGCCCTGCAATATTTCCAGCATTAGTGCAGGGCAACATTGCTGATTTTGCACAACTCAGCAACTCGCCTGTCGTCTTCCCTCCAATGTCATTTCTCTCCGCTGGTGAACGAACACTCCCAGACAGTTGTGGGACAACCGAGAGCGTTTTATTAACCTGCTCGGTTTTACTGGGGCAAAGAATTCCGGGAACTCTGTAGATTTTATCTAGTAGGACGCCAATTCTATCCTGTGGACAACTTAACAAGATGGCAATATCTGATAGTCCCGAGCCTACGTTCCTGATGAAAATCTAGGTTGGTACTTTAGTTTCATCACCTATTTCACACAATAATCCATAAAGATGAAAACTGCAGAAAACCAAAGTAATTTTATAACATCTGTTATCACAAATGCAAATGACACATCCACTCAAATGTACTTGTTGAGTAGCATCTCATGGCGTTTTGTTACTTTTAATATCAATTTGCTTTCCCCCTCGCTAGTACGATTTCAGGTATACCGTGTGGTGTTTGGTTTGAGTTTTTTTGATACTCTAAAAGCTTGGCAGACCAGGTGTTTCCTTTTGAAAAAAGATTAAAACAACAACAGAGTCGGTTTTCCCACAGGGAACAGGGCAACGAAGGTGCCCGTCCAGCATCTCTTGGGCATTGCAGCTTCCCTTTGCAATAAACACATCAAGAGCCACGAGAAACAAGTAAGCACTTCAGCACATCTGAATTTCCAGAAGAGCTGAAAGGGAATATTTATCATTACCACAGCTAATTAGTAACCTTGCTTAGTACGAATCTTGCATTCAGCAGCCAGACACGTTTTCCGAACTGCCTGCAACTCTTTGACACGTTGCTCGGGCTCTGATTCTGCAGCTGCACCCAAAAAGCCCAGGGTCTCTTCAGCCAACACATTTACCCCTCTCTGTGTGGTCCTCACCCAGGCACAAGAATGGCCATGCCTGTTAGGACGACTCTGCACTTCCCTCGCGCTCAGAAGTTGCCAGGCTTTGCCTGGGTACTTTGCGTACAGAATTTCTGCTCGCTTACCGACACCTACCAAGCAAACGCCTGCACAGAAAACAGCACAGACCCCGCGTTCAAACAGCCCAGTCCTCGCGCACCTCCGCGGGCGAGCGCCACCACTCACTACAGACCGATGGCGTCTGCTTTTTGTTATATATTTAGCTTATGCAGAATTTTGTTTTAGGCACCAAAAAGTAGCTAGAGGCAACTACCTCTTAAACATCTCTTCTCAATATAAACAGTTCGAGTTTTCTAATCGCTCATACGGTAACTTACCAGTGCATGCGACAGCTGTTCCCCAGTTCCTCCCAGTGGTCTGATACTGGATCATTTCCCACATACAACCCATCCTCTCTCCTCAGCATGAAGCTGCTGCTCTGCGTTTCATTTGACTACAGTCCTCTTAGACGGCTGTCGCCTTATTTACATTTTCTTTGCAGAGCACTTGAATTTCTATCCCCTGATATAGGGTTTCCTTCTGGCAAGTCTTAAATTTGTCTTCTTTAGTCCATTTGCCAACTGCCTGGGATAGTCAGCTTCTGTAAATTCTGCCATCTCCTTTAAAGTCTACACCACTGCCTTTTATATCTTGCCATAAGATATACTTTATTTCTTTGGTATCCGTCCGATGCTTTCCTCGAACATTAAATCACTGGTTTTCCTTACTCAAAACCGGGCTGACGCTGGTACAGCCCTTTGCTGTATAAGCAAAACTACTTTATAGGTTCCTTGAGAATATGTACCTTTTAATTGTAGTAAAACAGATCTCTAACAAAGGCTTTCTGTGCAATAAATACAGGCAGGTCTTACCTGTGATTTATAGCTTGCCTCCTACCGTACAATAAAACTGTCTGCTGCACCACTGGAACTATTAACTAAGCAGTATTGAGCTGAACATTCCAAAAATCTTCTGATTCATTGGTTCAAAGCCAAATGGATGATGGTGCTGAAGTCAATACATAAAATTGCAGCTAAGGAATTAACAGCTTAAAGAAATCAAAGATCCCTGTCATCGCTACACTCTGCATAACAGAGCCTGGGCAGCTGGAAGTATACTTTGCTTTCAGATGGATATACGTTTCGAAGACGGAAAGGCTGTGGTAAAAAAGGGCAGATCTTGCATCAGTGCTTTCTTTTAATTAGGTCTGACTTGTTCGGCTAGGCTATTGATACGTTGAAACCCAAAAGCCATAGGATTTTCATTGAGCTCATAAAAAATTCAACTATTTCATGGTTCAATATACTATACCATATAAGTTTAATCAGAAATGACATTACCAAAACTAAACTAAAGCAGAGAAAATCCAAAATGGTATCTATCGCTCTCAGCAATAAAGGGATTCAAATTATGTGCAATAAAGCATTTAAAGCATACAGAAAATACTGTTTTCTGTTATGTTCCTCAGTAGCTTAAGAATACCAAGGATTACTTCATGCAATCTTTAAAGAAACCTCTCATTAAATAATTTTTACAGCCTACTTCTGAGTGCAAAGACGATGATTTCACATTTTCTTCCACCTGCTGGGTGCTCCTGTCCCAATCTCTCTCCTTTTCGATCGCTACCCCGGTAAGAGAGGAGTATGGCACGGGGAGCCGCACCCAAGAGGTGCCCCGCAAGGTGCACGCGCGGCCGCCCGAGGACCGACCGAGAGCGTCACACCACCAACGCCAGAGCACTGGCAGGCCTGGAGGCGCCCTCCCCAGCTCTGGGCAGCACCCCGTGCTTGCATGGCACCCACACATTTCCATAGAATCATAGAATCACTTTGGTTGGAAAAGACCTTTAAGATCATCAAGTCCAACCTTTCACCTAACCCTGC
>NW_009260758.1:1345600-1352125 GCF_000687185.1 Egretta garzetta
CCCCCCTCCTGTCAGGCAGTTGTAGAGGGCGATGAGGGCTCCCCTCAGCCTCCTCTGCTCCAGGCTGAACACCCCCAGCTCCCCCAGCCGCTCCTCGTAAGCCTTGTGCTCCCGCCCCCTCACCAGCTTTGTGGCTCTCCTCTGGACATGCTCCAGCAACACAACATCTTTCTTGTAGTGAGGGGCCCAAAACTGAACACAGTATTCGAGGTGCGACCTCACCAGCACCAAGTGCAGGGGCACGGTCACTGCCCTGCTCCTGCTGGTCACACCATCCCTGATACAAGCCAGGATGCTTTCCCTAACTCGATATATGGCTCTTTGTAAGACCAGTCACACCAGCTCTTCGCCTGACGGTGCCATGCCGATAGCAGATGTGCTGCCGTTGCTCAGCGGTGCGGCTCTCACTGCATTTCTCCCCAAATCCCCCACTTTCCCCTCCTGCACCCTTTTCGGCAATCAGGGATCCAACACAACCCCTTTGCTTTCAGGCGCGCTGGTACGCGGTGGCTGTGCCAGGAGCCACCCCGCTAGCGACCACACGCACGGTACGGGGAACGTTCTCTCCGAATTCAGCTTCTGCTTTCAATGCTGCTAGACTGTGCTTTGCAAGGGGCGTGCAATGGCTTTAGAGATCAAGGTTCTCAATCACGTTTCAAATTTTTCCTCCATAAATAACAGCACAAGGCTACCAGTACTCAGTATTTTTGTTCTTCAAGGCAAACCAGAAACGGAGGAGATTACCCCATAGCTCATTCTAGCAGCAAAATCAACTCGGTTTCTCTCTTTCAAGTAAAAGCATGGGAAGCGACAGGCATAAAAATATTTAGAGAATGCACCCCATAGCGGTAAAGTTTTGCTTAAATGTGCTAGCAAAGTTTGGCAACAGGGTCCAGTTTCAGCAACAAGAAACTCTCAAGGTAGAAGCTTTGGTCGTGTAAAAGCCAGACCTCAGTGTGGTTTTGTTTAATTATTTACTCTTTTAAAGGAAAACGCCTGACCCCTTTAATTATTTACTCTTTTAAAGGAAAAGGCCTGACCCCTTACTGAGTACCCTGGTTTTTGCTAACGGGATGCGTGCTGCAGCAGTACCCCCCTTCTTCCCTGCATCTGCTGATAATCGTTATAGAAATGCTGAAATTACAACATTCCTAAGAAAATAAATTTCTCATCATCATATTCACATCAGCCCTTTCACTGGTGCTCATTGGGGATGCCTTTTATTCTGAAATGAGGGCAAGTTCTTCTTTCAATTAGGAAAAAACCGCTGAACACAACAAACCTTAAGCATACTTATCGCACACGCCTAAATCGGACTTAACCGTTTTCCCTGGAAGCAGAAGGCTTCCTAATAAAATCCCAGTGTGCCTTTCCAGGGTAGGCTGCCACAGTTCCTGTGGGTATACACACAACACGGCGCTGGTATTTCACCATCTCTGCTTGCTACGTGCTATGCTTTCCTTATCCTACCCCCTTGGACACCTCGGCTCCAGGAACACCTGTAGCACATCGGTAACCAGATCTTGCTGCTCTTTTCTTCCCGTGCTGTTCTCCGCAGCCCAATCCAACGCATACATACCCTGTCCTTCCTAGCGAGACACTTCCATGCTTCACAGCCCGTGGTCTTCCCTGCTTTGAGACTTATTGCCTATTCAGGAGAAACGTCCGTACGCACCTTCCGCGCCGCGGAATTTCACGCAACTTGTGCAACTTGGCCCTCAAACGAGACCAAGGCAGCGTGGCTTCAAAACGCTCGGCGGCTTTGAGTTTTAGCCAGAAGGAAACAAAGTCCAGAGACGGCGCATTTAAACCAGCGTGTTGAAAAGCCTCTGAAACCACGGAGTGACATTTACTAACACCGTGCAATGCCCCCAGAAAATCTATACACCTGGATACGTGCTGTTATCCATCTTAAATGTCACTGCCACCACCTAGAAATTGCATGGCCTTGCAAAAACCACGGCGGTACCCAAATGTAAGGTTAGTATTAGAGGCATTGACTCATGCTCTTGGCCAGACGGGGTGCAGCAGGCTGAAGTAAGCATCAGTGCACGGATCGAGTACGCGGAAGGAGAACGGTCTGGCTCTCAGCCATCGACGGGCACCGCGAAAGTGCAGTGACAACTCTTTCTGTAAGCCCAGCGTTAGTTTAATGCATCTTTGTAAGTAATTTGAGTTGCTCGGAGCATACGGAAAAGTTTCATGCTTATTTTATTAAGCATAGGGTTATCTAGGCACCTGGAAGTATTTGTAAGGATAAAAGCAAAATTCTTAAAGTTTCAGCCCTTTATTGTGCAACTCGAATTTCTGCTTTCATAACACACCAGGAAGCCAAAGTGAAAAGCCGTCCTGGGCAAAGCATAGGCTTCTCTTAACTTGCTTCTCAGCATTTAAATGAAACACATCAATATTGCTGACATTCTAGCAACAAAGCCACAACCAACCCCAAAAGTTTCAAAGCACAGCGAAAGGCATCAGACACTTTCCCACCCCTCCACCCCGATGGCCCCCCTAAGCAGCCGCTCTCACCAAGTCATCTCTGTGCCTGAGTGGAGAATGCAACAGCCAGAAAAATTCTACCTATGCTAAATAATTTGTCCTACTTTTGTCCCCGATATACCTGGCTGAACTGTTCATGCTTGCTCCTAAAGAGTTTTGCTGACGCTTGGCTCCGAGATGATGCAACGCGACAACATCTTTAACTTTTGCAGAACACGCTCGGTCTAAAGGACAGCTAATTCGCTTAAATGAATCAATTACGTGCCTGCAAAAGAAAAGCCAAAGGACCCGGCGAGCTCCGAGCAGGTGATTCTGTCTCACCAGCTGGATTCAGCGAAGAGCAGCAGAACAGCAAACCAAAAGGAGCTGGCAGGGCCCCGGCAGCCGTGGAGGGAAACCGGTAACGTACGGCACCACGCAGTGATCTGGACCCGGTCCCCGCCAGCCCCCTGCGTCCTGCCGCTGAGACCCACCCTGCTCCTCACCTACCTATGACAATTCAGGGGGAAAAAAAAAAAAACCAAACCCACAAGGCAGAACAAATCACAGAATCCCAGAATTGCAAGGGTTGGAAGGGTCCTCGGGAGCTCACCCACTCCAACCCCCCTGCTAAAGCAGGTTCACCTAGAGCATGTTGCACAGGACTTTGTCCTTGCTCGCAGGTTCCAGTGCCACTGAAAGATGATGGCAGATGTCCCCGTCACTAAGCGGGGTGGCCGCATCCCCGTTTGTGCCACCCCTCTGCAGCCCCGCGGAACTCTGCGTGGGACTGCGCCTGCTGAAGCGTCACCTCGCTTCCCACTGCGCCAACCTTTACGGTCTTTTCAGGTTTAACCTTTGGGGAGCAGACTCCTCCTGAAGCCTCCCCTTCAAAGACACTGACAGCAAATACCTTCTCCCATCGTTACAAATTCTCAGGGCGTTATTGCAGTGAGGGCAGCTATATAGATCCATCTTTCTCCTATGTATACTGCAGGTTTACTCTTTTACCTAAGCATCAAACCCACTAGTTCATAAGGTCAGCACAAGAAACATTTAATTGCCACGTTTAAGTAAACAGATTCTTTCCCCGCGGTCCTTTTGAATCAATAAAGGCTTAAACCGTCGCAACGCAGCCCCAGGAACCAAACGCTGTATTGCAAACGTAATAACTAAATTTACACGCTTGCGGATGTACATAAACATGTTCATCGAACAGATGGCGAGGAATAGTTAAGGAAAAGTCAGGATGCAGATTTGCTGAAGGAAGTATCTGGAGGACACCTGCAGTACGCCCATGCCCAAGGACACAGATCCCAGACTCAGCACAACCGCTCCCGGGATGCCAGGGGACGCGGGGACCATCAGTGTTTTAAGCAAGCAACTTCCAGGGCTTCAGCAAAAGCAATATTTACTTTATGCAATATATACCGGAGTAAATCAAAGCCATTCACTTGAGCTACAGGAAGGGACTGGGACTAAGCGCGTCAAGAGCGACAGAGGAACGGGCCAACACCTCGCTTCCGTACAATCCGCACAGTATTCACAATACGTTGCCAAATTCTTTGTAACTGAGAGCAGAATACATGTTTCAGGGGGTTTTGTGCCTCAATTAGATATTTCTGCATTCAGTTACAGTAAAATAAAATTTATATTATTCCATTTTTCATACAATATTCTGAATCTGCAGCTTTTGAGACGATAACCATGCTTTTATTATAACTTTATGTAAATTGCCATAGATCCAGTGAATTCAATTAACTGAACTGAATTCCAATTTGCAGAGAAGCCTGGTCCAATAATTCAGAAACTGCATTTCTTGAACATTTTTTTAATTGACCAGTGCTTACAAATCTGTCATTTTTATTTTCACTAGTTACGTAGCTGTCAGCATACATATTTCATAGAAACTGTGAGATGCCCACAAAAACAGGTTAATTAAGGAGTTCTGGTACATCCCAGTCATATTAACAAGCAGACCCTGTGAGCAAACAAGAAGTGAAGCAAATGAAAATATTCTGAAGTATTTATTCAGTAATAAAATGGAAATAAAGACCTTAATTGCCTTTAAGTTCTAGTCAGTCTTCACTTCCTTGCACAATTATATAGATTCATTTTTTACCGCGCTTTGGGATGGATGCACCGTGCTGCCCCACGACTCGTATTTTGGCGGTGGTAATTAGTGAGCACAATTCCTTCTGGCTCTGTTTATCCCTGTTGGGAGGGATCCCCTTGGAGACACGACTACCAAAGACAGGAAGATTTGTAACTTTAAATTGTAGGAGGTCTCAAGGATTTCTTTCAAGGAGAATACACCGCAATAAAGTAAACACAGCGTTCCCGAGAAGGCGGCACGGGTGCGCTACGGGAGCGTTCCACGCGCGCAAGACAGACCGACAAAACAGGAGCTGATGGAGCCTGGGTAAGAGAACACGATCAGAGGAGAAATAAAAAAGGAAGAAAAAAAAAAAATACATGAAGTGATTCGAAAGGAAGCGTTGAAGTCTGATAAACAAACCACCGCAATCTCGCCTAACAATGTCTTAAATTCCTTATTTTGTAAGAGCGTACAAAGCAAGGGATGTTTCCGCCAGGAGAGTTTCCGCTATTAGCTTTGCGTTGTTGTTGCATAGCGCCGTGGTGGCGCCTCGGAGACGGAGCAGCAGAAAGCAGCTACTGACTTTAAACACCAGCACAACAAAAATGTGGCCAACTCTCCCAGGTGCTGCCGGGGCCACGAGCCCCTCGCCCAAGACGTTTCCTTCCCCGGCGGCACCGCCGAACCGCGGCCGTGCCCACTCCAGAGAGGAGAGGTAATCCCTTTCCTAAAGATGGAGCCCTCCCCTAAAAGAACCTTTACACCTAGCAGACGTATGCCTATTTGCTAAAACTCTCTCCTCCCGTTACTGAAGTTCGTTTCGTGACTTTCAGAATGTTGGCGTCTCTGACGAAGGACAGAGTCTTCTGCGGGGAGTCAGTCGGCTTTGCAGTGTCATGCTTGCCCTTTGCGTGAGGCAGCCCATACTCTTGGATGGCTATCTGGTTTTATAGTGATAAAAATGAAAACAAAAGTAATTGAAGAACCCAGGTGAGGAAAAAAAAAAAAAAGACCTTGCGATTAATAAATGACGCCAAGCGTCAGGGTCTGTGGTTGTGTTTCTCAGTCTTTTTTAAATGCCTTAACATCCCACACGTACCCCTCCGGGCTCGCAGAAAACAGTTTTGCACAAAAGATCTAGGCCACTGGTTAGGGAGAAAATAACCGAGTTTAGCGATGACAAACCCCTCGGACACAAGCTGAGCACTCCCCACCAAAACGAGGGGGGAGGCTGGAAGGGCAGACACCCCCAGGGGACGCACCCACGCTGCCGGACCCATACATTGGTAGATGTATACGTCAAGGGAGCAAGTGCTGGTTTATCATAGCATTGTCCAAACCCCTTCTTGTCTCTTTTTGCTTTCTGAATCCTATTTTAAATCTAATACTGCCAGAAAAAGATAGTGGTGTTCTGTCTCCTGTAACCACCTCATCCTCTTTTTTTTTTTTTTTTTTTTTTTTTTGCATGCTCTACAAGTTCACCTTCCCATCTTGTAGGGATAGACCAGGATGCAATGAGCCATCCCCTCTGACAGACAGGACAGTAACTCCCTCGGGTGAAAAAAATACGGGCGAATAAATTAAAAAAAAATAAAAATGAGGATGAGGTGGTTACAGGAGACAGAACACCACTATCTTTTTCTGGCAGTATTAGATTTAAAATAGGATTCAGAAAGCAAAAAGAGACAAGAAGGGGTTTGGACAATGCTATGATAAACCAGCACTTGCTCCCTTGACGTATACATCTACCAATGTATCGCTTCAGCTGGGTGAAGGCAAGGATGCTGAATAAAGAACATAATTCGAGTGCCAGATCCCCTTAGAATCATAGAATCATAGAATGTTTAGGGTTGGAAGGGACCACTAGGGGTCATCTAGTCCAACCCCCCTGCAGTGAGCAGGGACACTGCTAACTAGATCAGGTTGCTCAGAGCCCCATCCAACCTGGC
>NW_009260758.1:1352385-1364149 GCF_000687185.1 Egretta garzetta
CCTTGAATGTTCCCAGGGATGGGGCCTCCACTACCTCTCTGGGCAACCCTTCCAAAATGTTTTTTTTTTTTGTTGTTGTGTATGCCATTAAGGAATTACTTGCTAGGAGCAACATGTACAGGAAAACATTCCGAGTACAATCCTTATTCTTTTATGATTCAGCCAAGTTGTTTCCAGTAAATAAGAGAAGTCAAGAATAACTTTAATTACTCAGCTTCAGCAAGTTCTCCCATAAAAGCTGAGAGCTATCAACTAAAAGTATATACTGTATAAGTAAAAAAATCACGCTGGAAGATTCACAAAAAAGCACTTACATTTAGAAAAAGAAGGAAAATTACCCTATGTGTTATTTTAGACTATATAAAGACGACAGTCATGAAAGGGTAGATTTATTCTCTCTTACATCTTTGATGACTTACCAAATGGATCACAGTCATCAAAGACAGAATAGCGATGCTCGGTAAAGCTCATTCTTTTAATGCTACCCATATTTTTCTTCCATTAAGACTTGAACAAATAACATTCCTAAGATTATCAGAAAATATTGAACTGTTAAAATAACCGCTTCATCATTCCACCAAAACAAAAAGTGTATTTTTTTTTCGATCTGCAAATGTTTCATTTCATAACAGAAAAATAATTTGTAAAAAGACAAAGCTGCGCACCAGACAAAAGCTAACGCGAGTCAGCAAGTCTCAATATGGCAACGCTGAGATGAACGGTTTGTCCCTTTCATATTATTTATTGTGCCTTTATATCCATGAATTCCAAACTAGCTGTTACCAGCGATGGTGCCCACACTCAATTTGTATAATATTGTGACAGTCGGTTGTTTCCATCATTCCTAAAAGCCACTTCAACTGAAGCTGATGTTAATGCACTAATATCAAAGTTGGGATTTATGCTCCTTCCCACGTACGCTGTAATCGTGTATGAAGGGGAAGGCACCATGCTATGGAATTACTTTTGCTCGCTTTTTCAAGCAAACAAGACCTTGAATTGCTAATTGTTAAGACTATGCATTTTAGATAATTGCTGATTACGGTATTTGAAGTGTAAGTGATTGTTAAATGTGCTGTTTGGCTAATGCCCAGAAAGCCAACGTGATATCACGGATAATTATAGACAGTTTAATTGCTTTGGGTCTTTTAATTGGCAAAGTACACGGATGATGAGAGACAAGATGAAACGGAAAGGTCCGCTGAGCCAGGGAGGTCTCCAAAATGGCATGCCATGAGCTGACCCTCTGTATTTCAGGTTCATCCTTTAGGGACCAAAGTAGGATGAAAGGAGAGGACATTGCTTTCAGAAGACAGACCTAGCCTGTCCTCCCCCTACAGCTAGTCTTTGCTTGCGAGAAATCCCTCTGCTCGCCTGCCAGAAGCTGCCTCCTATAGCCTTTCCAGCCCCATACGTTACGCTGACGTGAATTCCTGCAGAGTCGCTGCACCTTGCATTACCCCGTCTGCCCTGCTTACTGGTTTCACCTGGTAGGAAAGGCTCCCAAGAAGTATGGCTTTGCGTCATGGCAAGGGTTAGATGTGGAAAAGCAAGAACCCGCAGAGTGTTCATGCCTAGAAATTTTCCAAGCTGGCCATGAGTTTTGAGTAAGGATTACAGAATTTGGCTCGCGAAGCAAATCCAGGCAGCAGATGAAGCTACATCGCCTTTGTGATTTGGATAACTTCTAGCACTCATGACAAGTCACGAACCTCCCATCCCTGAAAGTTATTAAAGAAACGTAAAGCTACGAAATAACTCAGATGGGCGGATGTGAAAATGTAAGTCTGCCTTTTACCCACAGAGAGATAACTGTGCAAAAATCCCCCATATCCATTTGTAAACCCCTCTCATTTCTCAGTTTTTCCCTCCAGTGGCTAAAGGGTGGCCCTCGTTCAATATCATTCTGCTAATAAAACATATTGCTGGACTTCCTGCTCAATAGCCTTTAATTACCCGGAGCAGAAACTTGGCACCAAAGTAATCGGAAGCGCATCAGTTTCCCAAGCATGAGAGCCTGATGCATGCGTCTCCACTCGACTGCGTGGCAACGGATCACTTAAAAAAAATCTTATTTCTTATGTAGTTTAAAAACATACCAGCTCACTATTTCAATTTAGGAATGTTTTTCCAGGACCCATTTCGGTTTGCCATCGATCACAACAGACACACACACACGAAACTCATCACGGCGCTCATTTGCATTGTCAGAGGCCGAGACTTTTAACGAAGGAATGTGTTCAGGGGAGATGGAGACGTTACCGACTGCATGCGGGTATTCTATATAAGCTTTACGCTGTGATGAATGGCTAAACAAAGGCAATACAGAGGATCAGCAGGTCAACAGTCTCTGTAGGTATGTTCATTTACTGCTCTTAATCCTGAAGTGTCTGAAGGCACCAAGACCTCCATGCAGCTGTAACGGACAGGAGCCATGCCAGGGGAGGGCAGGACCATTTAAAAAAAAAAAAAAAAAAAAAAAAAAAAAAAAGTATGTAAAAGGAATATAAACCAAATACAAACTATTTCCAAGTGATGCCCTCAAAGCCAAGCAATGAGCTGCAGCAGCAACTGCAAGACGGAGACGTACGGGGTTGCGGATGCAGGAGACAACATTCAGTAGGGACGGGCCTGCCCGAAGCAGCAAAGGGGATGGGCCCAAGGGTTTGAAACCTGAGCTGGAGGGAAGACAGCGGTAAATCCTAAAAAGGAAAAGCTGGCCTCTGTTTCTGCTTCAGTTTTTTGAAAAAACGTGGATAGACAGTAGTTAGGGCAGGCAATCTATCGGCACAAGCTCTCAAACGCGCTTTCCATTGAAACTTCAGGCATGCAAATGCTGGCAGACATCAGAAATATTTCGTTTTTAAAACCTGAAAGTGATATTTTTATTTAAGGAATAACTGGCTGAATTGCACAATCCCTGACAGCGTTACAAAGATGATCCTGTTGCTCAGAATCGGCCCATTCGCAAGATCTTTACGCTTGCTACGGTCGTGTCACGTTTTGCAGTGTTTTTGCTATAACATCCCTGTAATCACTTCATTATAGGAGTTGCTTCTCTAGAAGACGGTAAAAGATGTTGCAGGTTGAGGTCCTAAAGTAATGTAATCTGTGTTTTTGAGAGGTCAGATCTCCCTATGACTTTGCTTCTCCTTTTGAAAAATTGATTTATCCACCTTCTCGGAATACTACCAAGACGTAATTCTAGCGTCTGTAAATTTAAGATCTTTGAAGTATTTTGAATCCCCTTAGAGAATTACAACTTTGTAAGTTTGTGCTAGCTAAAACATCTCCCAAACCCCCATCGCTAGGATATCAGAGTAACGACTGTAGACCTGCGCTCCGCTTAACTGGTTTAAATACTGCAAGAATTTTCCGCAACTGCCTCCGAACTCTTTTTCATCTTTGGCAGGTGGCCTATAAATGGTCACCAATACACATTTTGTGTTTATTCCTTATTTCCCGGGGATTCAGCAACGCCCCCCCCCTCCTTTGGGTGCACCTTAGGAAGTGTTTCCCATGCTGGGGTGGCAGGAGGGAAGCGGGGGGCTCTGGGGGCCACGGGCCAGCGGGAACGAGGGGGCTTTTGCCTGCGATGTCACCGCTTCCTCTGCGCTGGGACAGGGCATCCACACAGTGAAGCAAACGACATTTTAATAAATTCATATACACACCCTTCAGGAAGGCAGCACGCGTGCACAGAGACAACCAAAACAAACCCTTATCCGAGGTCTGGGGTAATTTATGAGCCTGAGTTTTTCTCCCATGAAATAGCATCCGTCATTTCGGGTCTCTGAGCAGTCCTGGGTTTAAAATATTGTTGGTTTGAAAACTTTACGCTAGAGTTTGTGCTCAGTTTTGCATAAGCTGCTGGCTTGCAGGAGAATGCAAACCCACATGCCTGCCAGAGACTGCAAACATGAGAAGGAAAAGGAAAAAAAGGGCCAACGTAGACAAAACAAGCTACTACCATAAACTTAGATTAATTTTTAAAATATATATGGATGTAGACACATTGGTACACACATACACATTTACTGAACTAATTCAGATCCCCCAAAATTTTCTACAACAGTCTCCTGACTGTAGTAACTATTCCAAAAGCTTGAATTGCAGCGTATCGCTTCATAGAGAAGAACGAATACATTGAATCATAGAATCAAGACACAGTTGGACAGGGTGCTAGATCTAGGCTCCCCACAAATGGTGGGACCGGATGATCCTTGGAGGTCCCTTCCAACCTGGGCTGTTCTATGGTTCTGTGATTCCTTCAGCACTGTCAGTGCCCAGATCTCTTTGGGGTTCACCAAGCCCCCAGCCCTCCCTGCTGCTGGGAGACCCCATCCTTCCCCTCCAACCAGGCCTATCCATCTCCTTCGTCTCCATCTCCCACCCCAAATCTCACGTGCCCCCGGTGACCACATCAGTAAGGACCCAAGAGCAGATCCCTGCTCAGTGCTAACCTGAAGACTTCCATGTCCTATGTGCCACCACAGCTGGTGCGGGCTGAGCCTGAATTTGAATGGCACCTTGGCAGACATTTAGTCCTCCTGATGAAGTCCTAACGGCATCTACTTTATGCAGAACTGCAGAAATTAGACTGGAGAAGACACATTAGGTAAATTACGCTGAATGACTGGAATGGGATAGATGGAAATAACTGGCTTAGCATTTCTTATCATACCGCACTTCTGATGAGTCACAGGAATATTGGAATATCATATTCTGGGAAAAAAAAAAACACCAGAGAAAGGGGAACAGAGTCATCCTACTTTAAAAAAAAGTTATTGGACTGTCCTGATTTCAGCTGGGATCGAGTTAATTTTCTTTCCAGTAGCTGACAGAGTGCTGTGTTTAGGATTTAGCATGAGAATAATCTTGCTAACACCCTGATGGTTTGGTTGTTGCTGAGCAGGGCTTGCACTAAGTCAAGGCCTTTCCGGCTTCCCCTGCTCTGCCAGGGGCATAAGGAGCGGGGAGGGGGCACGGCCAGGACAGCTGACCCCAACTGCCCACAGGGCTATTCCAGACCATATGGCATCATGCCCAGTACAGAAACTGGGGGGAGTTGGCTGGAGGGAGCAACCACTGCTCGGGGACGGGCTGGCACCGGTCAGCGGGTGGTGAGCAACTGCATCGTGCATCACTTGTTTTGTATATTCTTTTATCATCGTCATCATTATTATTATTTATTTTCTCTTTCTTTCCTGTCCTATTAAACTGCCTTTATCTCAACCCATGGATTTTAGGTTTTTTCCCCCCAATTGTCTCCCCCATCCCACTGGGGTGGAAGGAGGGTAAGCGAGCGGCCGTGCAGTACTTAGTTGCCAACTGGTGTTAAACCACAACAAGGACACTTTAAAATACAGCAAACACATGACCATATTTTAGATCATTGTTCCCCAAATGCCTGAATTATCTCCAGCCACAATGAATTATATCTCCTTTCCCTGAAAATATCCAAGCAACGGACCTGTCACCACCTCCTTGAGATAACATCCTATGGTTCTGTAAATCCTACTCTCTGAAAACTTTCTCCATTGTCATGTTTTCTTAATTATATTTTCACCTTTCGCTCAGTTATACTCCTCTTTGTACAAGTCGAAATGAATGCTTTTCCAGCTTGCAGCTTTTCTCTGATGGCTCTTGTCCTTTTGATTTTCAAAGGGGCTGCTATTCCCTGCTCACTTTTGCCTGTGAAATCCTGGAGGATCGTGGGGTTTCGCAGGTGTAACTAAGAGAAGAATTTGTCCTGCGGATTCTTTATTACGGATGGAAATGTAGAAGCCAGAAAAATCACAGCATGAGTTTCAGAGCTCACGTAGCGTTGGCAAAGCTAGCAGCTAGGAGAATGAAAAATACCTTTTCCCTGTAAACTGAACAGATTGAGGAACAATAAAGCATGAAATCACACACTCTACCACTTACAGACATTTCTCGGAAGCACATTTTGATATAAAATACAATATAGCTATTTTTCAATTGTCCTAGCCTGGACATTTTGTTTACAGCCAACAATACATAAAAGATTCTGAGCATCGTTCACTCTGCCTATGTCTGCAGCAAAGCTGAAATTCTCTTCTTTGCCTTAAAGCTGATTTCCTATGGAAGCACCAGGGCTTTAACCCGGCGACAGAAAGCCAGGCTACGCACAGATCTACGAGGCACGTTATTTGGAGATGAAAAGAAGGTACGTTCGCATCGTAGGCTTAGGTCGACCTTAACCTGCCCCTATTTGAATTGCTCAGTTCTCAGACCCAGACCTAAGCCTCTTGACTATGGATTTGAAAACCCTTTGCTATCCCAGGATCAGCTGCTTGTCTATACAAGTCAAAAGCTTAAACGCAGCAAATTTCAGGTACCTCCAGGCTGCTTTTGCTGCGAGTTTTCACAGCTTTTTTCCAAATACGCTTACCCTTAGACACCACCTACTTCCCAGCCTCACCAGAGCTCATCTTCCACTTCACAGGTTGTCAAGTGGCTGCTCAGAGACTTGAAAAAAAACCCAGTCCCTGCAGAGTTTTAATGTAAATGTTAGTGGGTAGCTAAGAATTAGCAATGAGCAAAAGACAATGAGAATTAACCCCTTACGGAGGCTGAGAAAGCTTCATAAAAAAAATTGCTTCTCTGGATCTTTTCCTGCCCACTGCTACTGACCTAACCACAGCTCCCGTGGTCACTAGGGCTGGTAATGCAGCAATTAGTTACAGAAGCAAGCAGAACTGAGGCTACCTTAACCACACGTACTAATACTACAGTGCAAATCATCCATAAAAGCTTTATTACGTATCTGGATTTCTGTTTGACCTCAGACGACACTGCGAAAGCAGACTATTTGTGAGGCCAAACGGAGAACCGTGTCGCTTCTGTCTGACTTGGTGGTGGCCCTGGACCAAGGGTTCGGGCAAACACGGTGAGGACAACGCCAGGGAGCTGCAGCGCTGCCAGCCCTGGTGCCAAGCGGAGGCTGCATCCCACCTGCCAGCCTTCCCGGGTCCGGAGCTTGGGGGCACCATGGATGACAAAGCAGGCTATTTGTGAGGTCAAACGGAGAACCGTGTCGCTTCTGTCTGACTTGGTGGTGGCCCTGGACCAAGGGTTCGGGCAAACACGGTGAGGACAACGCCAGGGAGCTGCAGCGCTGCCAGCCCTGGTGCCAAGCGGAGGCTGCATCCCACCTGCCAGCCTTCCCGGGTCCGGAGCTTGGGGGCACCATGGATAACCCTGGCGTAAGCTGAGGAACCAGCGCGTCTCCCACGAGAACACAACCCTGTGGCGACGCAGCACTAGCCTAAGGCAAGCCCGACACATCTGGTCTCTTTTTCTGCGGTATATAAGTTGGTATCGTGTAACTAAAAGAAGAATTTGAAGGTCCAGCAAAGATGGAAACGTAGTTAATGAAGACTTTTCAGGCTCTGACAATCTCAGGACAGTACTTCCAGTTCCACCATCAACTACTACTAGTTTATCGAAAAAGGAAAATAAAGAATAACCCAGTTAGAGCACTGAATAGCTTACATCGTATAAATAGATTATGGCTGATTTCCTGTTTATGATCCATTCCATTAGGGAAACGCAGCCATTAATTTATGCCTGTGATGGAGAAAATTTGCAATGATTCAATATACTTTGATAGAATTGATAGCATCATCTATAGGAAGGAAAGTGAGGTATCAGCAGAGTATCAAATGTAAAGTACTCTGAAATACATAAATTATGGTTCGATGTAAGCGATTCCACCCAGAAAATACTGGCGATCAGATTAAAAAGTAAGCTTGCATTAATTTTTGAGAAAGGAAGTAACAGAAATACCCTTTGGGTACAACTGTTTGCTAAGTTAAAGGCAACATAATTAACGCAGAAGTTAACATAAGCTCTGCGTTCCCTGTGACACTTCGATTTACTTCATCTGCGGTTAGGTAAAGAAATAATTTTTAAGAGATCTGTTCTATTCTTCGGACTGAGCTGAGTAGGAATAAAAACAGCAAAAAAAAATGGGTATAGCAGAGAGGTGCCCATCGGTGGTAACAAGAAGATGGGAAGAAAGAAGTAAAGGGAAAGCAGAAAAATATATATATATATTTTTTTTTTTTAGAAAGGCAAGCAAACCAAAACCCCAAACCCTAAACAATCCACTACCTGGTAACAGGAATAAAGGCAAAGAATAAAGGAATGCAGAAAGACAGCCAAGATGAAACAGTCCACAAGCAAGGACCCGGCTGCGAAGCTGAAGGGCTGAGCGAGGAAGGGCGATGCTCGAGCCTGGCCTGGGGCAGCTGCGCAGCCCTGGATCGATGCTGGGCATGACGACCCTAATTAGGGTAGGAGGAGGGAATGCATGTGGCTATGGCATGATGGTTATGAGAAAGTATGGTTAAATAACACTGCAGACAAAATGCTGAGAAATAATCGCAGGGACCTTTCACCCCGGCCGATCGGTTCTGCGTATCGGATTCATCTGAATCTCCCCGACCAAAAAAGTCGCTTCAGACTAAATTTCAAAGCAGCACTGGCTTTTTGCTGGGGGTTTTTCATTAGGGTTAGCTGGTTTGCCATGATGAACATTGGGTGATGCTTTGATAGTTTAGCATTGCAAACTTTGCAATTCAACAAGCAGAATACAACTTTAATAGGAGCCGATTAAGATTGAATGGGAGTATTAAAGACAGGTAAAGGTCCAACTACCGAACATGCCCTCGCTTGTAAAGGCATCTGCAGGTCCATTTGGATATCGTGATAACCAATGGTAAGCAGGCCAGTTTTTTCCTAAAATGTGTTAAGTACATCAGAGCTAGGGACAGAGGAATACCGCTGAAGGGATAAGTACTGTGGTCGGTCTCTTCTGAACCAATATGGTCACTGGACCAGCGGCGGCAAAACATGATGCTCCCATCGGTGATGAGGAAAACCCACAGAGGGGTACCCATCTTCAGCTTCGCCGAGTAGCTGATGGTGGGACACGAAGCTTTACATTCTCAGGCCCATCTGAAATAGCTCAATTACTGTTTCTATTTGCCCAGTATTTAGGGACTCCGGTCATTAACTACGCGTGCTAGGCAAAGTGCGAACGCAAAAGGGGGAGACAGTCCCTCTCCTGATCAGCTGCAATTCTTACAGAGGGGACAAAACAGAATTAATTAAAAAAAAAACCAAACCAAAATACCCCAACCCAGTCACCCCCACGAAATACAGAAGTGATCCAAGGAAGCAGATATTGTCAGTACAACAAACAAATCCGTTTTAGAAACATAAATACAAAGTTTATCAATGCTAAACTAAATAACGGGAAACAGATCTGCTGCCTCATTATTATTATATAAGTAAGAGCTATTAAAAAAAAAAAATGTGACCAATGCTTCAAATTAATAGATTTCAAGCTGCTCATCTGAAGTCATGCAATACTAACAGAAATGAGAACAGAAACAAGAACTGAATTTCTTGTGATGTACCAAATATATCCAGTATTGTCTTAGTAATGGAGAACTTAAAGATCCTGGCTGGATGACAGGACACGGAATGGTGGCTGTCACTTTAGCTCTCATGACTGTCACTGGTGGTAACCTTCAGGGGCAAGAGGCAGGGAAAGGGTGTGCTGTACATACAAGTATATCCAGAAGGTACGCAGGCGAAAAGACCTGAGACCCCCACTCATACTGAAGGCCAAGAGCAGAAGAAAACAGCAAGCGTGCTACTTTTTGAAGAAGCAAAAATCAAATAGTTACCAACCACTTCAGATCGTAACACTGTGCCTTGTCGTTCCTCATTTCCTTACCCTCCAGAATCTGAATTCTCTTGCATTTAAGTTTCTGTGAAGTAATCAGTTTCCATTAACAGAGTGAAATTGAGTTCTTATTTCAAACAACGTGATTCCAACCATCTTCAAACCCTAGGCTTCCAGATGTCCATGTCTTTATTTCCCTGCTTCCACAGCCACAGTAGGAATATAATTCAGCCGAACAAGGGAGTGACAGATTTTAGGCTAGTCTTGCTCGCTAGAATGATCCCTGGTTCCCAAGAACATCACGGATTATCAGAACGCCTTTTTTTGAGATTTTCCTTAAATATACTTTCCCTAATGTCACTTAGCGTCTCTGAATGTCAAAATGTGCTTTATTAATAGAAAAAAAAAAAAAAATCACTGAGAACATTTAAGTTCATCAAGTGATGAATGCCCCCTTTGATAGGAGCATGGCCCACCTGCAATAATTACTGGAGAGAGATTAGCAAGCCTTTTCTATGCTCCGGTGGCTTCATGGAGTGTTGGTTTAGTGCATCGAAGTGCACGTAATAGATTGAATTCCCTGCTGTTTTCTGCAGACAAGCCAATTACAAATTACCTGCACACTTGATGCTTTTGACCTTGCCCATAACAATATCTGAACTGATGGACTGAGGCACTTGCAAAGGGTAAAACTTTTGCCACAAAAAGCCAGACACTCCACCCTCCAAAGAGCATTAGGAAATTTACAGTGGGATTATTTTAATTAGTCTCTTAAACCTGGACTATTTACTTTAAATCGCTCTATCCCACTTACCCTGGCTGGGCTGGAAATGAGGAGTGGGAAGGTATCACAAATAATTTCTTCAGAGGAAAAAAAAATTGCAACAAGATTTACTTTTTGCAAGCCAAACTTTTTAGCATTTCCAAACAGCAAAATTCATCCTCCATGCCAAATTATGCTGATAGCTTCAGCCTAAACCGGACCAAAATATACTCACTTATCACCCACAGTCAAACATCTTTCATTGTTATTAATATCTGATGCAGACTGTGCTTCTATTCAAAAGCAGATGGGAGCTCCGTGGGCTGCTAGAATTTCTTTTAGCATGTTCAGAAGTCCTTCATTAGCTTTAAGACTGAGTATTTAAAGCCAGGCGTTCAGACACAGTAGTCAAAGAAAATAGGCTATTTCTGTCTTACACAAGTTGGCGTGTTTGACTGCCATACCCCCATACAACTTCTATTCTTCTCATGTTTATAAAAATGAGTTGGAACAAGTTTCTTCGGAAACATTCTCTCCTCATTTTTCATTTTCTTCCTGTCAAACGTCTTCTAAATGAAAGTTATTATTGGCTTTATAATTTGTAACTTCTAAAATCCCCCAAGGTGAAAAAAGGAAAATTTCTTTTCCATTTAACATCATTGTGCCTTAGCTAACATTGCCTTTTGAGAACAGTATTTCTGAAAGAAGAATGCCTAAAATAAAGGAAAATAATTTAAAAAAAAAGTTCTTCAGTGGACAATCCAATTACATATGAGATTACTAGGGTAGGGTTTTATGCAAAAATAGGTTTATGATCCCATATTGGGTTTCTGATGTCGCTTAGGAACATGCAGAGCAAGCAGGCGGCGTATTTACGTATCCGCGTGTATTGATCAGAATTCTGTACGCACCTCTAGATTTCTCGGTGAGAAGAGGCACGGCCGACGGTGCTGGGGCTGGGGCTCAGCAGATGGCACTGTTTCTCCCGCTCAGCCTCACCAGAGCTCTTCGAAAATTAACTTTTAACTTTTCATCTCCTCGCTGGCAGCCCCACAGCCCTTGCGGAAAGGCTGCGCCCTGGCTCTCGGTCCAGGCCAGGGGCCCTCGGTGGATGGCACCCCCGCAGCGAGGCCACCCAAAACATGGTGACACTTATTCTTGTTGGGACATCCTAAAGATATTTGCACCATGACAACGAGTGGATCCCCATACCAGCCCATCAGACGCCAGTGCACATCCCATTTGTAGCCCATGACCACTCTCTCTCCACAAACAACATA
>NW_009260758.1:1365335-1402267 GCF_000687185.1 Egretta garzetta
CCCGCAGCGAGGCCACCCAAAACATGGTGACACTTATTCTTGTTGGCACATCCTAAAGATATTTGCACCATGACAACGAGTGGATCCCCATACCAGCCCATCAGACGCCAGTGCACATCCCATTTGTAGCCCATGACCACTCTCTCTCCACAAACAACATACGGAAACCAGTGATGGCACCTCTTTGTAAACGCACGAACAGAATTCCCAGGGTCTTCCATGTATTGTGATGAGAATCTTTAATTTTCCTTAAGTTTAGATAAGAAAAAAAGCCTATGAAAACTACTTTTTTCCCCTCCTCAGTCTTGAGTTTCTGCAGCAGGTAACGCTGGGGTTTGCACGCAGCCCAGCTTTACGCCTCCATCATGCCAAGCGCCGACGCAAAACACAGCAGAGTGGTATTTACAGGACCCAATGCACGTTACCAGACCTGAATCAGTAGGAACTTCTGGAGAAAAGGCAGACAAGTACTGACATAGGCTGCTCTTCTGAACAATTCATCACCTCTATCAATTCCCTAGACCCGGCACAGGAGATCCACCACGCACGCAACCATGTTCGGAGCAACTGCAGGCACCACACGGACCAGCTGCTTTGGAAGGTCAGGTAAATGCAGTGGCAAAAAGGTCACAAATTATTTCTTATTTTGTACTTGAAAATGATGGAGATGTGGCAAACGCAGCATTAGGGTGCCTTGGAGAAGGAGTTACACACAAACGGAAACCCCACTTGGAACGAATATCTGAAACCATGTGAATGTGAGCACCTTCACTATCCAGATTTTCTGTTAAAGCTACATGCACTAATAAAGTTTGACCTATATTAATGTATTTAAACAAACATATTCCTATAATCTACACCAAAAGTTACCTAGCATGGGTTTTTAAACCTCCATAAATACAGGAAGATGCTGAAGACGATTCCCTGCCATTAGAGATACATGGGAAGCGTTAATACCCCTTTTTCCTTGAATGATAATCCTGCTCCTTGTAGATTCTTTTGCTGAGATTGCATCTCACTTGCCTTGGGTATTAAGCCTACGTAATTTTCTTAACCATGGGGTATCCATTTATCAGATTTGATGCTGATACCTTTTAGTTGCTTCAGCTGGAAAAAAAGGCTCCTTTTAGAAAAAGGTTATTTAAATGTGACTATGAATAACCAGGAAAAAAAAAAAGCCACCTAAAGCTATCAATAGATCTAATGCAATAAAATTCAGTGACATCTGAAAATACATTAGGGTAAGTCAATAGCCTAAAACAAGGCGTTATTAGCGGTATCTAGCAATTCATGCTAGTCCCCATTACTTTATCTGCAATCATTTAGTAGAGGCTCTAATGAAAAAAGGCCAAAAGAGAAGTACTTTTAATTCTACAAAATCAAGTCAAGAAAGTTATTATGCTTTCTTTTATTCCTAGTCCCCATAAAATAATTGCTCCTGTTTATTGATGCTGTTCTAGCGGAGAAAATTAATTTGTGGAAAATTCATTAACAGACTGCATTGGTGTGCTAGCACGGCCACCACAAATGACCACCACAGACTGCTAGTAAGAGGAGAAGAAAGATAACAGCCAACTAAAATCCTTAGTTTTAATGAAACCATCACATTAAGGCCATCTATTTGACTATTAAGGTTTTTTTAATATTTTTTTAAATTGTACAATAAATAGCATACTGATATAAAAGGGGAAAAAAATCTCCCTATAATGAGATGTATGCACCGTTGGCCAGCTCAGCCCTGCTGTAATTCCACTGTCCTTCTCCTGAACTTTATTTTAACAAACATATGCACTTAGCAATATGTTATGTAAATCAAATTCTTGATATTAGGGGCATTGCACATTTCAGTGCATCTGCTAGCTTAGGTTAATTATCTTTATACAATTTGGATGGTTAGATCATCACGGAGATAAAAACACGCTATCAATTCCCAGGACAACATGACTCCATCGCTTGTTTTTCTTAAAGGAGCACTGGGTCCTCCTCAGCTGGAGGTCCCACGTTTCCGAGGCAGTGAGGGAAGGTGTTCAGGGACCCTACCCTGACATTCACAGCTCTGAACGAGGTAGCTTATCCAACCCTTTAAAGTAACTCCTTTGCCTCTGACCTTGAACAAAGACAAGAACCCAACCTCCCGCTCCACTCCGGTGGCGAATCCCTTTGAGCCTTGCTAGCGCCGGTGCAGTCCCTCACCCCCACTGCACGCAGGAGGAAGGTCAAATTCCCCCGGAGAAAGGAATGATCTCAGTAACCCAATTCCTCACAGGTTTCCAGTCCAGTTAGAGAGCTGACAGAAGACTGAGCAAGACATTTAAGTGTCTGAGTGGTCCTTGCATTGGGCTCGGGTTCCAGAATAAGCGCAGTTTAACATTACAAACCTTCCCTGAAAAACCATAGAGGACTTGTGGGTCAGAGACGCACTTAAGGACCTCTACAAGCTCATCACGTCTGAAAGCATCTTCGGGGCCTGAATGGGGGCAGAGCCTCTCCCTGTACCTGGCAGCAGGGACATTATCACAATAAATGGAAATAAGAACAATAGAACCAGTTGCACCATGCTATAAACCATGCCATTTAGTTTAAGAAGAGTTAGGATCTGAAGATTCCTAGTGCATGGTCTTCTACAAAGTTAAATGTCTGTGAGCAGAGGAAAAAAAACCAAAACCAACTAAACATTTTGGGGGATTAAACAACTGGGCATGCCTCCTGAGCCAGGCTGTTGCTTACTTTTGTATCTGCTGAAGGCAGATTTGGCTTCAGACTCGAGCAGAGCTCAGCACTGATGGCTCTGGACACAAACACAGGCGAGGGACCCAAACCCTGCATGAGCTGGGGCCACCTCCATCGCCTCCTTGGGGCTCTGGAGGAGGTGACACAAAGCACGCGAGCCAGGACCTGCTCACACTCTGGGGAAGGCTTTTGGCTTCGTGAGATGGGGTACCCGACCCCAGCGCCCTCCCCGTACAGCCCAGCGCCGGTGTGCCCAGGGCAGCCAGCGTCAGCAGGACCATCACTATTTCTAGGGCTTGCTCAGAAGAAAACTGGCACTCTTCCTTTTCTTCCATGCACGGAGATCTCTGGGACAGGTATAAACACCACCTTTGCTGTTGATTCAGTTACATACGTCTTGAGGGAAGGGATATTTAACATTTGCTATGAATATTCTTCAGGGTATTAAAACCCATTCACCTCCAGTATCTTCCCTTCTGAGTTTATTTTCTATGCATCATGCGCAATCTATGTCTACGCATTTTCAGGTCACTGAAAATGCATTTTAAAACTACAGTTGGCAGGAAGGAATTTTAACTGCATTTTCAGCGTGCTTTCCTGCCACAGGGTTGTTTTGGGTTTGTTTTTTTTTTTTAACTGGATTTGTGATTACTCAATTAGCAAAGGGAAATAATGAATGATAACCAATAGAAACTGTGCAGTGCTATGAGAAATTGAATCAAGAATAAGTGATCTAGAAAGAGAGGTCACAGAGTCATTTTGAATAAGTACATTTGAGATAATTGTTATGTGCTTAGAAGACATTCTGAGAAAAAGAGGCAAAATTAATCAGATACATTAAATGATGAATTATTAACTCAGCTCTATTAAATATCAAATAGAAAAGTTTTTTAGCATTAACCATGTTTTTAGAATTTCTACTAACTACAGAGTAGATTTCTTTGATTTAAAAATTATTTTTATTTATATCCAAAATTGCAAGAGAGTCCCTCTGGGGCAAGCGAAGCTTTCCAGAAGTGGTGGGTCACTTCTACGGATGGGGCTTACTCTGAAGCAATGCAAAGACCTTAATCCATTTACACTGAACCCTTTTCAAACTGAAATGGGGATGGTACACACGAAACAAAGTTTATAAGTACCTAAAGACAGAGGTATCAGACGGACTGACAATTTTACAAGCGCTGGAGATCTGTTTTAATGGCAGCTTTAGCCAAATTTGTTGATCCCTAAGTGAGGAGTGGCAGCTCCCTGCACTGCTGCATTCATCTTTGAATACATGCAGGACTTCTGTTTCACATCTCCCACAAGGACTTTGGATATTTTGGCTGGTTGATGCAAGTTTTTTGGGTTTTTTTTTTGTTTTTTTTTTTTTTTTTAATAACGAATTCCATCATCAAGTCAGCCTTCAACATGGAACGGTGCCAGAACTACTCACGAAACAAGTTGCCGTGGCCTTAAGTTAAATCAATAATGCTGAAGAGTAATGGTTGTCGCTGGATGCTGATTTTTCCTGCCTAATAAATAGTTCTCATGCCATTTCCTGAGCACCAGTCCAGCTCCAGCCACTCAGCACGATGAAATGCAAGACGCATTCCTTCAGCAGAGGATGTGAACCCACCCGCTGGACGGTCTGCCGCGGATCCGTAATCGTATCATGGTCTCTCATTTCCATCCCATCTATCAATGAGCTTCGCTTCTGGCTCTGCAACCGCCAACAGATGTAATGCAGCTCATATTTAGCGATGCACCCGCTGTTCTTCAGTATCTATAAAACGCAGTTGAAACCATTGGCCTTTCTATTTCAAAGTGGTTTACAGGATTACAGCAAGATTTTGGCCAAAGTTAAGCACTACAGGTTTCGTTAGTTCTTTAAAAGTGGCATTTCTATTAGAGGAAGGTTTCCAGTGGTTAAATGCCTAATATTTCTTATTTATTTTCATTTTTCAGAGTCTTGTGACATAGAAAGGCAGACTACAAAGCAGCAGCACACCAGTGCCTCAGCTGCCCCAGGGGTTCTCAGGTCTCCAGCTCCACTCTGGCACCAGCCCCGCTCCACCAGCACCTCACCATGTGGGAACCCTTCAGCAAAAGTGCCTGTAACCCTTCTCCCTCAAAGCTCAGAAATAATTGCTCACACACTGGACACACTTTCCACACCCCTGTGCTAGCTAGTACTGATATTAAATAATTGAACTGCTGCCCTTCGAATTTATATTTATCGCCCTCTACAACTGCCTGAGAGGAGGGGGGAGCCAGGGGGGGTCGGGCTCTGCTCCCAGGGAAGGGGCGATGGGACGAGGAGAAACAGCCAGCCGGGCAGAGGCGGTGCTGAGGGCCAGGGTTTGGGGGTGGGATGGCAGGGGTAGGGGGGCGGTTGGACTTGATGATCTCAAAGGGCTTTTCCAACCCAAACCATTCTACATCTTAGTTCTCAAGACTGGATTCCCACGTGGAGTTCAGTGGAGGGAGGAGGGTGGCTGCACAGCACTCCAGGCGCTACGGCAAAACCTGCAGCCATTTGTTATATTGTTTGATCATTCTGACATGATTGATTTTGTTCTCGGCGAGTTAATCGTATAATTACTAATTATTTTATACTAGAGGATTGTTTCATAAATTAGGTCACTGTCATTTATCATTATAATTTCTTTAACCAACACATCTGATCCTTTGATCCGTTAACATTTCTACTCCACAACGTCGATACACACGCCCAGTCAGCACCGTGAAACAACGAAGAACAAAGCTCAAAGTTTACCAAGCCAGAAAAATTCACTTTCTTCATTTTCCTCATTGGCAGGCGCATATGAATAGGTAACAGCAGCAAACCTTCCCGAAACTTCTCCTAATACGGAGCATGCACTGAGACACCACGGGGTTTTACCTTAGGACTGAAGCTCATGCTGGACAAGGCACCTCTTCCCTACTCATCAGCTAATCAGATTTTTTTTTTTATCATCCCCACTCTTCTCCTAAACATGCTTTCAAATTATTCTGCATCTTTCCTTGCCTCATATCCTTCAAACACTTATAGCAAGAAACTTTGTCCTGAACGTTCATCGAATCAAAGAAGATTTAATAGAAAGCAATCCCGGATTGAAGCATGCATCCAGTGAAAACGAACCATCCATCTCTAAGTTTCTAACCTAAACAAGGATAATTTACACACCAAAAGCTATTCCATATTTATTTAGGGAAGACCTTCAGATGTTCATTCACGGATAATTCAAAACCTGATTGAATTAAAAAGTCAGCAAAGGTTACCTGCTCAGCCCTGGATGACGGCACACACACGAGTTTAAGTCAAGTTACCGAAAATAGGGAAAGCTGCGCGTATGCAGGTGAGGACCAAACTTAGAGCAAAATACCTCATACACTTAGAATTATTTCCCATAGCTTTTCCACGCATAAAATTACCATACTGTTATCTCAGAAACAGGGTCAGGTGAAGGAAGAACCACTCACAATTTTGGTGAGCGTAGCCAAGGACATAAAGCAATTCCAGGCTGAAGAATGCCAAAGCGTGCACTTCTTCCCTGGCCCTTTCCCCAGTGCAAATTATACATGCCAGTCCATAGCTTGTCATTTTTTTAAAGAAATCATATTTTACACAACTATCTTAGAAAAATGCTGCCAGTGTACCAAATTTCCATTCACAGCCTATTTTGGTTTCACACCAGGTACAGAGCGGACATCCCTGGCACTAGCTGTACATCCCTATTGTTTGACCCTGCTTCATCTGAACTCAATGAATCTGAGATACTACCTATAAACTTTTCAACCCAGGTTTGTTTCATTGCCTGTAACTGGATCAACTCCAACACCTTTTTTCCCAGTACCACCACTGTTGCTTCTTCAGAAAGTTCTCCTGGAATTCATTAAAAAAAAAATAACATACCCTGATGCATTTCTATTTATTTATATATTTGACAGACAGGACAATAAAAAACCCTCACTACTACTTTCTTTTATAATGAAAATAAACCTGTTCCATCTCCATTCCCACCGTGACACGCACACACACCAGGCATACAGCAGATGACCACCAAGCTGGTGAGGAGAGGTGGGGACAGATGTGTCCCTGCACTGCACTGACCTTGGAAATGGGCTTCAAGTGGTAACAACTGACTCAGAGTCTTTGGCCCAAGGCCTGTCTAACAATAGGATAAAAAAAAAAAATCCTAATCCTAAAAAGCTTTTTAAAATATTTCCAAGAAAGCATTTTTCTTTCTACGGTTTAGCACGTTGTGAAGGTAACAACCAGTTGGGATTGCATTTATGCTACAAGAAAGGCTCAGGAATTCAAAATGGTATTGTAGACAAAATACCTCGTTTCAGTTTCTTTTCAGAGTCTAATGAAATGGATGAAGTTTTTCTGGCATTGCCACTGAATTATATAATCCTGGAGAAGACATTAACGGCTGCTCTAAAAATCTAATTAAATTTTAGAGCTCTAGTAATGCAGCCATAAGGCCCATGTAAGCCATTATCTACATTAATAAAAATTAAAGTCAAACAGTATCTATACAGTAATAATGTACCTGGATTCAAGGTCACTTTAATTCCCTTACCCCCCTTACTTTTCTTTATTGATGCTATAAATATTATTATTTAATCAAAATTTCAAATTTATGTACACTTGTCACCCTGAACTGTTCTCCTAATACACAGTATTGAGACAGGAATTAATATAATTGGTTTTCTTAATTGTTTATTTTCTCGCCTTCTACATAATATAACTCCTATTATTAGCATATAAAAGGGCAAGAAACTGGGACAAGCTACAGGTACGTTATTATAGACCTTAATGAAAACCTAGAATCAATGCAACACAATGCGGGCACGGACTCATCTCAAATCCAACTCTTCTCTTGCACAGAAGGCAAAAAAAAAAAAAAAAAAAAAAAAGGTGGTGGTGGATGGAAAGGAACAAGGAATAAAAGCAGAAAATTGAGAAAAGCTAACAGGCGAGCCGGCACAGAGCTGCTCTTGCCCTGGGCGGGGGGGAGATGTGAACCTCCCCAAGTCTGCTCCCGGGGAGACTGGAATGCTTGAAAATCAGCATCAACTAAACATTTGGGACTGGCAACGTGAAATGATAATTCCTCATAAAATAAGGAATTTCTAGAGCTATGAATGGCTGGTAGCTGATGGGCAAATATTTGCTAAAATGCATTTTTTTTTTTTTTTTACTTAGAGGTACACTGATATACAGTGTTTATAAAAAAAGGAGTTGGGTTTGCACTATGTGCTCTTCATGGGCTGCGTTTAACCCTGTGCCAGTCCTGGCTGGTTTATCTGACCAAGGAAACCCACGGTTACGATGCTTTTGTGTTCTTGGGATAATCTGAGTTGGGAGGAATCATCACTGTTGGTACCGGGCTGAGAATATCATCTGCTTTGCCTCCACCTTTGGCTGGGAAACAAAGTCCATGTAACGAAGGGGCAGCGAAAACCAGAGACGATCTGTCAGAGAGTTGAAGAGTTTTCTACTTTTGGGGTGAAAAAATTCTTTCTATAGCATGCCAACCCCTTGGATTTTGCCTGCGATGCTACGTCTGTGCAATTATATTTGGATTTTATGTCTATCTAATATGTGTTCTCTGCAGATTCAAACAAATGGATTTTATTTTCCTACTCTGAATGGCAGAGATTACTGCGCATTTAAATAATGTCTCTACCTACCATGGTGTATTGTAAATGACAGAATAAATTGCAAAGGTAATTATGGAGTAGTACCTTGAAGACGGGGGATTTACTTCACTGAAATTTCGCTTTGATTTCTTTGGAAAGCTTGAAAACTGTTGGAAAACCAGAGAGCGGCCAATCTCAAGCAGGATCATCTGCATTGCTTCTAAACCCTTCTGCAAACCTTTTTTTTTTTTTTTTTTTCTCATTACACTGATCAGGGGCAAGACCGTCCCAGCCACGGCAATCTATAATTAAGCTGCATTTAATGATCTCCCTGGCTGTTATCATGTAGAAGCGCACCTGAAGAATCAAAATATCATCAAAAGGCCACTCCTAAGACGATGCCACGCACAAATCTACAGCAAGCCAGCAGTGCTTGAAATAAAATTGAATGTAATGGGGCATAATCTGGCACGGAAGCACATTTTAAGAACCAAAGTATAATCAAAATGCCGCTCCTAAGATTATGACAGTCTGAAAAGGAGTCCGGGCTCCCTGCGCAGAGCAGGGCCGGGGACCGGGCAGGGGGTCCCCGCTTTGCTCTCCCTGCGGTTGTAGCACAGTCAGCTCTGCAGGTGCCTAAAGAGGAGAAATAGCTCCCAAATGGGAACAAAACATTCAGGAATACACGGATTTTCATTAAACTTCTAATCACTGGTATGCACAAATCGTTTACTGAGTGCATAATTAAAACCTCAAGTGTTTTCCATAAAAATATTTGTAAATTAGGTGAATAAATTATTCAGTGGTCATTATTGAAATTAAATCTTCTCCAAGTTAATTTCTTGCTACCTCAGCTAGCAGAATCCAGAGTAAGACAGCAGAGTTCTCACAGATGTAGCAGCACAATACCCTGGCGGTCACAGCAAACCTCTCAAATTCTGTACCCCGTGCAAGCACGGCACATGTATCTGTTTGGGATATGCAGCTCCTATCTTCACTTCCTAAGTATTTTTGTCCCACCAGCGTTGGAAGGACACGGTACAGGTCTTAAGTCCCTAAGACCACTAGAACTTAATTTTTTTTTTTCCCCGCTGTCCAAGACCAGCACCTCAAGGAAAAGATCAAAGCGGCGACTGTGGCCGTGTCACCTCTCTTAATGACCTCAAAACGCTCAGATCTTATGCCTAAAAAAGTGATAAAAGCATGAGACTTCAAAAACATGTCAAGAAATCAGAGGGATGGGAGCGCTCGGCTTTTCATCACCAGCCCCAGCTCAGGGAGCATGACCTGCAGTCGTGTTATCTGTCCAGAGACTGCATCCCAGATTAACTAATTCCCATTCATTTTTAAAGCAGGTTCACATTCCTGGACACAAGTTCAATGCAAGACACTATCCATCCAAAGATAGCTCGGATGAACGGGGCAACTATGGGGATAACATACTGGGGCAGCTCTTTACTGAGTTCTGGCAAGAGGACGGAAAATGGTTTTACATGGGATAAACACAGCGAGAGTTTCTCTCATATTGTTCACTCATTTCCAATTCTAATCCTGGCTGGCACCTGGGGAAATTAAAAAAGCCTCCCTCACATTTATTCACCATGAGAACCTCGCCTCGTGCAGCCACGGTGCCGAGGGTAAATACTCCAGGGATGGAGTGAAGAGCAAGGAAGAGAAGGAGCTAAAGGACGGTGGTTTGTTTGTTTGGTTTTTTTTTTCCTGGAATAGTTCATTCAGTTCCAGTAAACACGCCACTTTCTACACTGGTTTATAACTATTTTTAGGTTATGTGTAAAATTCAGTTTACACATCCCAATGATCCATGTTCTCTTGCATATATTCCTCCTGTTTTGCTTTTCAAAAGTGACAATGCAAGAGCTCATAAACAACCAGAAATATCAGCTCACCAGGGAAAATGGTTTCTCTGCTTTGCTTTTCTTTCCAGTTTAAAGAAAATCAGTTAACCACACAACAGCTTTTACAGCCCAAAGACCTTCTCCAATTAAAGAGGAAAATTCTGCCAGCGTTATTTCCTTCAAGCAGTCATTTCACCACTAGGCATGGTATGGAAGCAATTGGTTTTGCCATCAGTGAAAAAATTATTTGTTTTTAAACACCAATTCTTCAAAAAGATGCTATGAACTTCATTTAGAAAATGTTAGAATTGGTTCGTTCAAAATTTTTTGACAACAGGGCATGCGGAAGTTTAATTTTTTTATTTATTTTGATTTATTATTTCACTTGAAGCAAACTCCTTGATGCACTGTTTCATTTCTAAGTACAAGAAGCACCACTTAAGAACTCTGCATTACACAGGGAACTTGTAAAATAATAACTTGGCTTTCAATTTTGTCTCCCCAAACTGCTGGTTGTTTGTCCTCACTGCCTGATGAACCTCAGCAGAGGGGAGAGGAGGACGGATGGTTGGGAGGAGCAGGGGGACACCGAGTCCAACAGAAACTGCAGGCTCCCGGTACAAATTATACCATTCCTGGCACCATCTCATCAGGATGGGCCACCAGCAGGAGTCCATAAATCAACTACAGCGAGCGGAGAGGTCCCCAAAATAATGTTTTTTTCTTTGTACTGTCCACCAGCAGGGATTGGCCATTTGTTATTTACATTTCCACTCCAAACTATTTTATAGCTTAAGCAAATAAATTGCTTCGATAACTCGTTGGAAGAAAAAGTTTAAACAAAACCTGTATTTCAGGTGGTGCCTGCACTTGGGGCTCTCCTCGCAGCTTAGCTAAGGTTCAGCTTAGAATCCCTTTGAGATTTAAAAAAAAAAAAAAACCAAAACCAACCACCAACCAAAGAGAGAGCAAACCCTGCATGTTTGCGTTGTGAACATCAGAGATGCGGCCCTAAACATCCAGGTACCCAAGAGGGCATTCAAAAGTCTGTGCGCGCGTTAAACCGTGCTGCTATGGACTCTCGTGACTTTCGAAACTTCCCAACCCGCCCAGCTGGGAACAGCGGGTATTTTCAGACAAGCACGTTATTACCGGCCTTCAGCAAACATGGCAAATTCCAAGGTAATGATGGAAGGATGCCTTAAAATCACAACAGGTAATGCCTCTGACCCAGAATGACCTCAAACTGCTCTGCAGCTGTTTGATATATGTAGCGTTTCATGCTCAAACCTATTTATTGGCTGTTAGAATGCAAATCTACATTACAGAAGTGACCAGCATTGAACCTTGGCTGGCGAAGACCTCGGAAAGAAGCAAAACTGCACAAATAAATCCATAGACCGATCTCGCCAGAGGCCACAACACTCCTCTCGGGTCATCCTGACGGGATGGTGGGACATCCCGTGGCACCAAGACCACTGTGCTTCACCAGGGCTGGGAGGGAGCGGGGCAGCACATCCCCCACCTCCCTCTCCTCTCTCCAGCCACCCAGAAAGTCACACCTCAAGCCACACGACAGCACAAGAGAGTTGAGATATTCCCTGTTTGTTTGTAGTAGAGATAAAACACGATAGATCATGGCATTACCTCAAACTTTCTTTCTAGTGCTATTCATAGAATAAAATTACCGTAACCCAAAAAGCGAATTCTGAATTACCTCTAGGTGAGCTGTTAAAGGCAAACTGACTGAAAGATCTTCTTTATAAAGCTGCAGTGTAACTTCAGAACGAATCACATCTTGGAACCCACCATCAGCTCCACAGTGCCCATGTCATCTCTATAGCTAAAGCTAAAGCTCTGCGACCATAACTATGACCTGAAGATTTTATTTGCCCTTATTGAATAAATCTCCAACTCTGTATCTGGTGGAATGCCTGCAATATTTTCTACTTGGAAAGGACAAAATGACATACAAATGGTATTTTGAGTGCTCAAGATAGGGATTATTTTCCCTTTACCAAATGTAAAGCTTTTTTAAAAAATGTAGGAGAAAGACCATTAGCTGCTTTGAGATCTGTGCCTCTCCACCTGCGCCCTCAGTCAGCGAACAGTTACATTATTCCCCAAGTAGGACAAAACCAGAGCAAGCTCTGCTTCCAAGCAATCACTTTTCTTCCCTCTACTCGCACTCTCGCATGAGTTGAACCCAACGTTGGGTCTCAAATCGGTGCTTGGAGCACAGGACGTTTTGCAGCACCCAAAGCAATAATAGGACAAAGCAAAGGACAAGGATGACGGTTTTAGGGGAAAGCCACACGCTGTCACAGGAAGGAGCTGAGACCCTGGAGCTGGGGTCCCACACGGTATCTTCTGACCGGTGCGTAGCTGCTCCTTTCTTAGAATCACAGAATCGTTTGGGTTGGAAAAGATCTTTGAGTTCATCAAATCCAACCGTTCCCCTACCCCTGCCATCCCACCACTAAACCCTGTCCCTAAGCACCTCCTCTGCCCGGCTGTTAAATCCCCCCAGGGATGGGGACTCGACCCCTTCCCTGGGCAGCCCCTTCCAGTGCTTGACAAGAGCAACTTCCAACTCTTCCACAAGCCACACTGACTCACTGTCCATGGGGGCTGGAAATTAAGAGACAGACACTACAGTTTGCTAGAAAAAGGCTCAGGCTGACTCACTCCGTAACCCCCATGTTTCTGGGAAGACGTGCTATGCTTCATCTGCCACATCGTTAGTGCTATTTGCATCTCAGGACTCTCTCGGCCCTCTATTAGTCAGATAAGAAATGAAACATGTAGATAAGAAATGAAACATCATATATTACACACACACATCATTTTGGCAATTTGCTCCCTCGCTCTCCCCGAGACTCCTGAAGTTCACCCAAAGACAAGGAAAACACAGGAGCTCCTCTTTTTCACAGCACTTGCTGTACGTGGTGTTCAGCGCCAGGCGAGCGGGTTCTGCAGACCCCAGATCACAACAGCTGACCAAAATTTTAGAATGGAGACGTGAATACAATCCTCATGCATCAGATACCATTAGTTTTCATTGCATACTTCATCGATAGTTTCATTTACTTGCTGCTGGAGGCTCTTCCTATGAGTCTTTTCCCCTCTGGTGCCTGGCACAGAGAGGAGAGGTTCCCCCCCTCCCGTACGCCCGTTTTCTGCAACCAAATACGTGGGGTTAAAAAGTGCACGCAAGGCCTGAGACCTCTTCAGGCTGCAGATGAAGCGGGAGCCTGAGGCTGCAGAAATCAAAGACGGCAAGTAGAAGCCTCCAAGAATCAAAATATTTTAATATTTTTGGGTGCTTTATTGCCTTCTCACTTGACTCGACAGCCTCATCTACCCTCAGCCATAGGCCATCTTTATCAATGATTGATCTTTGTCTCCCTTCCAACCTTATGGGGAAATTTGGAAAGCTGGACAGAATATATACTTTTCTTTTATATAATAGCAAGGCTTACTGTAAAGAGACCGCCATGTGTTGCACACTCCATATGTGACCTGACTCATTTATTGATGTTTAATATTCTCCTCTCTCTCTTGCACTAGAACCATCGGAGGAACACGGGAAGGCAGCGGAGCAGAATACAAAACAACCGAGCCATCGTCAATCCGAGCCCCGGGGATCTTCAGCGATGACAAAACCGCTAATCAGCTCCACCAGCGCAGAAGACGAAACCCCATCCATCTTCCCCGGGCTGTCCAGCTGGTGAGATTCTACTTTAAGCCTTGGAAAGTCCCGGTTAAATAATGGTTCTAAAAGATCATTTTAATTCGCAAGTGCTGCAACGAGAGACACCAACGTGTAAAGCAGCGCCGCGACAAAGGCGCAGGGAAGTTGTGGTCGCAAGCTCCACTCGGGGTGACGGCGCTGCACTTATTTCCAAAGACCAAGAAATACATCAAGACGTTAAGCAGAACTTCCCGCTGAGCAGTGGGGAAGGAGTAAAGAGAATAAGGAATATAAGAAAATAAAGAAAACAACAGTAAGGGGTCGTACATCCCTATGCAGGTACCCACCTCTGCGGGGTGGGACCCTGCTTTGCACCCCTCACCGCCTGCACCCGCTGCAGATTTTGCTCCACGCAAATTTTGCTCCGATGCGATCGGTCCTCAGCCTCCACCCGCCAGCTCCCGAGGAGCTGCCACCGCCGGAGCAGTTAATGGACTGAAAACCTATCTGCCCCCTTCTCAAAGGTAATTTAAGATCCTGTCCCTCCTTGCTGGCTTGGTTCACTTACATTTGAATGAAAAGGACCGAAATAAAAGGCACCGTTTAAGCCAGGACCTGTGCTGGACCTAGCACTAGTATTATATTGAGCGCCAACAGGTAAAAGTGGGTTTCTTAATACTAAACATCGGAGGGATAAAATTCTCCTTTACCAAATTGGTTCTATGTGGATCATAAAAAACATCTTCTAATAACTTCCCCCCCTGCCCTGCCAAGGAGAAGAGCAGATCATTCTCACGCCAGCACGTTGGCCTCGCTCACACGGTGTGGCTGGAGCTCCTGGTCTGCCCGATTCAAACATGGGACGTGACCTGAATCCTTCATGCCCCCGCCAGGAGCTCACACCTCTGCTCCGAGGGGAATTCATTGAATCATAGAATCACTTTGGTTGGAAAAGACCTTTGAGATCATCGAGTCCAACCTTTAACCTAACCCTGCCATCCCACCACTAAACCATGTCCCTAAGCACCTCATCTCTCCTTCTTTTAAATACCTCCAGGGATGAGGACTCGACCACCTCCCTGGGCAGCCCATTCCAGAGCCTGACAACCCTTTCAGGGAAGTTTTTCCTAATGTCTAGCCTAAACCTGCCCTGGCACCGCTAATCAGCTCCACCAGCGCAGAAGACGAAACCCCATCCATCTTCCCCGGGCTGTCCAGCTGGTGAGATTCTACTTTAAGCCTTGGAAAGTCCCGGTTAAATAATGGTTCTAAAAGATCATTTTAATTCGCAAGTGCTGCAACGAGAGACACCAACGTGTAAAGCAGCGCCGCGACAAAGGCGCAGGGAAGTTGTGGTCGCAAGCTCCACTCGGGGTGACGGCGCTGCACTTATTTCCAAAGACCAAGAAATACATCAAGACGTTAAGCAGAACTTCCCGCTGAGCAGTGGGGAAGGAGTAAAGAGAATAAGGAATATAAGAAAATAAAGAAAACAACAGTAAGGGGTCGTACATCCCTATGCAGGTACCCACCTCTGCGGGGTGGGACCCTGCTTTGCACCCCTCACCGCCTGCACCCGCTGCAGATTTTGCTCCACGCAAATTTTGCTCCGATGCGATCGGTCCTCAGCCTCCACCCGCCAGCTCCCGAGGAGCTGCCACCGCCGGAGCAGTTAATGGACTGAAAACCTATCTGCCCCCTTCTCAAAGGTAATTTAAGATCCTGTCCCTCCTTGCTGGCTTGGTTCACTTACATTTGAATGAAAAGGACCGAAATAAAAGGCACCGTTTAAGCCAGGACCTGTGCTGGACCTAGCACTAGTATTATATTGAGCGCCAACAGGTAAAAGTGGGTTTCTTAATACTAAACATCGGAGGGATAAAATTCTCCTTTACCAAATTGGTTCTATGTGGATCATAAAAAACATCTTCTAATAACTTCCCCCCCTGCCCTGCCAAGGAGAAGAGCAGATCATTCTCACGCCAGCACGTTGGCCTCGCTCACACGGTGTGGCTGGAGCTCCTGGTCTGCCCGATTCAAACATGGGACGTGACCTGAATCCTTCATGCCCCCGCCAGGAGCTCACACCTCTGCTCCGAGGGGAATTCATTGAATCATAGAATCACTTTGGTTGGAAAAGACCTTTGAGATCATCGAGTCCAACCTTTAACCTAACCCTGCCATCCCACCACTAAACCATGTCCCTAAGCACCTCATCTATCCTTCTTTTAAATCCCTCCAGGGAGGAGGACTCTACCCCCTCCCTGGGCAGCCCATTCCAGAGCCTGACAACCCTTTCGGTGAAGAAGTTTTTCCTAACGTCTAGCCTAAACCTGCCCTGGCGCAGCTTCAAACCATTGAACGTGGTCCCTGAGGGCTGGGAATTTGCTGGGGAGGTCGCGGCGGCGCCCACGAGCAAGCCCAGCCAGGTGGGTCTGCTGGTTCCCTGCACCTCTCGCCACCAGCCCCGCTTACAGCCTTGGAAAATACCATAACAGCACAAAAAGAGTTGTTACATCATAACTAAAAACCTGGAAATTTGGTTGACCGTCATCAGGGATCAGATGTGTGGATAATCAGCTGTAGGCTACTGGAAGAGGCTTTACAGGCTCGTTTCAGGCAGTGCTGAAGGCATTCAATAATTGCGTTTCACGGCAAACCAAAGCGACACAAGGAAAGGAAGCTGCCGTTACAAGTCCCCAGGTGGAAATCAAATGCAAGCGCTTTGAAGCAGGACACGATTTCTACACATTTCTGCAGCGGGAACTGGATTTCCACAACGTCACATGAGAAAGTGGCTCCAGCCCTGTCGGGAAGGTCGACGCGCCACTGATTTCTGGCACGACCAGCCCTGGCCAGCTTTCTTCTGCTTTTTCCATTAGCAATGGAAGCCCATAGCCCAAACGCAATATCCTGCAAAATATTTCAAAACTAAGGAAGAGCTGAACTGAAATTTTGAAGAACACTTTTTAAAAGCTCCCTGGAAAAAACCCAACGAGGTGGCCATCAGCATTCAAACTGCCGCTGCCACACGACATTTAAAGGAGGAGAACGTCTGCGTGCAAGTTGTCAAGTTTTATAACTAGAAGGATCTTAGATGTATTTATTCTCATTTTAAAGTTGCAGGAATTTTAAAATTGTCAGGAATTTTCACTTAAATTATTTGCTAGTTTCTCTCAAGAGAGCAGGTTAACTCACAGAAAATCCTAAAATAATTTCTTCAAAGGAAAAAAATGACAAAATTTATCAAATTACTGGTAATAACGACTCTGATCCTATCAAACTGAAAATACACTAGATGCTGCCAGTACGAGATTAGGTAATTAGGATTATCATCTGATTGCTCTACTTTAATATTCCCTGGCTTCTGCAACTTCCAAGCCAACTCAAATTCAAAAGGTTATCGTTAAAATATTTTGAAAAGGAAATTGAGAAAAAGCTTCAAGTCTACTGGAATGCAATCTCAGCCCCCGAAGAAGTGAAGCCACCTGTATTATACGGTTTCTACCTTCAAACACACAATTCAGTTGCCAAAGCTCAGCACCTTACAAGATCATTATGAAAACATTTAAGAGCGACTCCTAAGCTAATAATTTTAGCTTTATTCTTGCAGCAGCAACCTATGGATTTATTTCTTTTCACTTTGGTCACCACAAAGGCAGCGGCTGCCGATCAATTTATTTGTCTGCAGACCTCCCTTGATTCCTTGGTTTAAACTAAACGTTGGAGAGTTTTTATTAAAATCAACATAATAAATATTTTTCCTCCTTCTGCAGACGTGTAGTTTCTTTCCATTAGGAAACTCGCACTAGATTTGTTTAGAAGTATTTTATTTATGGGGTTTTTCTTTTCTGCAGCTACGACAAAATAAGGATTGTAAGCTACCACTCCATATTCCACAGTATCCGTAGCTATTTTAAGTACTTCCCCTTCAGCAGCCCACGCAGAAATGGATATTTAATGAAACAGGACCGAAAATGCCTGTGGCGTTTTTAGACCACATAAGATTTCTCCTCTGGTGGGATTCCTGAAAATTATTTGTCGATTATGGGTTTCCCAAAAGATCTTGTATACCTCCGTCATCACGCGGGGCTTTCGCTGGCTACGTCCTGTAGGATACACGCAGCAAGGCGCCCTGCATAGGAGGGAATCGCTCTTAAAGGAGGATGCAGTTGCCTGGTTTATTATTAACTGGGTCCCCATCTGTCTGCTCCGAGAGTTCAGTGCTTCAGGGCACAAACCCTACAGATCCATGAGCCTTAGTAGGAATTTGGCAAAGCAACACTTCTAACGTTTCACATTTGACGTCACCTAGAACAGTCCTCAGCAGCAGATGAAATCTGGTAAGCCAGACCGTTCACTCAAACAAGCAAAGAGATAAAGGTTATTTCCCCAAATTGCATGACTAAGTTTTGCAGGAAGAGCCAGAGATTTTGGGGGAACTGTTTAAAGGCAACTTTAAACTAGAGAGAATAGAGCTTTTGGAACTAATTAAGTATATATAAAAATATATAGTACTGACAAATGGCATCCCAACATTTAGATGAACCTTCACAAGGGAATTCACAAGGGAATGAGCAGATCCTTTTCTCACTGAGTAATAATCTTTCAGAGATGGGAATTACTGGGTAACAGTCTCCTCAGGTTCATCCTAAAGACTATAAAATACTAGGAATAAAAAGAAAGTTCACAGTGTGTTTTTAAAAACTTCTTCACATCCACTTTATTCAAATAAACCTCTGGGTGAACATGATCAATGTTCATTAAAAGCTCCGAACTGACAGGTACGCAACCGGCACTCGGTGTTTGCACAGCCAAGCTTTCACAGCTGGAATGAATAAACGGAGCACGTGCTTCCACACGCGGCTGACACCATCCATAACTCTGTATTTGACACTTGACTGCCCTTAGGAAGGATCTGTTTCTCAAAAATAGTTTATTTGCAGAAAAAAAAAATTACCAGAATAACCTTCTCGGTAAGAAGGCTTTGAAACACGGTTATAAAAGAAATGCCCAAAAGGAAATTCTTCCGAGTGGTAACGCATATATGAGCTGGAACGATTTCTAAGTGCATATGCTAGAGTTTATCAATATACAAGTTCATTTAAAATATTATATAAAATTGCATCTATGTGATTATTGTGTCTCCTCAAAGTAAGCATGCGAAGAGGCAGGCACTGCTTTGGTGGAGAGCATCCCGCTGGAAGCCCACGTGGCCTCCAACCTGTCCAAGGTCTCACCCAGCCACCAGGACAGGAGGTAAAACCCGAGCCCTGCTCATCCCCTGCTAAAATCCCATCAGTTCCCAGAACGTCACAGCATTCAGGACAGGATATACTTCCCAGGACATAATTTCTCTAATTATTACAGATGTAGGTGTGTGGTAGCCCTTCTCCACAATAGAAGGACCAACTCAAGAATTAGGATTGATGTTTGGAGCCAGTCGACTGCATCCTCTGGCCTCAGAGGGAGATGTCCTTTTGGAGGGCTCCTCCAAAGGCATTTCAGACTACTCATTTGCCTCCTTCCCCGAATAATCCCTGGCATTCCAGTCCTCTAACAAAATACTTCAAAAACATTTTTTTTTTTTTTAAATCTACCATTGAGGTAGGGCTTTGTGGGATGACAAGTTTTCTCAGGTATCATTTTTCTCTTTGATGACATCAAAAGTATAAGCAAGGCCAGGTAGGAAAATCCTAGCAGTTTGCACAATGGCTTAGAAGAACTGGAATGCATTTCTTTTACATCAGCTCCAAATATCACATCGTCAAGTTTCATTTTAGGAAAAGGGAATGAGGGAAAGCAAATCAAAACATGTACCAACAAATTCCTTCTCGCTACTCCTACATGATAAATCTACTCAAACTGCCATGGAATCTGGCTAGAGCTGCTAATTGCAGAAAGCCAAACAAACATGCAGAAAACCGTCCATGTTTTGGATTTGTGAAGAAATGGCCAAGCAGAGGGAAACAGCTTAATTTGACGGTTCTTTTGTGCCTTGGGTAAATTATGGAAAACAGCAGAGCGAAGCTTGTCTTGCCCCCTTCTCTGTAACGAGAGCACCAAAACGGAAAAGGGTTGATCTGCTATTTTCATCCCTTTTGAAGTCTCTCTGTCCTTTTTATCCACAAAATTTCTTTTGAGGCGTGCCTTTGGTAAGAATTAGCATTGCCTGCCATCTGCTCCAGGGCAGTGGGACACCCTTTGCTCTATCCCACCTCGATCAGCAACTAACGGCGATAATTACTTGCGATGGACAAACCCTGTGGGCTCTGCTGGAGCTCATATAAAGCTAGCCAAACCCCTCCGGGTTTGAATTTTGTGAAATTAGCCTCCCTGGAGATTTCACCGATTTGGGTTGGCAGCCCTGGGAATGCAGTGGGATGGACAGATGTCCATCCGTCCACAGCACCAGCGCTCTCGAGCACTCTCCCACCAAGAGAGATACCTGGTTTAGAAGGAAAGGATGAAGTCTGCCACGGAAAGTTGCTGAAGAGCCCTATGTTCAATTCTGGGCTTTAAAAGAATTGAAATTTATTTCCTTGTTTTTCATTTTATTTCTGCATTTTCTTGATATATTACAAATACTGGCAAAAGAAACCCCATAAAAAACCCAAGAAAAAAAATACTTAAATCATCTGTGAACTATGGTATTTCTTTTTTGCTTCTTAGAAAATCTTTGAAGATGGATATCCAGTGTTTTTGATAAACTCAGAAATATTTTAAGTGGTTGATATCTGTGCAGAAACTGATTAAACTGTGTAATTACCGCATGCTCAACTCTAAACTGTAATCACACGGAACCACCAAGAGGCACGAACTCTTCCGCTGACTCTCAGCGATTTTTATTTTGGTTTGAGCAGACATACGGGGCCTTCGGAAGCCAACCTCAGCAGCACCGATACGGTGGGGAGCATATCGTCGCTCACGCCAAGGCTCACAGTAGCTACCCCTACTCTGTAGGTACACATTCATCGTTACAGGTCAAAGCGTGTACATATATTACAAGATGTATGACTTGTGCAGCTTCTCTTAAATTTACAAGACCACCATAAATGTTACTTAAAGATGTCAGTTTAATTAAAGAAGGGCTAAAACCTGATCATGGCTTCACTAAACACCGCAAAGCCGTGCAACAACTGGGTTCATAGGAACCAAAGTTTTTAACAGCTTAAGGCATCTCGCAGCAAGAATCGGTTATTAAATTTTGACCCTGACTAGAATCATAGAATCGTTTAGGTTGGAAAAAGACCTTTAAGATCATCAAGTCCAACCGTTAAAGGACTGGGACAATTTGTTTAAGTATTGATTGACTCAAAGGCTAATCTTAACATAATATCATTTTGTTTGCAATTTATAGACAAAAGGCTACGGTTTTCTCAGATTTCAGTTATTTTCTAATGAAACTGTGATCCTGTGAGTGGCACGAATCACACACACATCTCAATTTGTGCTATTTATTTTTGAGTGGATGAAGAGGTAACACGCAATTTTTCTCTCCTTCAAATAGATGTGAGCAGTTGCTTTAATTACCTCGGGAAATTTGATTGTTCCTAATTCAGGCTTTATTTTTGGAAATGTTTTTTAATACGGTCTTAAAAGTCACCATTTGCCACCATCTTCTCACTGTTAACCCCACTGATGAAAACAGAAAAAAAAATTGCTGAGGGCCAAAGTACATGGGTCCAGAGGCAGGACATGGAGCTGGAGGACAGGGAGGTGGGAGCTGGGACAACAGAGCCAAGCAGCTGTGTCCATCACATGGGCACACAGCACCCAAGTCCTGGGAGAAACCAGGCTTAGGGCTCAGACTATTTCCCCTCTGCTTGTTTGGAGTTTATTCCTGCACAATGGGAATGTCCAGAAAACTGGGAAAACTTGGCACACCTCCGCCACCTCCTTATGCATTTCTCAGTGCAGAGGGACAGTGTGGACCCCCCAGAACGGCAGGGGTTGAAAAGGACCTCGGGAGATCATCCAGTCCAACCATCCTGCCCAAGCAGGCTCACCCAGAGCAGGGGGCACAGGGCAGCAGCCAGGCGGGGGTTGAAGATCTCCAGAGAAGGAGACTCCACAGCCCCCCTGGGCAGCCTGGGCCAGGGCTCGGGCACCCTCACAGTCAAGAAGTTCTTCCTCCCGTTCAACTGGAACCTCTTCTGCTTCAGTTTGTGCCCATTGCCCCTTGTCCTGGTGCTGGGCACCACTGAGGAGAGTCTGGCTCCATCCTCGTGACACCCACCCTTGGGATATTTGTACGTGTTGATGAGGTAAAATATTATGCATGTTTGCCACACATGCAGAGAACAAATTTTTCATATCCAAACCCCAAGAGTCACAAAGCGATTGGCTGGGGAGCTGAGATATTCTGCCCGGCTCATCAATGACGTGGTTTTTATACACACACACAAATGATGAGCTAGACCAGACCTGTGCTAGGATCGATTACTGCCTCCTGCTACACCAGGCTGCTACAAATACCAAAAGACAGTTTCATTATTCTAAATCTTAATGCAAAACCCCACGGAAGTATTTCACATCACATAGTAAATGGTTTGAAGACTGCAGAAAAAGTAGTCGGGCTATGAATAACTGACAAGAAAGTCTCCAGATAAACACGGGAAATTAATTATGCCCTACCCAGAAATAAATAAAAACCACCATCTCCAACACTAACAAAACAGCTGGTAATAAATAATAACGTGTAAACATTTTAGTGCACTTATTTTGATAAAATTAAAATAAATGTTCATGCAGCAATAGCTATTAAATAATACTTACTGGGGAAAAGCCTGAGCAGCTTAAAATCCAGCACCTTGTGTGTCAGAAACCAAACCACACAATGAGAAACAGCTGGAGCTCATCATTTATACCATTTTGAGGTCTTAAAGGAAAAAGGCAGCCAAAAAACTACCATGTACATATCTTTGGGGCAAACTGATCTCATAAAAAAAGGATTAGTGCGTATGAGGGTAATCAAATGCTTCATGTTGGATTACAGTTCTACTTAATAAATCAAACTACTTCTACTCATGAAAAGGTTTGTTTGATTCACCAACGCTATTCTCGTTCTATACTCATTTCATTAGTTACACTAAAAATAAATCCCACGCAGCAGAACCAAAAAAATAAACGCTTGGCCTTCTCAAATAAATGCCACCAGGAGCCTCTGTAACAACCCAACTGCGCCCGCCGCCACGCCAGCCCCGCACCTCCCAAGAGCTTGGGAAGACTCCAGCTTGCCCAAATTGCTTCTCATGAAACACGCTGAAGTTTTTTTAAACTTTTTTTTTTTAATGACATCCACTTCACCAGCCCAGTCCTTGCTTTAACCTCCACCGAGCACCAGCTCGGAAAGCACCTGCGTATGCGGCAGGGTGAAAGATGAGAGGGGATACAATAGAAGACCTTCCAAATTTGGCTTGAAAGGATAACTATAGAGGGTTTATCATCTTAAAACCATCAAGAAAGGATTAATTGCACACCGTCTCCTATTTTCACTGCCTGAGGTGGCAAGGTTGGATGAACGCAATATTCTCTACTCTCATACTCTCTTCTCATGCATCGCAATTTGAAGACGGCTGCAAGAGAGATGTGGGCTTGCATTCCGGTGAGGCTGTTGCCACCCTTGTCTGGAGAATGGATGGCTCCTGTTGAGCACCCTCCCCTTGCAGCGTCAAGTCTGCCATTACTCCAATATAATTAGGGACCTCTCTGCTCTCAGTGTAATTTTTCCTTACAAGAGATGTCAGCTGCTCACTCTTCTTTTTCTCAGGACAACATCTGTGGGTGACAACATGACTTTACAGCGAAAAGGACAGGAAAAAATGGTAACCTAGTTTCCTTTCGGAAAATAAAAATGAGTTTTGTGTTCTGACACAAATGTGGTCTGCGCTTCTCCGAAAGCTGAACCCCAGCTTTGCGGTGAATCATGGTAGTTCGCTATTTTATTTTGACCTTTTCATCATTATGCAGCTTGATCAGCTATCTGAGCCAATTGCTTTCATATGAGAACAGAATCAGCTACTTAAAAAGATAAAAGATGAAAATAGGCAAAGTATTATTTCATATTCTCGGAACAGTCGTGTTTTAGGAAAGAAGTGCCACCAGCCTGACGTCACGGAGAGTTAAAACACCTTCCAGTGCAGCAGCGAAGGACAACCACTCCTCTCCTCCATCATCTTCCCTCTGAAAAGGGGTTTCAGAGAGATAACGTCTCAGCGAGACAGCAAACCCTCAGCTGAATTCCTTCGGAGGGATGCGACAGGGCTCAGCCACGCAAGAGCAGCAGCCACTCTCAACAGAAAGTCCAAGGACTTCAGGAGCAAGGAGCTGAATTCGCAGCATATGGAAGTGGTTGTAATCACAGATGCAGATTTGAAGAGACAAAGCACAGGTCAGCTTGAGAGGGGTTCGCAAGCACGCTGAGTGCACCCTTTCTGCATCCCTCTCCTTAGGAGCACCCACAACGGCTTCCAGACCCAGAGGAATCAAACCGCATGATTAAAATGACTTTCTTTGGACAACAGCCTGCCTGTGCCCAGCTTCCAACACTGCTCCCAGTCACCAGAACAAACGCTAACGGAGGCCCAGGACCCCTCCAAGCTTTCCACTGTAACGGGGGCACACAAAGACAGATTTGCTGTGCTGGCAAAGACCTCCCTGAAACACAAACCTGCCAGAAATGCGTTATTAGAACAAATTTCAGATGCATACGTACACCCCCCGCACACGCACGTGTAGAGCTGAGCTTTACCAATGTATTCACCTATTTCCCCCCAGAAAAGCTACCATAGATGTGGAACGAGACGCGCTAAGCCTGCCAACAGGACAACGAAAGGGCATCAGCTGCGGCGCAGCCACTGGACACGACCGTAGACCGCCCGTAGCCACCCACTGCAGGGCAGCCAATGCAAAGCCTATCGTCAAAAACCAAAACCCCACCAAATTTGCATTTGCTCAGCATCCACCTTACAGCAAATCTGGCACCAAAGCACTGAAGGAGCAAATCAGGTTCTGCAAACCCGGGTGAAGAGAGCCTTGCCTGCCAGCAAATCCAGACAATTTAAAACGAGCAGCGCTTGCCTTAGTTAACTAAACAGCCAGTAAACAAATAAAATTCAGTAACAAGATACAACATCTTCAAACAATTACGGTATTTGTACTTGACTTCAGTATTTCTAAGGGAGTAAGAGCAACGTTGCAGCAGGCAGCGTCCCAACACGAGAGCGTTTAGCACGACAGAGCGACTCCATACAGGGAGCTGTCACTCACGCTTCAAGTCCAAAATAATTGCGTTATTAGGCTTGATTAGCTGGTGTCGGTGATTAGAGAGTATTTTGCAAGTAGCACTTGAGTCTGGAAGATCCAGTGACTGAAGAGGCAAAGCAGGAGGAGGAACGTGCCTGGAGCTGGTGCTGGCAGGAACGATGCCGATGGGATGCTGGGGGTACTGGGACTTGGCAGCGCTGGTGTGGAGCAGGAGGGAGCCCGGGGGGAGCACACGCTTCCACCGGAGAACAGCAACGTTCAGACTTCCCTGGGCAATTCTGCACAATTGGCTTTTTTTTTTTTTTTTAGCATTCAGATTTTATTACACCGAGCCACAGCCCCAGATACATGCACTGAAAACTCCATGCATCTATTATCTCTATTTATTACGTAAAACCACAACGATGCTTTAACAGTCCCTTTCACTGCGCTTCCATTAGCAAAATATTGGCATGACTTCCTCTCCCACTCCCCCAATGACAATTATAAAATATATCCCCTAACTACTTCTGTTTTTTAAAAGTACATTTTCCTAATATTTAATTTATAAATCATTTCCCACATGTATTAGTAATAAATGTTTAAAGGCGGCAGACAGGAATACAACAGGAAAGCATAATGCTTGCTGTTTACTAGGAGGCCTCATTAAAAAGGCATCAAGAGCAAGGAAAATAAAAACAACCTTGTGAACCTTTGTAATTGGTCTCGGGAGAAATGTAACACTGAGGACATCAATGCAGAAATGTCCCAGCCCGTGCTAATGCCAGAGATCGAAAAAAAAAATTCCAGTTCATTTCATCTTTTGCACTCCTTGGTTCTTACACAGTTTTGGTTGGTTTCTGTTTTGTTTTTTAATTAAAACACAAAAACTTTTTATAATTTTTTTTTATATCTGTAATGTCTCTATAGATGAGGCATTTGGTACTATGATATTCAAAATCATACTTAAATAATCATTATTTCCCATCTTGCCAAATAAATGATTGCATGGGTAGAATAACTAGGGGCCGTTTTCCCTTTCGGTCCATGGTAGCTCTCTCCAGTCTGCCGCCCAGTACAGCCCACCGCCCAGTACAGCCCACCAGGCACTTTTTATCACCTCTCCTATCCATACTCAGTCTCTTTATTTTAATAATTATAACACATCAGGCAAAGAATTGGTACGTTAGACACTTTTTTTTAGCAAAAGAAAGGGTTAATCCACCTCCAAAATGAACAATTACTTTGCGCAGCCTTCCCCCTCACCAGCAAGCGCCCAGTTAGGCCCGGACATCCCTTGCAAAGCTTAAATTTTGAAACCAAACGCAGCACACCATCTATTACCGAGCGGGCTTCAAAGCTCATATTGAAACCCAACAGGTCCCAAAGGCTCCTCTCAGATACTTCCAGGCTTCCCAGAAGACTCATGAAAGTTGATTAAACTAAAAATTGCATTTCATTTTCCTGTTTTGTTTGCATTTAAATGGAGAAACTTGCAGCTGGATAACAGCCGTATATTTTCTCATGTACTTCCATTCCCAGCAATAAGCATTTTGTCATGTTTTCCACCACCTCAAGTCCACCCTTCTCACTGTTTCTCCAAGCACAGAATAAGACTTTCTCTGTGCAAAACTGCACCACAGAAACCCGAGCAAGACTCTCCTAATCGGTTTAATTTGTGAGATTCAAAAGCCATCCAAGCACAATTATTTGTAACGACTTCACTTGGAGATGCATTTCCGTGCGTGATAATTTGCCTTGCAAAAATTAACACCGTTTCAGCCATCTCAGCTTAGGAGATCGTTTGAAAACACCTCTTTAGGCAAACATGTATGTGTATTTGCACTGACGTAAACCTCGCCCCCGTGGCTTTTTGGGGGAGCGATGCCTGCACATCACTCCCCTGCAGCTTTATCAAACCATTCCCAAGATCCGCCCTGCATGCGGACGGTGACCCCCCGGCGAGGGGAGCTCACCCTGGCATGAGCAGCACCCATGCCCCCTCCTCGCTTCCCCCGCCCAGGCTCCCAGGCACAGCTCCAAAGCCTTTCAGATGCCAGGTATTACGTGAAAGTTGCAAAAACATTACTCGGCCAAACAGGAGATCTGATAAAGCTAAAACACAAGGTGAAAAATCACCACCCTTTACTCAATCGCACCGTGCACTGGTTAAACTGGTCTTGCACCATTACTACTGAGCTTGGAGAGAGTAGGCGCTCCCGTGGAGCCCCCATATTCAGGGCAACACCCAAGATCTGCTCTTGCACCAATTTTTTTCCAGTAGCTCTGAGAGACAACCAAGGCCAAGTTTCAAGGATCTGTAAGAAAGCTTTCAGGGCACGTCCATCAAAGGCATAATCACCATCCCTGCCGTCACAGCCTCGCTAGGAAAACTAAAAATAGTAGGCATGGCAGCACAGATGGCTGTGCAACACATGCCCATAGCCAGGGCCCCAGCAGCTCTCAGCCCACATCAACGACAACACCATGGTGACTTTGCTTTGGTAGGCATCAAGCTTGGGTATGGCTTGGGCATGGCCACCTGCCGTCCAACAGCATCTTCAAACGTGGTGTGGGCAACCACTGAGCTGGACCACCGATGTACATGTGGAAGGCTATAAGTCACGTTGGCCTTTTCCATGCCCTTACAGTTCTTGAGGGGATTCATTTTGGGAGCAATAAAGTGTCAGAGATGGGAGATGGCTCCCCCAGCACCCACGCGTGCCTGGCCCTATAAGAACCATGCAATGGCAGCAGCTCCAAGCCACGCACGGCACAAACCTTGCCAGCCACCAGGTCCCCTATTCTGCGTCGCCCTACAGCCCAGCAGCTGCCACGGGATGCGAGGGGTGTCTGAACAGATCTAAAATTCACAGCTTTCGAGGGGGGGAAAAAAAAAAATTGCACCCCTAAAAGCACTGATGAGAAAAAAGCCATCCAAATTTGTTTTCATCCATTTAGAAGCCAATAAACTTTAGTGTTATTTATTGGCAGATTGGTCTGCTGCGAGGTAGCGCTGTGCAGAAGGTCTGCTCACACGCTTCGGAGCGTTTTCGCAGGGTGAGCCCACAGAGCCGCACGCAGCCCTGAGCAGGCTTCAATTGCATTTTAACAACCTTTCGGCACATTTCTGGTCTGTTTGGCCACGCCATTTTTTGCAGGCGCGCTATAGCTTCCAAGATTAAGAAATATATCCGTAATCTCCTCCCTACCTTTCTCCTCCTCCACCAAAGGACTTCTCCAATTTCTTGCATGAGAGACTCCGGTCCTGCTGCTCGCAAAGCGCCGCCGCTCCCAACCGTGAGCTACCGCGGACACCAGCTCCTCCTCTCCATCTCCCCCCGGCTCTCCTCTCCTTTCCCCTTTTGCACAAATCTACGCTCGCGTAGCCGGAACGGACGTAATGAAAATAGTTTAAATTCATCAGAAAAAAAAATAATTCTTAATGGCCTTTGTCACGTTAGCTTGGGTAATGTGCTGCGTACGAGCGCAGCTCACCTGGAAGGGCTGGGTAATTAATGCACTCCCTCTCTCCGCCGGCCAGAGATGAGGAAAGTGCTGTGATTACTTTCACGTGTTAAGCGCCATCAGAGCATGATTGTGCAGTTAATAATGAAGGGAAACCTATTTCCCATACCAAATGAAACCCACTTTATTGCCTCTCCTCCTCCTCCGCTTTCCTCAAGCAACATTTTCCCCGCGGCACAGAGATGAACGGCACCGACAGACGGCCACGGGAGTCGCCCTCGGCTCCCCGTAAGCGGCACGATTCCCGCCCCAGACCTTCCCGAAAGTTTTAAGAAATAGTTCTAAAAACACATTCATGACCCCAAATAGGAAGTGGGGATAGGGAAGCTGTAACGGATCAGCTCCCCACACAAGCCCCGTCCTCGCAAACGCTCCCCTAGACCAAGTGATTAACTCTGCTGATACACCAGTGTATTTAGCTTACTAGAAACATGTCGGAGATATGGTTATTAATAATTTCCCATAGATAAGTGGTGGTTTGCAGATACAGTGTACCCCAAACTCAGGTAAAATCTACAATGAAAAGGAGTAAGAAAATTAATGGAAGGTTTCCAACTTTATTTTGCCTACCAAATTCTTGACCTTCGCCATGAAAAAAGGCAGGAGCTTACAGACTTCATCTGACTTTTTGCAGACCAGTTACTGTTCTGCAACCGGCGTTGCACGCACTCTTCTGGTGCTCTTGACTACCCCTGCCTGCAGCAACAGACGGGAGCAAATCGGCGTCTGTAAGTCAGGAACAAGCGACAGCAACTACATTATTTCCCAGTCCCATGAAACAATCTCAGGTAAAATTCACATTAGAATGTCGTTAGGATTTCTCCCTGAAATATTGCTTTACGTAAATTTTGTCGTATAATGATTATTAAAAACCTCAATACAAAAAGAGAGCCAATCAAGTTCCTTAATACCCTCTCCTAATTTGTTTATAAGTGACATCATATTTTTAGAAATAGATTATGATATATTGCAAGCAAGGCTCCTTATTTTAATAACTCATCTTTAGATATGGTGAACAGCATCGCTAAAATACTAAAAACGTTAAAATGAAGTTTCAAAATTAGAAAAGTGAAAAGTGCCCAAGTATTTCAATTTTCCATTACACGCACTTAATTTTTGCAAGATGGGATTCAATTAATCAGCTACTGCACTCAACTTGGAAACTGCCAAAGGCAGATTCTATCCGAGAAGAACCTATAGGGCTACACCAAACACGAAGTCATTTAAGGCAAGAAACAAAAATACTCTTTTTTTCTTTTTTTGGTCAGACCAGTTAAGTCAGAGGCTAACCTGAGGGTCGCCCAGCGCCGCTATCGGTACGGCTTCAAGAACGTTAAACCCGGCTGATGTAGCACCGCAGCGTTGAACTAGAGAGCTACGTTATTTAGGAAGGAAAATTTTACTTACAATACCAGATGCCTTTGTATTTGGTAAACGCTACCTTTCATCCATTTTAGCTTAATTTCAAGCCTCCACGGATTTCTTCCTTTCTTCTAACCAATACAAGCAGCTAAAGCCTTTCCTTTTCAAGCGTGCTCTTTGAGCTGCTGGTCTCCCTCGCAGTGATGCTTCACAAATGGAACAGCTTCAACATCTCCACCAGCCTAAACCCCCGAGAAATCCGTGTGTATTCATTGCTTTGAAATTATTTGAGAGGCAAAAAAAAAAAAAAAAAAAAAAAGCACTTCCTTGCTAGGTGTTGTATTTCAGAAAGTTTAAATGGTCTAATATCCTATTCCTTTTCAACGTACCACAAAGTGCTAAATGGTAAGAATTACATTACTGCCACTGCTTAGATCCTGGCTGATAAGGTGAGGCTTTTACATTTATACTGACTTCTGAAAAAGCTGTTGCTCGACTGGCCGAATAATTAATAATTCATGGAGCCAAATTACAGCTCTAGAAGGATACAGCCATTTTTACTAGTTCTTTCATATTCCTCTGATTTATGTATGACTAAGTAGGAGACTGAGCGAAGGAAAAAACATTAAAACTTAACACTTCAGGTTTAAAATTAAATTGCTATTCCATACTCAGAAAGGATGGATGGAGCAAGATATAACAACGCTTCTTTTGAGACAAGCACGTGTACAAAATCTCTGAACATAGATTAATTTTATTATATAAAAATAGCTTTTGCCGCTATTAAAATTGTAGATATTTAAAACTGGAAATATTCATCACTAATGGGACTTCTAGTGTCACGGGAGGGCAACACAACACATTAATATTTGTAACATCTTCACAACAGTCCTTCTTTCACGTTGCCCTTGATGAATGGACTAATTTTTCTGCCCCCTGTATCTATCCTCTCGTTGCTAAAGACACATTTTTATTGATCCAGGTACAGAACAAGATCCACCTAAAGACAAGGATCAGTAAAGGAATCAATTTCGTTATATTATTTCTTCTAGGGAAAAAAAAAAAAAGGTGATTTATAAAACGATCTCTTTCTCAATCTACCGAGCATACCCTAAGCTGACGTTTTCAAAAGTGCCTAAAAGCATTCTAGAGGACAAGGACACAGAGCATGATAAAACCAAAAAAAGAGTAGTTCTCCAACGATATAGGCATATACTGGGTCTTTCAGAAGTTCTTACTCCAATGTGGCTTTTTATTGACTTTTTGTTGTCCAACATTTCATTCCAAGACACAGGCGCTGAGGAAACGCTGTCTCGGACCTTGGTAGAACAAGGAGACCTGTTTGAGCAGAAGCACCCAAAGCAGCATCTGCTTCCAAGAACTCGGCTGAGCTTGGTCACATCAGTATTTCAGCAGGGCAAAACAGGAAATTTTGAGGCTTTTTTTTTTTTTTTAAAAAAGCTTGTGTTATTTTTACCAATTAAAAGATGAATTATTGACAATGGTTTTAGTAACTACTGCCTCTACACAGCTACTACAGACTGTAGCGACGTACACAACCCTGGTCAAGAGAGGGTCCTATGGGTCAGCACAGCGTCTCCTGCCCTCCGGTTCACTGTTTCAGCCTCCTCACCACACTGAACCTCTGGTTATTTGCTGGTTTATCTCAGTAGGTGCAGGTCCACAACACAACCCCTGCTCTGGCACTGCCACGTTCGCTGCTGTTACAACACACGAGCTAACATTGAACCCTTCAAAAGCTAAAGCTTCACCATGGCCGAGCTGCAGACCGCCTGCAAAAAGCACCTGTTTTTAATCAAAGAGTTTAAGGCCAGAGAGCAGCCATTAAAGTTTTTGATTAGCACATGTTTTACAGCTGCAAAGTGTGCTTGAACAATCGCGCCTCTTCAATGGGAACAAAATTTCTGGGAAGCCTCCCCCGTGTAAGGGATTCATTTGAAGTACAAGATTTGGCACCGCAGCGAGAAAACATCCAATTTCTAAAAGATGTCTCGTTGTGCATATTCATAGGGGCTGCTGAATTCCTGGCCATTAGCTCAGCCTTCACTTTGCATACTGCAAACAAAAGTCTCAGAAAACTTAATTAATGCAGCTAGACCATTTAATCTTTTTAAGAACGAAATAGTAAAAAAAAAAATCAATGCGAAGAAGAAAGAAACTTCTTGCTTTGGTTCTTGGGAAAATGCGTAGGGGCAAAATTTTCATAACCGTTGAAGTAATTAGGTCTTGAATTGAGGTTTAGCTTCCTAAGAGCCTAAGTTACTTTGAAAATTGTTAATTCTGTATCATACACGATAATCTAGCAGTTTTACATTACCCCTATCTATTTATAGCTTACTTATTTTGAGCTCCAGTATCTAGTGATACGAAGTTATTTAAGCAGAGAATACAGAAGTTTGGAGCTGCCCATGTTCGGCCACGCTGCCCCAGAGCATTCACGTCCACAAGTATGCTTGCTTCAATGCAAACAGCAGCAAAAGAAGCCAAAAGGTATTGCAACAGATTGTTCTGCTGGAAAACAAAATGATCCTAAGTGCCCCAAAACAAATCCTTCGGCAACCTTTCGGAAAACAACTAGAGCCAACTGCTAGATGTATTAACTCTAATGTCAATTTACTCCATTTTACACTAAAGACGAGAGCATGAGAACGTTATTGTGAGTATCTGGGCATCCTCTCCAAGGTTGGCTGATTGCGGCTGCTTAATATTTTTACATTTGTCCTGGACAATACTTTCCCCCTCCCCAAAGTGGATGGTGAAATACTGCAACGGGTTATCCCTAGAGACTGGGGATTCCTTGGAGATGCTCGATGCTAAAACAGAGAAGTCCCCCAGTGACCTGAGCTAACCAGACCCACTTGGAACAGGAGGCTGGAGTAGATGACCTCCAGCCTCCCCCCAGCCCACGTTATCGTGTGATGTTAACAGTAAAATAGACATAAAACCTCCAAGTGTCGGAGGCTGGAACGGGGAACGAGCAGAAGAGAAAGTGGATGTACACAGACACGTTCTGTATTAAATAAACCCACAAAACGCCGAGTCTTCTTGTGAGCAGTTCATTCAAAGAGCTCGAGTTATTTATTAAATCTATTGTTTTGATATAAAATAAATTGATTTGTTATTAAGACTAAAAGACACATTTCACATGAAAATTGTTTGTTGACTCCACAGGAGTCAACGTCGTTCAGCGCATGGAAATATTCAGCACCCTGGGGCACTTCCCCAAACTTGAACTAAGCTTTTAAATTAAATCCTGACATCATATTTGGCCAATAAGTGACTGATCCGATCATGCTGGAGAGAAACTACAGAGGTGGTGGGTTAGTGTTAATTTACCACAATTCAGTTTTAAAATCACTTCCATTTATGTTAATTCCTGAGGAATCTGAAACCCTGGTTTTGTCTCCTGGAAAGGCTCAAAATGCAATATAATTGGAGAGCCGTTGCGGCTAATAGAGAAAAATGGCAGGAGCCACCTCAGAGAGGTATTACAGCGTTGTGTAAAGCAGAAACATCAGAGAAAAAAACCTCTTATGAGAAATAGTGACCTTGCCCTCAAAGAATCTAATTCAAGGTGAATTTAGATGCAGAATTTTATCAAAGACTATTTCTTTTCACTAACAATTTTGTTTATGCCTTGGTTTGTTTTTTTTTTTTTCCTACAGATTTAATATCACCCACCCCTCGCTGTGAGCTGTATCTAGCATGTGCAGAGGGCAGCCTCGCCTCTCGGTTCACACGTACCAATAATTAGAAGCTTTGCAACTGTACTTAGCTCCACTTACCGTGATGAAAGATGCAGATGTCTGTTTTAAGAGCCTCTGATAAGCATTCCATTTGATCAGCCTGTACAAATACCCTGCCACTTGCACTGCACAAAATTTCTTAACCCACTGTTCACATAAAAATGCACACTCCAAGCTTTCAGGCTTCTAAAGACGTGATTTCTGGGCCAGACGGAAGGTTTGGGTGTACACCGTAAACATTTCAACAGCTAGGACCGCATCTTCCAAAGCCATTTAGGGCCCCAGCGAGCCTCCAAGCAGCACTCGAGCAGCCCAGCGATCGCTGACGGTACCCTACGTTGTGCTGAAGCACCGCTGAATATCTCTGCTGTTATCTATCTACCTATTTAAATTTATCCCAAAGTCCTAAAAGCCGGCAGTAGAAATGAGTCAGGCTCTCAGCGTGAAAAAGTACATCCTAAATATACATATACAATGTATGTAAGCTAGTCACACAAAATAATCATAGAATCATGGAATGGTTTGGGTGGGAAGGGACCCCCAGAGGTCACCCAGCCCAACCCCCTGCAGGAGCAGGGACACCTTGAACCACATCAGGTTGCTCACAGCCCCGTCCAACCTGGCCTGGAATGTTCCCAGGGATGGGGCTCTCAGCTAGTTAGCTTAGAGGTGCTGCCACCAATGACACCGCCACTACACCTGCAGCTTAAAATGCTATCAGAAACTCCTGGAAATGGAACTTCATAGTTTCTGGAAGTGTTACGGCAAGTTCCTGATTGTTTTAATAAGAATGATTATTTCAGCTTCCTCACATTACTGAAAATCCTCCACTAACAACAGAATTGTCTTTTGCATTGGCTCAATAAATCAGCGCAGTAAACAAGGGCAATGACATTCGTTTGCAGTTAGAAGGTGAAAGCAAAGTCAAAACGGAGAACACAGAAAACCATCACAGACCTGAGTTTTAAAACACAGCTAGAGTTCCCCAAACCAATTAAACACAGTTTTTGTCTTTTCCCCTCAGTTTTAAACTGCCGCCATGGCTTCCTAGCTATGAGACCACCATCATGCAGAAAACACCAGGAGAAGGAATCCCATACGGCCCCTTAACCTCTGCGTGCACCAAGTTTATACAAGTGCACAACAGGAATAAATTACCGCCACCTCTGGTATCTTTATACACACCCATACTCATAACACTGGGAAAATCTTTTTCCACCACAAAGGCGAAGAAGGACTGAGTCCGTACGGGACCAGGGTGCAGGAAATCAAGCGCGCTGCCTTGTAACTAAACGTATTTTAAATTAGTCTGACGCGTTCGTTGCGTTGGGAAGGACGAAGGATGCTCGGAGTATGTAAGCGTTCTTTCATAATTTTCCCCTGATGTGCAAGTCGAATCTGACAGTGAAAGAATAAATGAAGAAAATCTCAAGCTCAAATACAATTTATGTATTTTAGACGAAGGACATGCAAGGGGCACGGCTGCTAAAGCTATAGGGCAGGTCAGAGGCACGGCTGTACTGTTTTACCTTGTCTTCCTAAAGGCAGATTTTTGCGTGGGTAAAAAGTGTTGAAAGTTGCTGCTAACTTCCAAACTTCTCCTTGATACGAGTCGAAGAAGCAGGCTGCAGTAACATCTCCAGAATTAACTCCCAAAACTCTAGGCAGAGCGATCCGTCAGCTAACCCCGCCATTGCTACGAGAGCATTAGGCAGGCTGGCAAAAAGCCACATCCAGTTGAAATGCGTACTGAAAATTTCCTCTATCAGATGAATCTTTAATCTATTTATGACCTACAATGTTTCCTCTCAACAGCATCCCGTATCTTACCTTGTATCATTTTCCACATAAATGCCATGCCACAGAGCCAAAACATATGTTCAAATAGAAAAGTAGATTTATTTTTATTTTTATTTTTTTTTTAAGCAAAATGTTTATGAGACGGACCTTGCTATAATTCAATCTACAGTCATTATTACCAGAACAACTCCACAGCAATTCCTGTCATCGTCCCCGCCGCAGTGCTTTGGAAAGCAGGGCCCCTGCTACAAGAAAAGCAACTCTTTCCTGATTGCCCACCTTTTAATTAGAAACCCTAAATACTGACAAAAATTAATACATATCTTCTGCCACTTCTTCCCAGGAGTAAGGGTCTTCAACCCATGTTGTTGTAAAATTTATTTAGGTAATTAACATCACCTTTTGGAAATTCTTCATAACACGAAGAATTTATCTGAGCCTGAATCAGCCAGCCCCCTCCCTCTTCCCTGAGCCATCACAGGCACGCTCTGTTCTGCTCCCCACGTTTCCCCCTTCCCTACAAAAGACAGGGAGTTGCCAAAGGTAGAGAGATTCCAGGTTATATGGCAGGTTATATCCACCTGAAACGAGATTAAGCTTTTCAGCAGCAGGTAGAAGGAAAAAAAAAAAAAAAAAAAAACACTTTTGCAGATATGCTGTTGTGGATGCAAATGCAAATGTTAGGGCCGTTCCCCCTCACATACCTTGCTAACAATTCCCTAGGAGAGCAGACACGCAGGAATTAGGTTTCCTTGCACATACTTTCATCATGTCTGTCTGTATAGAACAGAAGTAAATTAGCAACAAACAAGTTAGCAACTACAAAGAGCCTTTCAATAGCTATTTTACTCTTGTACTACAATCTGCACGGTACTTATTTTCTTTCAAAAGCTACAGAAACTAACAAAGAAAATACGTGCTGAGGTTTCATTATGATTATTTATGACCCATTTTACGTAGCTGATTATGCACCATTCGCAGTAGCCAGATTTAAGACAATCTTCTTACACCGCACGCTCAGTCAGCAGAGAGGTTTGGGTTTAGCTCTCATCTCTGAGCTGACGCATGATGGTAGCTGTCTTCTGGAGTTGTTGGTTAGCACTGATTAACCTTGTCTGAGACCAGAGACCATCAGTCCACAGCACTGCATGAGCCGCAGCACAGTCCTTGACCAAGAGCTTCGAATCACAGAATCATTTGGGTTGGCAAAGCCCTTTCAGCTCCCCCAGCCCAACCGCCCCCCTACCCCTGCCGTCCCACCCCCAAACCCTGGCCCTAAGCACCTCGTCTGCCCGGCTTTTAAATCCCCCCAGG
>NW_009260758.1:1402393-1420404 GCF_000687185.1 Egretta garzetta
ACCCTGACCCCAGCATTCGAGGGGCGGCCCCCCCAGTGCCCAGCACAGGGGCACGGTCCCTGCCCTGCTCCTGCTGGCCACACCACTCCTGAGACAAGCCAGGATGCCGCTGGCCCTCTTGGCCACAAGAACGCAAGTCAAGAGAAATGAGAAAAAAGTCCAGCGGTGACAGAGTCCCCACAAGATGTGCATTGTGTGTTAAAAAGGGGGGGGTCTCGTTAACAGCTGCTGATGTACTATTAACTCATTAGAAAAAGTTTTAATATCAAAATAACCTCCCCCAAAAATCTGGTTTTCCACATGAAAAGATGTTTTTGTTTGACACAATTCACACGCACGCTAAACTACTGCAACCCTAATCCCGCTTTCGCTTGCAAAACCATCAGAGGAGGAGCCAGCGCGAGCAGCAAGGACACCAGCCTGACCTTCCCCAGACTCACGCCACCCACCCAAGGAGGAACGCTGCGCGGGGAAGGCCACCGTGACACAGAGGCGAAATGGAGACGGAGCGCGGCCGAGACGAGCCGGCACTGCTCAGCATCCCATTAGCGTCCTCGGCATTACAGCACAGCCTGGTACTCGTGTTCCCGATGCTCAGATAGCGAGGCACCCAATCCATTTGGTGCCTATCAGATAGCAGGGCTATCAGGGGGAAATCTTTATCTGCGTCGTCTAACACCGCTGGATAGAGTATATCTGGAATTCAAGCACTGCAGTGGTACTTTGGCTCTTTTGGTTGCTTTGGCGACGCACCGGCCCTCTATCTGCATCTCACGCGGGTGACAGAAAGGCAGAAGGAAGGCAGCAGCTACGCAGGACGACGGCAGAGCGAGACATCTCGCCGCGCTGGAAACAGCAAGCCTGGAAAAGCAACAGCCCCACTGCAACAGGGAAAAAGACTTGAGAGGGTTGGGGTTTTTCTAATTGTAAATACTTGAAATACTTATGTCTGAGACAACATGGTGCTGTATATTTCCACTCACACCTGTGATAATTATGCCTCACTTTGATATAGTAATTATTTTTTATGATGCTGCTAAAACATTACATTTTACCATGCATATTTAAGCAAGAACATCTTCACTTCTTTTCTTATGATTGACAAAATTACACTCTCCTAGGAAAAAAACCTCCCCCTCTATACTTCTCTGGCTCAACCAGGTTCCAAAGCAGTCCTCTGAGTCCTTACAATCTTCTGGAGTCAGATGCCACTAAGGAGTGGAGGAAAGGATACAGCCCTTCGTTTGTTTTATTCCAAACTTCAAGACTACCTTTTTCTTGATGTTCATGATTCGTTTTCATCTCTCCTACTGATACGTGGAAGTTTCCTTAATGTCTTTCTTTTTGTAGGTCATATTCTCATTACGTTTGGACATCGTGTCTAAAAGATAGTGGATGAGAGCTTATTACCATACAGTTATTCAGATTTTGGGATCAATGTTGCATGACCCACGGACAGGCTGGCAGAGGAGACTGGCAAGGTATGGCGAGAGGAAAATTCTGGCTGCGTAGGATGAACTGCTCCTCTTCGACAGAGCTACAAGGAAGACGAACATCTGGAGCAAACCCAAAGTATTTACTATGTCCAAAGAACTCAGTTACCCCAAAGAGTTTTTTCTTCTGTTTTGAAATGTGTCATCTCATTTGATGACTTTACAGAATTCAGGTAGCAACATAAAAATTTCTATAGGTTCACATTAGGAAAACAGTGTTCAAGACTACTCGGAAGAAGAACCAAGTCAAGAGGAAGCCCTGCTGCCAGCAGCGTGAGGTTTGATTCAGAGTCCCTCTGCTTGGAAGGGCCACTCACTGTTCCTGGAGCTTCTGGTTCACTCCTCAACAGGGATGCTTTGGACTTGGCTTTAGGCTTTGAGACAAGAGCACCATTAAAAAGGAAGCAGTGGGCGGAACAACACTCATTATGCTCTCCCTGGCCCCTCCCCTCAGTTTAATGTCTTTTAAAGATGATAAAGTTTAGGACAGTAAGGACTGCCAGGTCTAAACTTCCCTCAACTGTGCAAAGTTTGGGGCAGCAGGCTGCTCTGAAGGAGACACAAGGGCAGCAGGCAGAACTACTCAAATAGGAAAAGAAACTTAAAAGAAAAACTGATTTACTTCTCACTTTGATTTTCTTATGGAGATGTACAAATAGACCTCAATCTTTATAGCCTGTAAGGGCAGCACATCATGAAATTTAGTCTTTCAAACTGAATTTAAATGCACCCTTAAATTATAGAAAAAAGGCTTTTGTTCCCGTAAGATGGCAATCAAAAAACAGACACGCTAAATAATGTGGCCGTTATGAGTCCAGGCAATTTTACTTCCAATACAAAAAAAATCCTTCTTATGCAAAAACTTTGATTAATTATTTTGCATCTAGAAGAATGTATCTTTTTTAATTGCAGCAAAAAAATTAATTATTGATTAAAATGTCATTTTAAGTAAGACGTTATGGAACCAAAAGATCATTTCTGCTCTTTCCAAATTAAGCATACAAAACTAAAATTTAAACTGTAAGTAAAATGCCATATATTGCATCGGAATGAATTTCCAATAATAGTAACTACTTTATATTGGTACAAACAAACTTTGTCTTAATTAGGTTGACCTTTAAAAAGCTTCTCAGGCATTTGAGAAATGTAAATACTTAAAGTATGATTCACTCACATTCCTGTTTCCTCAGACAACTCTGAAAGCTTTGAAATGCAGAGCTGGGGCCAATTCCATCCATCCGGCAGCTCCACTGGGGTCTGCCCCGCCAGGCCTGGGATGAGTTTGGTCCCTTCTGGCTGCGCGGTGGCCTAGGGCGATTTGGACCTTGTGCGCACATCAGCACGGCGGTGAAATACAGTGGGAGCTACTGCAAGTAGTTACTTGTGAGATGAGCAAATGGTTGATGGGGTTGAGGATGAAGTGGCGTCGCCGTACCAGAAGAGGTACGGCTCACATGGTTTGCCACGGACCATGACATTAAGAAAAAAAATCTTAAATTAAATAGAAATCTCAAGAAGATTTCTAGTATTTAAGCGTGAGCCTACAGACTACGGCACATCTCTTCCCATACAGATAGTCCATATAAATTATTCCTCATAGTCTGTGTGCATTGACTTGTGAAACATCCCGTATTTCAGGCTCTGGAAGGGGCTGCCCAGGGAGGTGGTCGATTCCTCATCCCTGGAGGTATTTAAAAGAAGGATGGATGAGGTGCCTGGGGACATGGTTTAGTGGTGGCATGGCAGGGTGAGGTTAAAGGTTGGACTTGATGATCTTAAAGGTCTTTTCCAACCCAAACGATTCTATGATTCTATATGGAAGACTCGCACGTCCATGCAAGTAACTTGCAGATGCTCTCAGTGCAATTTTCTTTTGTTGATGCTGAGCTTATCCTTGCTAGAACGAGGAAGTGAATTTGATATAAGGGAATTTATTTCGCCAGCTTATGATGCTGCTTCACAGTATGTGGACCTCACACATCAGAGGATAACAGAGCTCATGTTTCGGTGCTCAGACTTGTCATCTCTCTCTCTCTCCACCTCTTCTTCCACACGACCACTGCACAAACCTCACGACCAGCATAATAATAAATAATAGATGATCTTACTCAGCAAGGGACTGTGTACAGAAGGGCTGTAGAATTTAGAATAAAACCAGCAAACATAGTAACAAACCCAGACTTTGCCTGAAACTAAGAACAACAGAGACGGATGTGTATTTTACCAAGGTCTAGGAAAACTAGAGTCAGGTTTATTACTTGTATACACAACCACACCATCACAAACCCAACACGATCCTGCCCAGGCTGCTTACGATGTGTAGGTATAGGCATCCTTTCCCTCCAGGGCAACCCGCACCCTCAGGATCACTGCATCAGCCCTTACGTCCACGGAAAGCCTGTTCTGCCTCATCACCACACGCGCTCCTGATCATTGGTTTGAAACTGTCAATTTAAAACATTTCTCTTATGAACTTTAGCTCTAACTAGACTACAGAGACTGTGAGTGTTCCTGGCAATAAAGGAAGATTAAGGCTGGGAAGGACAAGCAAGTATCATAAAAATAACAGTGTATAATTGGGTAGCCTACCATCGCTGGTGAAGAGAAATGAGCAGGTCAAGCAATTGAGAACCAGGAGGAATGACCTTAAAAAGTTCTGTCTGGGGACACACTGCCCATGCTCTCATCAGCATTCAGCTCCACCGCCAGAGTCTGGAGGAGGAAACATAATGCAGAAAATGGAAAGGAAGGAGATAGAAAAGCAGTGGGGAGAAAAACATCTTTCTTAATTCAGCCAGGGAGGAGATGGAAACCAGCCATCTGCAGCGGGTTGTTGGTTTCTTTTTTTTTTGTTGGTTTTTTTTTTTTAAACAAGTCCTCTGGTCTGTGACCCACCCACTAACGTATTTGCAGTCCCACATATAACGCTTAAGAAGAAAGATTAGTGACTTACAAAGAAAACAGTTGGTAGAAAGGGGCTGTCACATTTTTACTGCATGTTCCCATTGTTTCATGGGAACCGAGAGGGGCTTGGGGTGGGATTTCCAACAGTGCTCAGCAGACTGAGGGGCTCGGTGATTTTCAGCAAGACCCAGGCACCGATCTGCCTGTTATGTCTTGGAAAATTTCCTTTCACTTGTAAGCTTTTCGGGACAGATCGTTGTGTCCTAGGTGTTTATATGGCTCCTTCGGCACTTGGGTGTTACGGCAACATAAAGCGATACTGAGAATTGGTTATTTTCTGTCATCGAGCTTTTCCATCAGGTTTTTACAGCTTTTTATAATGGAAAAAGTTTTTGGGGGAAAAAGGACGATTTTGTAAACACATGCATATACACAGTTTTCATACGTGTTTACAGGTTATCAGTGAGAAACTGAAAACCTCCAGAATTCTTTGGTTATGTTTTCTTCAGGATTCCATTTTTCAACCATGATGCTTTTGCCTGAGTATTTTCAACAAAAAGTGAACTTTCTAAATTTTACTTCTACGCTTTTCCGACAAAATAAATTCTAGGTTTAACAACACAAGAAAATCCCACTCAGCCAACAGTCCCTGCACGCGGGGAGGGCGGACGCTCCGCATTCTTGGGCTACACGCGAGCAGCTTTTTGGCCATGAGCTGAAGTCCTTGCGACCCCCATCCCAGCTCTCCCCAGAGCCCCTGAGGCAGGAGCATCCCAGTACAAGGGCCTGGGAAACGGTCTCAAAAAGTTTCTTACCAAAACTTCTGGGACAACTTCGCCAGCTGAACACGCATCTATGAGACATGGCCGGAGGAAAAGGGGGCGCTGACAGTTACCCCGCAGAGACTCAGGTGTAATTACACCTTCTAGGATAGTTAAGGTTTATTCCCCACGCTGTTGCTTCAATGACATAAAAAAAAAATTCTTAATTTTCAGCAGGGATAAGCACTCTGTTAAGAAAATGCTGACCAAAGATACAAGATGAGAACTTCTTCCTAAGTTCAGTTTCTGACCGTACAAGGGGTGCATAGCAACGGAAGCACGGGCAGTGCTGCTCGCCTTCCAGCCCATTTAACTTTTTCTTGTTCTGGCATGAGTTCCGATTCAAACTTTCAAGGAAGGAATAGTGCAGAGACCCTGCACGCATGTGGAGTTATTCATACGTTAAGGTTTATTCCCCACGCTGTTGCTTCAATGACATAAAAAAAAATTCTTAATTTTCAGCAGGGATAAGCACTCTGTTAAGAAAATGCCAGCCCCAGATGAAATAAATATGCAAAAAGCCAGACTCAAATATTCTCACCAGGCAGGTTCCCTTCTACTCTGCTCAGGTCAAACATGAAGACAAGCTGTAGGAGGTAAACCCATATCTGCCTTGCCATATGTCACCCTATCATACTTATCCTCAGACCTGTTAGCTCTTTCAAATGTCATTAAAACTGACTATATTAAAAAATACCCCAAGATCACAGCATCTGCGGCGCTCCTGACCCATGATATTTAGGTCTATCAAAGATTTTCACCGATATGCTATAAAAGAGCAGGCACAGGCTCCATTCGTAGATACGCAAGGCTTGGTCCTGCGAGGTGATGACAGCCCTCAGCTCTCATCAGCCTTAAAGTGATGAAGATGCTCCGCAACTCCTAAGATCTGCCCTGCACTAAATAAAAAGCGAGTTACACGTTTAGCTCCAGATGCTGCACAAGTCTCTCCCACACAACTTATCTAACTTTTAGCTGCGGCGTGATGACCGCTGTACTCTTTTCATATTAATGAACAACAATTAAGCGAAGCATTCACTCACCGCGCAGCGTGATCACCGCTGTACTCTTTTCATATTAACTCTTTTCATATAACAACAATTAAGCGAAGCATTCACTCACCGCGCACTGCCCGTTATTGCAATTATTTTTTCATAAGGCTTTTGAACAAGTCTATGGGCCGAAAGCTGTGCGAAATCTAAAGGAAAACAGCTGGGCTACTCTTTCTCCTATGGTAAATTACATTAAATCGATGCTGGACTCGCTGCGTCCTAAATAATCTGGAATTCACCTATCCCTGCTCTATGCCACGTATCTGCCACGGTGGGCCCTTCAGCTCACAAGTCCCATACTTGCCAGGCCAGGAGCCCGGCATTTTCACTGCAAGGTCACCAGACCTCATTCAGACAGGCTTTTCTTTCCCCTTCCACACACAGCATGCCATTTTCCTGGAAATTTGGCTGAGATTAAGAGGTACGAGATCTCAGGGGCTGTAGAAAATGCAAGGAAATCCATGTGATCGTTCTTACATTGGTTCTTCGGTGCTCATCTTCATATAGGGATCATTTCAGAAAAGGCTAGCAATCACATTTACAGAGTAGCTCAGGCACTTCCAAAATACACACTAGTGCCTCGAGTTTTCAACAAGCCTTATTTTGCAAACGGGAACCAACAAGTGTCAAGAAATGCTGGTTTTGGTGAAAGAATCATTATAAATTTTATGTACTTAATTCATTTGAGATACTATCAACTCTGATTAATATGGATGACACCAAAGGAGAGGCCACCAACTTGACCACGTTGGGCTGCTGCGCATCACTCATCCTGCAGCTTCGCGGTGCTCTAACAGCAGAATTTCCAGCGAAGACCGGTGTTCAGCTCAGGTGGCTGAGGAAAACACCAAGCACCGGCACAAAACCCGCCGGCAACAGAGCAGCACAATTAAAAGCAGAGGCGTTGGAACGCTTACGGCTCATTTTAAGCATGCCACCCCCCGCTCCGCATCACCAACGATGCCTCTCATGGAAGAAACACCATTCAGAGCGAGACGCAGATGTTAAGTTTATGGCAGATTTGTTCCTGGGATTTCCAGGGATACCCAAGGGCTCAGCCGGACGGCGCAAGCTGGAGCCCATCTCCTTCAGCTGCCGCGCTCCCCCACTGCAACGCCCTCCCCACGCGGCGATAGCTGCCGTCGCGGCGTTATACCGACAGATTTTAGGAAATGAGTGGCTAACAAAGCAAGCAACAAGATGGAGAGTTACATTCCCAGGGGATTTGGCCATCCGCTTCGGATTTTAGGTGAAATGAACCCGTGCAAAATCCAGCATAATACCTAAAATAGCTACAAGACCATCCAGGGATTGTTTCCTGTAAACTAGAAAAAGCATCATAGCGCAGGTGCAGAATTTGGGTCTAGTTCCCTACTTTAAAGTGGCTACGGTTTCAGTTCACCTATTATCAAAATTAATTTAATACTTTTTTTATAAAGCATTTGCACCTGCCATCTCCAACCATGGACTGGGGTTTCATTACGTTACAGACCGCTGGATATGCTCGCACCAAATTATGAAATTCTACCTCCGTTCAGCAGCGTGCAAGAGGCCCAGTGCTGACAAAAACCTCCTTGGGCTAACATGGAATAAAAAAATACCGCTACTATGCCCAAGTTCATACAGCCTAATTTAACATAGGTCTAGGCAACCTTCTGCAGCAGACCTGTTATAAAGCTCAAAGTTCATTAATTCTCAAGTACTAGAAAAAAAAATTAGAGTCTTCGTGCAGCTTGTTACACATTTTTCCTTAAATCCTTCTTTAACAACAACAAAAAAAGATATTAATTCTGGAACATTAGATTTAAGAGATCAGAGCAAAATTACAAAGGTAGCGTGTTGTACAGACAACCTCGGTTCTCCAGCAGCCTCGGTTCTCATCTACCCCCCAGAAATTTGGCTGGAGGGGCTGTGATTTTCATCTACTGGAAAACAGAGTTGCACTAGAAGTCTTTTCGCTTCTCTTGCAACTTCCAGCACACGATGCTGTGAATATCTGCTTCGTCCTATACATTAGAGATGCAAAATACCGCTACTATGCCCAAGTTCATACAGCCTAATTTAACATAGGTCTAGGCAACCTTCTGCAGCAGACCTGTTATAAAGCTCAAAGTTCATTAATTCTCAAGTACTAGAAAAAAAAAAAATAGAGTCTTCGTGCAGCTTGTTACACATTTTTCCTTAAATCCTTCTTTAACAACAACAAAAAAGATATTAATTCTGGAACATTAGATTTAAGAGATCAGAGCAAAATTACAAAGGCAGCGTGTTGTACAGACAACCTCGGTTCTCCAGCAGCCTCGGTTCTCATCTACCCCCCAGAAATTTGGCTGGAGGGGCTGTGATTTTCATCTACTGGAAAACAGAGTTGCACTAGAAGTCTTTTCGCTTCTCTTGCAACTTCCAGCACACGATGCTGTGAATATCTGCTTCGTCCTATACATTAGAGATGCATACATCTCAATTACTTGTTTGCTCAAGAGATTTTTCCAAATAGAGAATAAAGGCTGGCTGAACATTACCTCTCTCAGGGCTGTGCAACTCATTGAAATAACACACGTGGGCTTTGCAACATGAGATGAATCCACAAGCCATCAGCTACGCAAGAAGCATGGAGCGATGTACTTCATTAACCACATATCCTGCTGGATTATTACCGCTCCAATAAATAATAACTCCTGCACCTACCACTCACTGCAAAAATCCCCGATATAGAGAATTGTCCAAGGAGAATAACGAGTGACTTTTGTCCTCCTCCGCAGGCTGGCACCTCGCTGGCTCCGAGGACAGTCCCATCATCAGCTTCTCAAACTCCCGCTCTTCAACTCCTTGCTCTTCCAACCCTCCCGTTGTCGGAAATAATTACACTGCTCTTTTTCCTCGGACAGGTTCTCCCCGAGGTTTCTATCAGTGCAACCACAGGGACCTGCTGCTGAACGAATCCAGCTGGAAACAACCCAGCTGCTTCACTCGTCCTTCTCCGGGCCCCTCCATACTCCCAGCCCCGCAATCGCTTACACATCTGATTTTCTTAGAGTGTGTAGAGAGCACTTGTGAGTCACACGGGACTACTCAGATACTGACCTGTGTTTTACAGTAAGATGTAGGGGGGCAAAATTATTTTATTCTAAGTTACTCACAACACGGCAGTTGGTTTTGGTTGAGGAACACGACTACAACACTACAGAATTGGAGCTATTCCTTATTCTCTATACCGTACCCAACAGAACATTTTTACAAGCCATGAATACAAGAAAAATACCTTGCTTTTAGTGTCCTGGGAAATGTTTTCATCTGTGCAGGTGATGGGTTAAGTATGTATTTCTAAGGCTTCTCCATTTGCTCCTGAAGACCCCAAAACGCCCCATCACTTTTTGGAAGAGCCCTCAGCTCAAACGGTTAGGGGAGCAAAACACTGTTTACATTTAAAAAAAAAAAACCAATTGGGTTGCCAAGTATGAAAAAAAAAAAAAAACCTGATTGCTGAAGTTCAAATACAAAACCACTATGATCCGAAAGGAGGTTTCTTATTACTAAGTTCTGCTTCAGTTGCACCAAAATATTAATTCAGGCTGGATTTTCAACCAGTGCAAACAAGTAGAGGAGAAAAGAACAAACCACAAACAAGGCTGGATTCAGTTCTTCATTGCCATGAAGTGAAGTGCACAGCTAAGATTCACACCAGCTAATTGCATGACAAGATTATTCAAAACATCTGTGTAGCAGTGTTTGTCCATAAGCTTCCTAGAGAGCTTAACAAGCATTATATGAAATATAAAACCTGCATTAATTTTAACTTCAGACAAGACTAATAAAAAGTCCATACCAAGGTTATTAGCACCCTCTTAGCCCCGCCAATCCATAGTAGACACTTGACTCTGCAGCAGGAACAGTAAAACTCTCACCAGTGACCTTCCTAAATTCAGACAGAAGAGACCAGATTTCATTAGTATTCCTATTAAGACAATACAGCCTCCCTGTAAATTACTGGCTATTACCAAATTAAATAGTACAGAACAGATTGCTTCTGTGTCCCGCATCAGACCCGACTCTGCTGCTCAACCTCACTCTCCTACTTGTCAGGACAGGCTGCAATGGACTGATCACGCAGCACTAGAAATAATTAACATGTTGTGGTGTTAGCAAGCTTGAAATCTCAAACACAGAAGTAAGCGCGAGCACATTTGCTGCTTCCAAGAAAACGATGATTATCAGGATCTTCTCACTGTCAGCTGTGCTACCTCACCCTGTTGAGCAAGCAGCACACGGATGCTGTCATTTATTGCTGCTAATTGTTCTGGTCATCTTCCTATGGAGGAGCTTGAACAGCTCTGGAAGAGCCAAGCCATGAGGTCAGGGGCATTGCTGCTCACCACTCAGGATGCTGTAACTCATCTAGGACATGTGAAGATACAAACCAGGAGAGGGATCGGCAGACCAGGAAGCCATGATGAGCCCTAGTCATGAAGCCACAAAAATTAGAAGCAAACTGGGGTTTTTTTGGACCCAGAAAGGAAAGAAAAAGACCCCACCACGGATTAAAAAAGGCAACTGGCAAACTGCCAAGGTGGCCTGGTGAAAGTCGAGAGCTATGAGAGAGCACCAAGGCAGGGCAACAACACTGTTAGGTGCCAATACTTTGTCTGGCCTCTGGACCTTCCCGTTTCACTTATGGAATTGACCCCAGAATACCTTCATTATTTAATACAATTTGTCTATGTGATATTCCCAAATCACACCGCACAGCTTTTCAGGTTCATTAACTCTCTCCACATGGGTCATGGCCACATACAAGGACAAAGGGGAAAACCATCTAATCTTGGTAAGGATTCCCTGGATTTCTCAGTCATAAAAAAAAATAAAACAAAATAAAACAAACCACCAAACAACTAGAACCAAAAAAACCAAACCACCAGTCCTGGTAAGTAAAACCTTAGCTTCCACACAGCAAATTTCAGAAGGGACCATAGATGTTGGAATATTTTTATACGATAGCACTATCTCCCTGGTTGACTTTCCCCTTCAGATACATCTTTTCTTTTATCTCGTCTTGGGCCTTTATCATACAATAAAGATTAATTTTGAATTTCTGCTGATTGTATGATCTTGAACTTCATGAACAAAAACCTCTTTTATGGGAGACATTAATATTCACAGTGACAGCCCTGAACTTCTACTTTCAGAAAGGTTTAATAATTTTCTAAAACCTCTTGATTTTGTCACAATGAGTTGTATTCAGGCTAACTTTTCTACTTGTCTTGGGCTATGTCATTTACCTTGAGCCTTGTCTGGGTAATGAGCACTAGTCAAGTCCCTTATTCATTATGTCACTAATTGCAATTTCTTTTCCTATTTTTTATAACAGATAACTTCTGTGCAGAGCAGAAACTTGGGAGAGAAGTGGCATGAAAGCGCCTTCCCTCTTCTCTTCAGGTACTGTCCATGCAAGCCCACACCTTGCATCCAAAAAAAAAAAGAACTTTAAGAGTAGAAAAGGTGAATTAGGAGCCTGTCATTCCAGGCTTTTCCCAGCTTGGGATTACACCCACTCCAGAGATGGCCAGGTATTCCTCCAGGGCATCAGCAAGGGGGAAGAAAACTCAGCTCTGAACATAAATCAAGTAGTTGCCTTTGAAGTACAGCTCCTTTTGCCAGACCAGGCAGCATTTCAAACAGAAGCTTCTTTGCCCAGAAACCTGGGGGGGCAGATAACCCCACTTCCAGAGAGGGCTCCTCACAGCAGGAACCCAAGGTTAAAAAAAATTTCAGTAAAGAGTTTCTTAGATTAAAATCTCCCATTTAAGCAGGTCGTAAACTTGTGAAGGGAGATAAAAAGCAGATGGGAATATGTATGTATCATTGAGATGCCTCCTCCAGTGAAATCAGAAAAAGAGATTTTTTTTTTCTTGAGTTGAAATACTTTGTTAGTAAAGATTAGGAAAAAAAAATAATTGGGGCTTGGAGGAAAGAAAATGGCACATACCAGTCATGTGCTATATTTAGTAAAGTTAGCTTAAAAATATGTATTTATTACTCGGCTGGCCCAAACCTGCGGAGTATGATACAGAATTGGGATGAGGATCTCCTGCCACCAGAGGAAGCCAGCGGTGCATCCAGGCAGGACAAACAGCGTGAGCTGCAGCGGGATGAGGGCATGGATCACTGGGATGCCGTGCATCACCCAGCTGCTCTTCCCGACTGCCCCCGAAGGTCATTCTGATGATGATATAATGCTTCACAAGAGACTAAACCCGGTTTCTTTCCAAGCCATCTTTTTTTCTGGCTGTCTATCAGATGCACTGAGTAGCGACAGAATTAAGCTCAGCTGCTCTCAGGATGACACACCACGCTCAACATCAAGTCTGTGATGATTACGTACTGATAAAAATGCTTTGAACCACAGTCTAAATATTTTCTCCCTTAAAATATTTAATAATCCACTCATTTATTATTCTGTACTGATGAAGAGATTTCAGAAAAATCACAGAGTAAATTTCTGGAACAAAGTTGTTAGAACTGGGCAGAGCTAACTTTCAGCAGCGCTGCTTTGGTGGCTTTGATCTCTTTTTTGTTTCATTGCCATTAGCAATAGAGGCTTTTTTTTCCTCTGCCACCCTCATTTTTGCCCTGGTTGAGTATTGATGAGGTTAAGAAGATTATTCACTAGCTGCATCCTACCACCTGCTCTTTCTGATCCTTGGCTTTCAGGGCTTTGAATACATTATACACATAACTTGGGCTTGATTATTACAAACACTGATAATCTTCTACTTCCTCAAGGCTTGTTTCCATCTTATTTGGAGATAGCTGTAATTATTAATCTCCTTTAAGGTCTAATTTCTTTTCAGTTAAAGTCAACTTTCATCTCATTACTAATCTTCCTTTTCTTTCAAAGGGAACTCAAGTTACAGAGTAAGCAATGACATCTGTAGAAAATAATGACATCTGTGAAAAATATTTAATTGCAATTTTTTTATACAAAAAAGTTTTAGTTTAACTTCCAAGTAACTATAGATCTATTCTGATATCAGTGTTTAGCAGACCCTTCATTCCTCCCCCCCCCATTTCTCTGTGCTTGCTGACAAAAAAGCCTCTATAGCCTCGTGTTGAAAGAATTTTTCATCTCTTTTTGCCATTTTACTTCACTTGGATTTTTTCCTACCACTTTCCCATAAACTGTTCCAGATCGATGACAAGTGTGTCGTTCAGTCTGCAATATCTGTGGGTATTGGAACAGGAACTTTTTGGTTCTGGCTTTGATCTACGTATGGAAGACAGCATCAGGTAGCAATAGAAACCCCAGTAAAATAGCGCTTTGGAAGTCCACGTCAATGACATGTTTGGAAATGCATTTTAGTACATCTGATTGCATTCTTTTTAAACAAAGTTCTACTTTCACAAGGCAAATCGTCAACTCAATTCATGGCCAAAGGGCACCCCTTCTGACAATGGAAAAGCTTTTCTTTTCCATCTAGTTAAATTCTCTAGAGGTGGAGCTGACATTTGCTAGCTGCTATTCATCCTCACCTTCTCTTCAATGTCTCAAGATTATCTAGGTCCACCTCAGTGAAACAGGGAAGCCACATTTGCTCACTCTTTCATATAGAGCAAATAATAACGTGTAGACTATGTGCAGGTTAACTACATCATGTAACCATGTATTTGTAGGTCATATAGATAATTTAATACTTCTAAGTGAAGGAATAGGTTTGACTTCAAGAGAGAGACTTTGTGTTACAGAGCACGGCAGACACTCAGTGTGCACGCTGCCTAAAGGCCATTTCCCCTGCCAAAAATGAATCTTTAGAAGCAAAGGTATGAAATAGTAGTGTGCTAAAAGCAGTAAGAAAACCATCTGATCCATATACAGAGCAAGACAATTGGATAAACTAAAATACAATATTCTAGGTCTATTGAATATTAAGTCCCGGACAGAAATTCAAATCCCCCTTTCCCCGTTCCACCATCTTAGTGAAGTTGTATGGTATTTCACCATGAAGAGACTCAGCAACCCTCCCCCCGAAAATTATACATGTAATTTCTTACATTTCAATCTTCTGTAAGATTAAATGTGTCACATCAAAAATTGTCATTGACCTGAAGCTGACTGGTTATCTGCTACGAAGGTGGTATTTTAATTACCAAAATTAATTACTATCTCCATGGAATGCAATTTCCTAACTTCATGCCGTTATAAAATAGGAAATGGAAAGTACAAGCGGTGCAGAATCCACAGAAGGTCTACACAAAGGCTTCTGTATGACTAATTGGTCTGAAATTTAATCAGTTAAATTTCTGTTTCATGTTCCTTTGATAAGATTATCTTAATTACTTTTTACAGTATCTAAGTAGGAGAAATAAAGAAAAAACAATCTGCTGAAGGGGAAAACGAATTCATAAGTCTAAAGGGAGAAAGGAAAATAAGGGGAGAGGGAATACACATCTGTTGATCAGGCTACGTAGAGCTCACATCTTACGCTTCCAACACTCCATGTGTCCGAAGTCATGAATATACTGAACTCTTCAGAAATTTGAACTTATGCTCGGATCAAATTGCACAATTTTCTTTAGTTCTTATCTCCTTTAAAAGGCTTCATAGGTGCACAGGTTATACACAAATATGCCAAAATAAGGGCAAGGATCATATGTCCCATCAGCTCCAACACCGCCCTTGTAATGTACTAACACTGTTCTGGCATTTGACATGCAGTCTCTACCATTAAGAGAAAAATAATACGAAATTTGAGACAAATATTTAAAATAAAAGAGAGATTTCATCTACAATATCAAAAGTCCCACAGGGACTTAATCTCACCAGAGGAGAACCCAGGAACATTTTCATTTTTACCTTGTCTCGGACTAAAACACGAGTCATGCTAAGGATGCCTCTGCTGCCAAAAGCCAAAGTCAAACCCAGAGTAACCTCAGGAAACTTATCTTTGCATTTGCCTCAAGAATTCCTTATATATTCAAAATGCCACATCAATTTGCACATTCTCGTAGCATCCAGCAACCAAGCAGCGGGGAGGAGGCAGCACTACAAACCAGGAGTGCCAAAAGCCCCCGGGGAGGCTGCGGTCAGGGCATTCGGAGGCTGCGTGCTCGGCAAGAGCAGGACCATCCCTCTGAAGTCCTGAAGAATGCCAGGAATAACGCGGCCACGCTGCCCCACGGGGAACAGCAAGGATGCAGATTTATTTTCCCCTATCACAGCTAATCTCTCTTCTCGCCAACCCTGCTGGATACTAAGGTGACAGACTTGGGCTCCTCCGTCTTCATAACGCTCCTCAAGAGAAGCAAGCTCTCTGAGCACTCCTTACCCAATTCTCATGACATTCAGCCCAAAAGCGAGCTGACGTGGCACAGCGAATGGAGATTTCATCAGTCCCGACCCTGGAGAGTCTCTGAGCTGGGAAATGCTCTGAGAAGTCCAGGAAAACCAGCTATTTATGTGAGCTCAGAGGGGAAAAAAAAAAAAAAAAAATCCAACCCCACGAGAGCAGTTCTGAGCTCTCACTTGCAAATTATATTGCAAACATGTGCATATTGACCCCACTGGATCAGGACTAAAGTATTCCCCTGGCAGACCGTCACCGTCCTCCCACAGTAGGAGGGCTCAGATGATGCTCTGCGGGGGACCAACACGCACGATCCCATTGCATCGTTTTGGTGTTATTTTAGAAGAGATTTGGAACCATTTCTCCAAACTCAGCTCAGCAAACTGGAGATTTGATGTTCAGGCATGGACTGAGCCACCAGGCATCAGTTCACCCGTGCTCGTAGGGTGCTTTAGAATTCTGCAGATTCACTCCCCTCTCCTTAGAAATCCAACTGCTCTACAAGCTTCTGATTTTAAAAATGTTTTCTTCTCTATTCAGATATGAACTCTTGCTCTGGAGCCAAATCAAGTTGCTTAGTGGTATATAAAAGCTGCTCATTTTTAATTAGATAGAAGGGGTTTTCAGTGTTTCCAAATGTAAGTTTTTGATAAATGTGATTTCTATGAAATTAAAACAGAGTAAAATTAATGTCTGTACTTATTTTGTTTCAATTATGTCAACATTTCATTTGCATAAAATATTGTTTTCATTCCTCTTTAGTGCAACACATAATAAAGCTTTGTATTTTTAATTTATCTAGATGAAAAAATATGAAGGTTCTGCATCAGTGTGGAGAATCTTGTTTAAGAGTAATTTCAGCTTAGGTTTCATTTAGCTGAAAAATAAGATTTTGGACTGCCAGATATTCTCTTACAACAGATTTTTTTTTTTTTTTTTTCCAGATAACTCTTCATTTATGTTATTTTAAGCTTGTACCTCTTTAGGCAAATAGTCACTTGAAGTCTCTCTGTTCAGTATTAGTGCAGGCCTCATCCTCTTATTGTTCGTCTTCCCCAGGAAAAATAATACATTATATCATTAGCAGTAAGATATGTTTCTATTAAAAAAGATTAGACAAAAATAAAAACCAAAAAATGCCCTATCTGAATCCTCTGAACTCAAAGGGGTATTTTCACCCGTACTCAGGATACTGAGCAGGTCCCTCTCTGAAATTAAATGAAGACTCTGAACCAACCGAAGTTTAACTGCACTGCAGATGTGCCCACAAGTGCAAGCTGGAAAAAGCGAGAGATACATCACGAACCCAAACTTCTACTCCTTCAGTCCTAGAAATTAAGGAGAGAGGAGGCCTTTGAAATGTTACATTATAATATTTATTCAAGAAAATAAATTGAGTCCTGGAGACGTTTGAGCCTCCTCACCCTCATGGGACTTTTGGTCCCTGTGATAATTAACAAAGAGATGGACTTAAATGGAAGACACCCTTCTTGTTGCTGTCCACAAGCAATTTATGAATTGCATAAAACTGCTCAGCTAAATGCTTCAAACAAGCTGGCAATCCCACTGTTTTCTAGTGCTGCTCTCAGCTATTTTGATTCCCCAGACACGTAAAAGACAGGAGTTATGCATTAATTATCATCCAATATTCTTAATCAACATCAACTATAAAATTCTTAGTCAAGCTCTTGATCACAAACTTAATCATGCCTAGCCCAAACTGATTCACCCTGTTAAGTGGGATTCATTAAAAAGGTTCTGCTATCACATCATCAGACACTTTCCAAATATGATACTTTTTTAGTGACAAACAACATCCAGTTGAAGCAATCACTACAGGGGCAGAGATGGCATTTAATTAAATAGGACAGACATTTGGCTTCGCATGAGCTAAACAGCTGTACAAGAAAGAGGAGTCTAATGCTCCAGCTCTGTCATTTATGTATTATATGAGTTATTTCTGAAGACCCTTGTGATACCTACTGGTCTAGCAAAGAGTACAAACATGATAAAAAAAATAGTAATGAAAAATTAAAACATATTTTTCACAGTTGTGAAAGGTAACAAGTCATTCTTAGGGTAACCAATAATTGGAAGAGTAATTATAGCTTCCCTTGGGGTGTTTACACACATCTCACTCCAGCTAGTTTAAATACCAAGCTTCATTTGCAACGTGCTCTCTTCTCATTTAACCGTACAACGATACAACAGTACAACCGCACAACCGGAGAGGGTGGCCCTTCACAACCTACACAACTATAATTGTATTTTCCACCACTGGAATAGTCGCTGGTCCCTCCATACACCACAGCTGAGCACCCTGGATCAAAACACCAGGCTACCCGCCACGCAGGATCAGTGGGATGTGTGTATCCCGGAAGAATTTACTGTGAAATAAGTTTT
>NW_009260758.1:1420454-1444538 GCF_000687185.1 Egretta garzetta
TGATATCTGAAAGGATGGATGCAGTATTACTAATGTAGGGTCGGTCAAGATGCACGGCCAGATCGTCAGAGCACACATTAGGGTAGGAAGAAAATCGGGCATTTTGTCTCCTATCAAATGTGAGTAGGTAACTCTTCTTGATGGACAACTTGGAAATCCAGCCTGACTGTTCTGTAAATCACTACAGTCTATAAACCAACACTAGGATAAGGTATCCATTATGACAATTAAGTACTTAATAAAACTTTGAATTGTCTTTTCTACACCTCAGGAAAGGACAAAAAAGAATCAGAAAAAAAAAATTCACAGTATGTTGACAACTGACAAATTTCCATTCATCCAACACATGATATGTTCTAAATACAAGTGAATTCCTTGGACAATTATGAATGACTGGTTACTATCTGAGAAACAATCTTTTTAACATTCATTAAAAGATTTATGTCACTCAGAAGTTGTAGAACAAACAGAATTTGCAGTCTTTGAAAATTAAATGCAAGCTTGTACCTGATTTATTACAGAGATGTTGTAATCAATAATAGAATTGAAGCTTAAAAGCACAAGGTCTCATCTGACAGCATAGCATCTTCTTCATCTGCCCTCCCTGCAGCAGCTAACTTCTGATCCACGGCACCTTTGGTAATAAGAACCACTTTCTGCCGAAGAAGAGACATCTCTTCAAGAGACATCTCTCCCATCGATTTTTTTTTTTTTTTTACACCGATACCTAGGTAGATTTGATAGTGCTCTTTCACCCTGTTTTATATGTGCATAGAATCTAATCTCACTTTCTAACTTGTATGTTTTATCAGAAGAAAAACGGTTTTGAACTGGCACTCACGAAGCAGAAGCAAAAGCGTTATCTCGAAAGATCATCTGGTTAAATATACAGTTAATTAACTATTAAATATATGGTTAATTAACTAATGCATAATCTTTCTTTATCAATGACAAAGCCTAGTGACTTTGAGCTTTCAGGTCCCCATCAGAAGGATATTCACTGTTTTTGTCATTCAGGCTTCCTACTTGGCAGGGTCTTGCAGGACCTTCAAGCTAAATTTTACTTTTCTTTGTATTGGGCCATTTGATTTGCCCAGTTGTGCTTTCCTTCCACACTAGCACAGGAGCTTCCTTTCAAACACCGCACGGGTATGTTTGCCTCCTACGTCCCATAAGCCTGTTTTCCATCTCATGCTCTCCACCATCGCTCCATGAAGTATGTTAATCTTACCTGGGGCACAGGGTCTCCCAAGCAGCAAGTCCCCACCCCTGCAGGAAGGTCCCCAGAGGAAGCGGGTGACATTCCCTATCCGATACCTAGGCAGGATACCTGTACCACATTTCCCACTTGCGGGCTGACCTTCAACGAAGACTCAAGGGCCAGTTGCATATCACAGATCTACAACTCAGCAGGTAATATGCTGCATTAACATAAAGTTCTGATTAACCAAAAAAATATTGAGCAGAAGAATTAATGTGTTTCCCCGATAACGTGACAAAAGCCGTGGCTACCTTTATGTCTGAAGATCTGGGCATCAAACCTCATGTTAAAAGAAGAAAAAAGATGACGTTTAAAAGATGATCCTTAGGGGGAAATTTCGAAGTCATGCACAGAATGCGTCTTATGAGATGAATAAGAAAATTATTTTTAGAGTAACGAGTAAAATGAAACTACTGCTGCACTTTTCTCCTTCAAAAGGAGTTCTCTGACTGATAAGGACGGTGATTGAAATTTCATCAGTTCAGAGGTTTGTATTGTTCAAACGTGTCTCGTACATCCTGTAGGTTAAACTTTGCATTGCCTCTATGCGCTATATAGAAATACACAGTGCACAGAACAGATAAACATGGGAACGTCACTTATCCAAACTTTCTGCCCTGTCTATAAGCTCACCCTGGAGGTGCAGGTTTACTTTCTAACATGGTAAGGTGCTCACTTCCCTTACAAAACTCTACTAGTGCCGTATACGTTTATCATTCATTTTTTCCTCTATCGAGAAGACTCACTAACAGACAACCCCCTCAAAAATCAACAGGTATATTAGCACGCCCTCTACAAGTATCTGAGAGGAGGCTGTAGTGAGGTGGGGGTTGGGCTCTTCTCCCTGGTAATGGGTGATGGGACGAAGGGAAATGGTCTGACGTTGCGCCAGGGCAGGTTTAGGTTGGACATTAGGAAAAATTTCTTCCCAGAAAGGGCTGTCAGGCTCTGGAAGGGGCTGCCCAGGGAAGGGGTCGAGTCCCCATCCCTGAGGGGGATTTAACAGCCGGGCAGAGGCGGTGCTGAGGGCCAGGGTTTGGGGGTGGGATGGCAGGGTTAGGGGAACGGTTGGGCTTGGGGAGCTTAAAGGGCTTTGCCAACCCAAACAATTCTACGATTCTATGCCATGCATTAGTCTACAGCACTGGCGTATTTATTTTTATTGAAAAGTATTCATAACTTATTGCATCAACACTTCAGTGCTACTTTCCATACAATTCTATATATACATATATACAAGTATATACACTGCATCTTATTCCTAAGCGAGAAGTTTGCTTCTACTAATTAAGCAGAGGTTTCAGGACATTTTGCACATCTGTTTCTCCAAAAATAACTTTGACCTTCCTCCATATCTTCAAACCATCCCCAAATTTTTTTACACTAACCACTGCATTCTTGTGTTTTTCCAAGCGCCATGCTGCGGTGCAACAGGAGGGCTGGGGGCTGGTTCCTGCGACAAACCCACCAGGCCAGTGGGCAGCAAACCAGCACCCATGCAACTCACTGGGAGCACGTCAGCTCCTCAGCTCCAGTCCAAGACCCACCTCAACCACAACCCCTTGGGAACTCTTCGAGGTTGGACCAAAAACAGGGCAAGGTTTCATTTCAGCAGAGCTTTCTCAGGTGATTGGCAGCCCTTGCCGATCAGCCTGACCACATTGATGCTGTTTATGTTCTGCACAGTCCTTTTTCTTCTAAAACATGTATTTAATTCACTCTTAAAAGTGTTCATGGTTGCAGCTCCTACTGTAGCTCTGCCAACACACAGTAATTAAATATTTTCTGGTTTTTGGGGTACCATCTCTTCAACCGAGTTCTCCCCCAGAGTTATGTAAGGTATGAAATATTTAATCACATTTAGATCCATACAAGAAAAAAAAAGTAATCAAGTGATTTGGTGACAAAGCGTACAACTGAAGATGGGGACAGGAAGCTGGGTTAAGTTCTCATTCCATGTAAACTCAGTTCATACAAACGCAGAATTTGACCTCACATAATTACGAGTGTGCCAGCAAGTACAGGGCCTAGAAAATTTATTTCTAAACAAATTACAAATCTGCTTTCAAGGGCTTTTTTTTTTTAAAGCTAAAAACCCAGGGACATTCATACTTAACTCATTAAACTTAAAAAAAATATTTAATAGATATTGTTCATCATAGAGTAATTAAGAGACTGTCACTAGTCACAACCTCCTCAGTGATACCTAAATTTTCTTGCTGATCTCTGGAAACGCAATTAGTTCCTCAAGCACGCAGAGGTACTTACCAGATCCTCACCAGACCAGCCAAGGAGAGCATTATAACAGTAGGATAAGTCGTGTATTCGGGATCTCTTTCTACATAATACTTCATAAAATCTGAACACGTGAACCTTTTTCTTCTGCAGTTCTTAGAAACCCCTGACCGGTACGATGCCCACACAGCGGGTCAAAAGCCTGCAACACTGGGAAGATCTGCTTTGGGAGTACAGCGGTAGCAGAGACTAGAATAAATTTCTCTCTGCTTAACTCCAGGCCAGGAGATCATGTATTCCCAGGGCATTTTGCTTACAAACATGCCAATATACTTCAAAATAGCTCTTTTCCTGAAATCCAGTCTGTTAGCTTGGGTACCTTTAATGTTATTAAAACACTTTATTGCTGCCTCAAGTTCCAGGCAGCTTCCAAAAGCCCAGCGGTGTCATAACAGTGTTAAAGAACCAACCTAAGTTTTCTATAGGAAGGAAAGGTTGGTTGGATACAAAGGTCTGTGTTCATTTCTAGAATTCCTATTACCTTTGCCTGGTTAAGACCATTTGCATGCTGGAGGCTGCTGAAATACCCAGAAGAAGGAGAGGTCATTGAAATACATTCACTTTTCTCCAATACCTGGTTTAATGTGTTTTGGGCTTTAATCCGACTGCCTGATACCAGCAAGCAAATGGTCACTTTATTCCCATCATTATCACAATGAATAAAATCAACCTCAGAGACTACAAATGCTTTCTCCACTGTAAGTAAACAAAGCTTAACAGGCTAGAGAGATCTCAGGAAAATAATCGCATCCTTGGGACGTTTAACAGGCATGATAAGTACCACGGCCAGAATATGATTATCTTCTGATAACAAGAAACCCTGGAGTTTTCACACTGCTGCAGAAAACTCATTACTGGCATGAAAAAAACCCTGTATTTATTGTTCCTGAACATGGAGCTGGCAGCGGAGAGCTATGCGCTGCAGTTGCAGCAGAGTGGCTGGTGTCATGGTGGGAGCCCTTGAGGTGACCACCCAGGTGCCGAGTTGACCCCCTTGGTTATCACGAGCTAAAACTGCACAGAACACTTAGAAACGAGCTTGCGCAGCATTTAACCTCCTCTCATGAGCTCCATCAATTGACCAAGATGTAACCACTTCCAGGGAGAATGAAGTTGCACCTAACCATCAAAAAAATCCACAAAAAAAAAAATATTATAGGAATATAGGATGGCCTTGTAGATAAGAAAAAAAAGTCCTCACAAATTCTATCACCGTATTTGCCCCAGAGGCCTTTGGAAGTGTGTAATTTCCCAGCCCTCTCACAATAAGGATATAAATGATAAGCCTATATATGGAAAGGTTTTCCTCTCCTGCCAATGCACCTTCTGCTCCCAAAAATAAAAACCAGCCTGTTTTGGGACAACCTCCTTCTCCAGGAAGCTTTCTGCAAGCAAATGAAGGTCATCTGTTCCAGAATAGCCATTCCCTCAGATGCATAGAACTACATTAATGCCATTTTTACTTTTGATTAACCCTAACAAAAACTTGGCATGGAGGGTATTTCTGCGATGTCTCATCCTCATGCCCAGTTCGGGGCTCCCCAGTACCAGAGAGACAGGGACATAGGGGAGCAAGTCACAAGTCCGGCAAATGGCCATGGAGATGGCTGGGGGCTTGGAGCATCCCTCACTCAAGGAGAGGTTGGGCAAGCTGGGGCTGCTTGGCCTGAAGAAGGGAAGGCTCAGGGGAGATCTCATCGGGACAGGGCGTTGCAAAGACCAAGCCAAACTCTTCTTATTGGTACATTTAAACATAAGAAAACGCTTTTTTCCTGTGAGTACGACTGTACACTGGAACAGGCTGCCCAGAGAGGTTGTAGCTTCTCCATCCTCAAAACCCAACTGGACGCAGCCCTGGGCAACCTGCTCTGGCTGCCCCAGATCTGATCAGGGTTGGACTGGATGGTCTCTAGAGGTGTCTGCCAACTTCAGCCATTTTTGAATACCCTTCAAAGATATTTTTCCCAATAAAAACTAAAATGGGGGGGGGAGCGGTTTTCTTTTGATGAATTTATCTTTTTTAATTAAAAAGAATTCCCAGTCGCAGACATTTAAGCGTAGCTTGAGATGTTCAGACAGGACTTCTCTTTCCCCGCTTGCTACCAGGCTCACCACCTACAGGTGGTTTGTTGTCTAAGTCAGTGCCTTCAGTTTCTTGCCAGAATCAAAATCAAATTTAAGGACTGAATAACTTCCACACAGTCAGTACTATTTTGTCCTACCAACTCTATTTCACTCAGCAAAATGTCAAGTGCACATATCTGGACAAGAGGTTTCTCCATCATAATCTTCTCTCATAAGTACTTGAAAACACTTGGACTCCCACCTCTCAGTGCACCAAAGGCACGAATTTACCTGCAGAGAAATGCCCTCTCTCCTCTTCTCGTGGAGGATATTATTCCCTTCCTAGAGCCTCCGTCTACTGAACTCGTATGGCTAAAGTGGTTTTATTTTTAGTTATAAAGTGCTTTATGTTATTTGTATTTGTTTTTTCCAATACTTAACCCATCAACCAAAAAAAGACATCCCCTTCGCAGCTGCAGAAAAGCAGCTTTTCTCCTAAAACAAGGGAAGAACAAAAAGCAAACCAGGTTGCGCTCACCAGCTGTGCAGAATGCCTCCAATAAGCATCTGCCAACCCACATCCTATTTTCTCCCACACCTTTGTGTCACACCGCTGCTCATTAAGGTACCGCTTCATACGATAAGGACAGATTGCAAATTGGGAACGTAGTAATTCCGCAGGTAGCTACCTGTCCTCTCAGGTTATGAAGGTCAAATTTGATTTTTTTTTTTCCCCACAGGTAGCAAGTGAATTTTGGTGAAACCCAAGTTGCTCATAAGGACCACCAGCCAGATTATCATTCTGCACAAGACCATTCAACACTCCACTGCTGTAGATGACTTATCTTACTCAAATTTAGGCTTGCACAGATCAAGTCCTAAAAACAAAAACCAAAGAGATTTGGTAAACAGGTCTAATAAAACTTTGGGATTTTTTTTTTTTTTTTCTTTTCCTAATCCAAAAGCAATCTTTTTCTAATCCTAGAGCTTTACCCCCAGCCCTTTTTTTTTTTTTTTAAATGTAAACAGCATTATGTTTTAGAATTGGGACATCGTTTATACTTCAGGCATGATTAGGCAAAAACATTTCTATAAATTCATATACGAGATTAAAAAACGGGCCTGATGCTGTTTATACAAAAGGTACATTGTCTACTATGGCTTCCTTCCTGATAGGAGAGTGAATAAGCAGCCCCATTTTTATCACCCTACATATTATATTCAAGACATGACTGTAAATGTTACAGTCTAGTCCATGTTGAAAACGTGCCCACCATGTCAGAACCTTGGCAGTCCAATTAGGAGAACATAAGACACTCTTCAGAAAAAGCAAATCATGTAAAGCTCTGGTTATATGTCAAAGATTTGAGATCCACCCATGTGGGACAGCGATTTCAAAAGTGGAAGTTGGCTTCTTCCCTATTCCTATAAAATGTTTTTCTGATTCCAAGTGAATTACTGCTAATTACTGCCATGAAGAACACAGATAGGCAGATCTCCCTGCCTGTGTTTACGGAAAGCTCACTGCACTAATCCAAATGACAAATGAAAGTTTTCCACAATATTTTAGAAAGATAATTGTGCCATCTGGGAAGCTATGTCACAGCTGTATAAGAGCGAGCAGGCCCCAAGATGTGCAACAACTCCTTCTGTGCTGAATTAATTTCAGCTAATATATTAATTTTGGATTTTTTTTTTTTTTTTTTTAAAAGACATCCTGGGACTTGAAGCATTTTAACAGGGCTGTCCAAATACACATCGAAACAGTTCTCTCAAGCAGGAAGATACAAGCATGATTTAAATAAGCACAGAAGTCCATACGCGCATTGCACGTACTTTTTGGTGAATCAAGAAAAGAATCAAGTGGGCAACGTGGTTGCCAGAAGAAACACAGCAGGGAAGAGTCTCCCCAATACTGTAGTCAAGTTTTCTGCAACCCATAGATCTGATTTCTTTGGAGCTTTTATATAAATATATTATACCAGAAGTACGTCTGTATCTCTTCACAAGGTCGTTATCAGAGAACTGCAAATAAAACCTCATTTCACCAGTACCAGTTTCTTTATTCCTGCAGCTCATGCCATTGCTCCTGCCCTTCATAAAAAGGGGGTAAGAGAAGAACTTAAGAATATACGCTATTTTCCAAAGTATATGGACCACTGTGTAGGGACAGCTGTATTATCAAATGAAATACAGGATCTCTCACTGATGCTACATTTGGATAGACCTCAATAAAGACGCACACAGAGAACATCCATGTGTTTTCTCAAGTTCTTTCAAGCGTACGGTAGGTACCAGAGACCCCAAGTAGATTCTACACTGAGCTTACTTTTCTTTTTATTTCCTTTTTTGGCAATTCCCCTACTTTAATATCTTTATCATTGACTACAACTATCACCTCATCTCAAAATACACCTTTTGATGCCCGCATGCCTGCTCATTCAGCCCCACCACCAGCAGACAACCTGCCTCCTCTTAGAGCCGTTATCAGGGTCCCAACACCTGAGTATCTTTCATAACTGGATTTCATCGCTTCAGCTACAACCAACGTAATTTTCTTTCAATTTTCAAATAGGAGTAGATATCCTCCAAAGTTAAAACAACTTACAAAAGAAATAGGAAGATATACTGCAAGGTACCGACCTGGTATGAACTCCACTCCCTGAAAGTCAGCTGCAGAAATAGTAAAAGTGGTCAGAGAAAAAGTTTGATGGAATGCACTGCTTGGTCAACCAACAACCCTAGTGCCATTCTGAAAACGTAAAGCAAGCCTCACATAGCCAATGCTTTTCATCAAAAAAAAAAACAAAAACAAAAACAAAAAAACACGAGCCTCACGTAGCCAACGCTTTTCATCAAAAAACAAAAAACAAAAAAAACCCAAACAAACAAAAAAAAAACCCCACAAAACCCCAGACCATTTTGATTCTTGTAATTCTTCAGGGTGATATCTTCAAAATTAGGAAGGGCTCCAAGGCAGAACCAAGCGTATAGCATGCGCACAGCTATCCTTAGGATACCTTGGAGCGCATTCAGAGACTTTCATGAAAGTCATAAATGTTAGAGCTACCAGAACCCCCACTCGCTGGATGACAGACTGTAGCAGCAGATTTGTTTTTATGAAAAGAAACATACAAAGATTATTGAAGTTAATTACTTTTCCACTTACAGTTCCAGCTTATGTTCTAGAAATGAGTGTTCTTATTTGCAAGCCATATTAGTCCAAAATTCTCGTAACAGATTATAAGCCACAATTTATTTCTGAAAGACTCCGAGCATTAGCACAAGATTAAGTAGTGAACGTTATCCCCAGACAATGGCGGGGTAGAGAGAGCAACACCAACTTCAAAAAGGCTTTTAAAAAAAAAAAAAAATCAGGGGAGCCATAAATATTGCTCTTGGCACAACCTGCACCTGGGTTTTCTCCCACAGAAAATATGTTGGGAAGATTTCTCTATCTGTGGCACCGGAGCAGCTTAAATCTAACTAGACCAGCCTTTAAAAAAAAAAAAAAAAAATCCTTCTACCGGAGTCCAAAATCAGGGAATTACCTCTAACCAGGCACACTCAGGTCTCCAGAATTTGGCAGAAAGTCGTAGTGAAAAATGCCAAAAGGGACTTTCTCCCAAGCCTTCTACAGGAGTCCAAAATCAGGGAATTACACCTAACCAGGCACACTCAGGTCTTCAGAATTTGGCAGAAAGTCATAGTGAAAAATGCCAAAAGGGACTTTCTCCCAAGGGCTGGGGCTCATCTTCATTATTTCCTATTGAAACAGAGGGAAACCCCCATGGCTATTAAATACTTTGTCAAGAAAGTAGTGCTGAATTTGAAGCTACAATGCACGAAAAGCTCCAATGATCCAAGGATACGATCAGCCGCATTCCGTGCGGGAGCCTGTAGGAAACTGGGGACACTTCAGTACAAACAGCACAAACTGCGATGAAGAACTTTGCATTTACATTGAGTTCTTATTAAGACAAACCCGCAGCAGCTGGGATGAATCAGTACACGACAACAATTTAATACATATGAGAGTAGGAGGATTACATGTCACACTGGGACTGAAATTTCCATATTGGGACCTTTAAGCTTCCTTTTCAACAGCTGCAGCTCATATTGCAATGCTCATTTCAAACCATTATTCTCCACGCCGTGCGATGTAAAGACACAATGAAGTACCAGAGCTACGCTTCCAAGAGAGGACCTTAATAAATCTCAAACCATTTGGTCCCAGTGGGCCAAGTCACAGGAGCACAGTCATCCCTGCAGCCAGCCTTGCACCAGCCTCCCACGACTACCCTCATGGATTTTGAGGGAAATGCTTCAAGGGAGCACTGGAGAGGGACAGCGGGGCAGCAGCCCTTCACATCTCCGTAGTTACGCTGAGCAACTCATCAGTGCAATGAGACATCACCAGCAGCCTGGTTCAGACAGACTATTTGCTTCTCTGCTCGTTTTTCCTCTTCACACCCAGGTTTGGGGCCAAGCTGGTGCCCATGGGGTTAGTTTCATAGCAGGCTTTTTCAACACCAGACCCTAAACAGGAATAATCAGAATTCGACGCGCACTTACAAAATCAAAATGGAAAGAGCGATTCCCCTGGTACACGCCTGCTTTTTTTGACAAGCACTCAAGCTTCTTGCAAGAGCTGCCTTGGCCAGTAATAGCCCTGCTCACCCAACCCAGGCTTCCAGGCTGGGGGCAGCTGTGTCACAGCTCCTGGCCCACGCAGCGGTGATGGGAGGTCAACCACAGCACGACCCAGCCACCCGACACGCCGCCCACACCTCGGCCTTACCCTTCCTTTTGATTTTAGGGCACTTTTTTCCCCACCCCCTCCTCTCCACTCTTTAAAACAGGTACAAATAAACCAAGCTGAGATGCGACAGCAGCAGAATAAGGAAATGCAAGGGTTTAGAGGCTTCAAAGGCAGCTGGGAGAGAAGGGCTCTTGGGTGACCCTTGCAGGAACCTGCTGAAGACAACCGGAGCCTCCACGCAGGAGAACAGGTCTATAGAAAATACGTCATTAAAGACTATTTTGAAAAAAAAACACACACTGTGACCGAAACACAGTCTTATAGACACCATTTCTAACTTTTTTTGGCTTTGCAAAGCCTTCAAAGTTATTTCGACGTTTCTTTGTGTGCGTATAATACTTTAACAGGGGAAAAACTCTAATTCATGCAGAACAAGTAGGTAGATAATGTTCTTATCTAGTCAGTAGGAATGTTTAGTGCCTTTTTTTATGAAAACATGCTCAGAACAGCCTACAAAAAGGACCAATTAACCGCAGATTTGTGCATTTGTTCTGAGCAGTAGCATTAATAATTTGAAAACACAGTGGTATGCGCAGAGCTGAATTCATACTGATAATTGCTTCAGTGTAATTTATGTCAGTAGGTGCTACAGAAGGAGTATGGTATACTAGCAGATAATAATACAGTAAATTAAAAATAGAACTTGCATAAAATTAACGTACCATTAAGCTTAGCAATATCTATAGAAGTACATTGTGAAGGTCAGCAGCAAGAACTAAAATCCCCGGATATGCACCCGTACACTGACACATGAAGACTCATCTGAAAACCGCAATACAGGAGTTTCAGAGCAAAGACGAGCAAGAGGTCACGGAGAGAGACCAGAAGTCAGGCTCGGACCTGGTGTAATTCCATTAACTTCAGGGAAATTGCATCGGGCTCTGCCAGAGATGCCGAATTTGGCACCAGCACTGCGAAACGCACACTGAATACACACACAGAATTTACAGCTTCTTGCTGGCTTGTTCAGATTGCCTTGTTTTTACTGAGTTGTTACGAAAGTCACCGTTACTTGGATTTGGAAGCATTAGAAAATGATAATACTCACTTAAGATAAAGCATGTTTATTCATTAATCAAAAATGCAACCAAGTATTTCCTACAATGTAAAGCATTATGTATAGTTATCCCTCTATTTTTACACCACTGAATTTTTTTTAAAAATATAGAAGTGTATGAAATACTACCTAAAAAGTGGGTTTATTCCATGGACAGAAGGAAAGAAAAAAAAAAAACCCACAAAAACCCCACACACACCCAAAAAAAAAACCCCCCCCCCCCCCCCAAAACCACAGATCAACTAATACATTCCCTACAGGGCTTCTAAATCATGATGGCTCCAGGAGAAACGGTGATCTTCCAACCAAGACTGGAGCCCACAATGTCCCCAAAGTGGGGGGCTCAGGATTTTTTACTGAAAAGACAGTGAATATTCTGACTTTCATTTGTAACACTTCCATCAATACATTTCATTCTATACCCGGATACCCCTATAGAAAGCCCAATGTGGTTACTAGGATAAGACTGAAAACAACCTTTAGAGTATATCTGTAATACAGATTATTACAAAGAAAAGGCTTTACCAAAAATAATTGGGAAGGTTGCAAAACCACATAAAAGAAAAGATTTGGGTGAAGTTTAACACTATTCTTCCCCTGAAGAAGGATACCTCAGCTTAGAAGAACAAAATTTAAATTCACAATTCTTTATGGCAAAAGCTACCATTAGAAATAAAAAGTGCTTTTCAAGTGATTCTCAGCATACACAAAGCTTCCTCACAAATGGCAAAGAGACAAATGGGAAATCTTCACCCTGTTCTTTCAAAACACTGCAGAAGCAAATGAGAACGGTCAAAGATTGGACTAGATGTTGGACCAGATGACCCTTGAGGTCCCTTCCAACCTAGGATTCTATGATTCTAGGAACTAAACGAACCGAATTATTACTCATGACCATTTTCATGAAAATACTGTGCCCCTCAGTTTCCCACATTTCACAATTTCATCTGCTTGGAGCCCAAGAGTTCAGGTCCAAGAGCTGGAAGAGATGCTGCACTCTATCAATTTGGACAATAATGAGAGAAACGTATTTTGTTCCAAGAAACACAGCTATAACACTAAAGCCCCCGCACGAGTCCATTTTGGGAACAGTTTCTAGGAAAGCGGTGTAACATTTTCTAGCTGACAGATGCTGCACTTGGGAATACCCTGGCATTTTACAGAGTTTTCCATACCGCTGCGATCGATTCAGCATATTGCTAAATTCCAACAGGAACTTCTTTCATTTTCTATATTCCTGAGACGCGAAATGTGAACAGAGGCAACCACATCCAATACATTATATTTATTAATTACAAAGGCTGAGGGGTTTTTTTTGTTTTGTTTTGGGGTTTTTTTTTTTGTTTTGCTTTGGGGTTTTTTTTGTGGTGGTTTATTTTTGGGGTTTTTTTGTTTGGTTTGGTTTTTTTTTTTTACAGTAACTGAGGAGTTTACAACAACTTCACATGCAACCCCTTTACCTCCATGGATGGTGACAGCCTATGCCCACCGTTTCTTGGCCACCAATATTACCACCATAAATCAGAAATGCTCACTGCTAATCTGTGCTATGGAATCCCTTCGGGATTGCGGAACAAGGCAGCTTCTTGCCACAGAAAGAGCATTTGCTATTACTCATAAATATTGTAAGGGCCAGATCTGATCAGGAAGAATCTTTCAAAGATCAATTAGCGTAGCTGCAGCTGAAGCTCTGCGTTGGGCATTCACGCGGAGGAGTTTGACTCGAGATATCACAGGCAAATCAGAGCAGGTAGAGAACAGAGTCATTAGCAACGAGAAACCGGCTGAAAGCTTCCCAGCACCGCGGAGTGTATTTAATAGGCACCCCCAAAACATCGAAGCAACTGAAAATGAAGCATTTAAACAATGCAACCCTCTTCCATGAGGCACAATGACAGCTCCCGAGGATGGAGAATCACAGCGCTGGAACATCAGCGATTTTAAAGAAATTACTGGCGTGCTGTGTTTGGTTTACTGTCTCCCACCTTGCGTTTTACAAACGGTATCAAAGCACATAGTATAACGGCTCCAATTTCCCTCACAGCAGCTACACCATGTGAGAAAAATTGACAGATTAAATAGAATGTAACTGCCAAAGCAACTGTGAACTATGGCTGCCCAAGAGAAAAAAAAAAAATGGTGTTCCTGAATATCATGTTAAGAAGCGCTTTTGTGATCAAATGCAACAAGTGTCCATTTTGTTAAAACACCCTTAAAAAAAGAAAAAAAAAAAAAAAAAAAAGAAAGCAACTCTTCCCTCACCCCCCTCCTTAGGCACAAAACATCACCGCAGCTCACGTAACCCTCCCGTCTTCTCATCTGAAGAGGCTGTCGAGTAGAAGTGCCCCATGCAGAAGAAACACACGTACTGAATTTTTTGGGGCTACGCGCACTTTTTATTTTGATGAATTCTCAAGCCTGACCTGCTTCAAGGAGGGAAAAAAAGAAAAATAATAATATCTGGTCCTAACAGAAATTGATGATGCTGTGTTAAAAGAACCCCCCCATTGCTTCGCTGAGGAGACGAGCACTAATCTAGCCAAACCACTGGAAGTTCCCTACTTCATCAACGCTGACATGCACATGCCTAAGTGCCAGTGACATATGCATACATGCGTTATTTATCTTGCTCTGCATTCATTAAATGGACAAATTGATATCTCAAACGTTTTAAACTTGTCCTGTCTTCTCAAAGTATTAGGGGCTCAGCAGAACAGGCCACCGCTGCTTCAGAGGCCAGATGTGTCGTTAGCTTTACTGGGTAGACGAGATGTAAAAAGATAAAGGCATTTTATGGTATTGTTTATGAAACAAATACCAGCTGATGCCCCACACCAGGGCACCACCCAAGAGGTTGCTTCGTCCTACATTATACTGAAGACAACATAAAAAAGGGGTTTTTTAATAGCTCATCATTTAGCCGTTGGGATAAAACTTGCAAGAACCCATTTCTAGGCTACATTCCTGTTAAATCTACCAATGAACGTGATTTATTCAGCCTTTACTTTATGAAAAAAAGCAGTAAATAAAGCAGTGGTCTTTGGGGAGCTCTGACAGAGAGGGGCAAGAGAAAGTTTTAAGGTTCTCCAGAGATGGGTGGGATGAGCCCAGCTCCAGAGCCATTTGACAAGCCTGGCTGAGCAGCACAGCTATCCTCTGGCATGTCAGTCTCTAAATGAAGAAAAAATGGGATATTTTAATGAGCCATCTGCATTTCTACAACTTCAAACCGAGCTCAAGCATAGTCTTGGTGACTCACGGATTTCCAGGTGGACTATGGTCCTTCATTAGCGAAGTAAAATGCCAAAAAGCCAAACCACAGCATCTTTAGGGGAAATAGATGCTCCAAATCCCTTGGTGATTTGCCATTTAGTTGAGTTTTACTAGCCTGCAGACAGGAGTGAAACCATCCAAACTCCATCCACCCAAGCTAGCAGCCCACCTCATCTTCAGATCAGATGTTCCCCTCCTGTATTGCTCCATGAGCTCTATAGCCCTGCAACACGATCTGAATTTCAAACGGAAATATAAACATTAATCCAACAATTGACTCTCGCGGTTCTCTGTTTTGCCAGGATTTTTCAGAGTGTTTCTCGCTAATGAGATTTCTTCATTGTAAATAAGAGGCAATTGGCCAGGTTATTAAGCAAAACAGCATTAAGAGGTTAACTAGCATGTTAAAAACGCACAGCGACTAGTGGAATGTTAAAATACTTGAATTGTACATTAATTAGAGCACACTAGTTGGTACAAACCGAAGACGGAAAATAATATCAAGCAGCTGATTTTAGACGGGAAGAGCAAGAGTATGTCAAATCAAGACAGACAATTCATTATTAACAAAACCCTCTGCATCTCTCTCTCTGCACAGCTCGTAACTCCTTCAGCCTACAGCAGGGTGTGTTTGGAACAGCGTGAAAAGCAAGGAGAAATTCCTTGCTTTCATTAATTCCAGTCAGTCCAGATTCAAGGACTGACCATGGATTTAAGGGAGGCTGATTCTTGTTTTCACTCTTAAAATCCAGTATCTTTTCCCCTCTTCAGTTCCCACCACATCACTCTTCTGCACTCACACAATGGCAAGGGTTGGAAGGGACCTCGGGAGATCACCCAGTCCAACCCCCCTGCTAAAGCAGGTTCTCCTAGAGCATGTTGCACAGGACTTCAAGCCCGTGCATCGGCAGCCGGCCACCCTGCCATGGTCACGGTACCACCGAGTCCCTCATCCCAATCCCAGGGAGACAATTCAGCAACCCCCAGTTGTCTGGACGGTGTTTTAAGAAGTCCTTTGGAAGACAGTAGCAATTATGCAACACCTTTATGGGTGTTACCACCTCAACCTGAAACCACCTTCTTTCTAGTCTGTTCTCCACAACCAAAGTGATTTGCAAAGAGGAATATTAAGTGTACCTGCAGATACGTTAAATCAAGTAAAGTCAGCTGTAAAGCATTCACACCGCCTGCGTACTAGTCCATCATTTCTGACAACCCTCCTGAGTGAATGCTGGGATCTGTATCGCTCATCATTTCTGGCTGCTTTCAGCTCTGGTGCCAACACACACACAAATGAAACGGGAGCTCGACCAGTGTGCACTGGGCCCAGCGCTCACACCACCAGCACCGCTAAAGAAGTTGCGGCTCAATAAACATTTTATGGATTTAAGGGCTAACGTAGCAGCTGTACACTTGGCCTCGCCTTGGTACAAATATTCTGTTTCAAACCAGAAATAATTATAGACTGGGAGAGTAAGAAAGAAGACAGAGTAAGAGCATGATGGATATTACAAAAAATACAATGAAAGCACTTATTTCTAACCCAAGTATTTTGGATTAGTCCAAAACATTTTTAAGTATTGTAAGTACCTGATGGAAGCTAAAGTTCAAGTACTCTATGAACTCAGCTGGCCTGTGCAGTAGGATAACAGACTTCTTATCACAGGTATCCCGAGATCTCTGCCCTCACTAACGATGGGTACGCACCTGAATTCCCCCCAGTCCATCTTCCAGCAGCAGGTAGTCCGGGCGAGCAGCCCATTTTATGGAAGGGAAATTATTTAGGATAATCATTTATCAATGATGGAAAACTGTGACCCAGGGATACAAAGCTACAGTTCATAAAATACCGTCATAGATTATCAGACTCAAAGTATTTGCATTTCAGTTGTTTTGACCTTCAAATTGATTTTTTTTTTTTCCTTAAGCCCTTTACTTCTTGTATTGAAAATACCATGGTGTTGAATGCCGGCCTGCAGCAGCATTTAGAGGACTTCACTCCTGCATGGCCTTGGTGCAAGTTAGGTCGTGGGATTTCTCCTGCTGCACGCGGGTGTTCGGTTCAGAGTCAGACTATTTAAAAATCCCCAGAGCAATCTCATTTCAAGACTAGCATATGCATGCAAAAAGCAAACTTCAGTCACACTGGCTCTGCTTTGTTTTCCCTTTAAATAAGTACTGGGACATGTAAATGTTCTGAAGATTCCCCACTGCTCAGCAAAGCGAGGCCAGTGGGCATTACCAACGCCAGCGTCGGGAGAAAGACGGAAGGAATGGCAAATGTTAGGTAGGCCTTGCTAGTCATTACTCTGAAAAAATAAAACAATAAAAATGAGAGTATGACAAGAAAATTCAGCTGGTGTTTGGTTTCTAGGGCAATGCAGTAAGCAAGTGGTCAACGCTGGCTCTTTCTTTAAGACAAATGTCCACATAAAAGCATTTAAATCATAGAGGGCATTACTCTCAGTAATACCGAATGATGGACGTTTCACATTATGTCAGAAATGAAGGTTATTTCTTTGCTGAACCAGCCTACTGCGACGCTAAGAGCTTAAAAAAAAAAAAAAGCGAGCTTATCACATCAACAACACTTCCACGAAGAAACATACAACAAGACAAGATAAAACATATTTGAGGCGAAGAAGTTCACGTGTGCTCACCAGAAACCAAGATGACAGATGCGTGTCTCCAGCCAACCTCCTCTTCACCTAGAAACGTTTCAGAAACAAAACACACATAAACACCCCGGCGTGGTCCTCCTGTCATTCCTTATTGCTTACATCTTCACGAAAACAATCCAGGCTCTTTGAGCAAATGAAAGAGTCCTCAGACCGGCCTGCAGCTGACGTGCCTGTAGGAAATGGGCTGCGAAGAGCTTTGACAACCATTTTTCCACCCAGATTCTGACAGCTCTCCAGGTGAGTTACAGCCCCAAGATGAAGGGGGGAGTTTCTGCTGCTTATTTCTGTAGCATTGGTCCGCCCCTGCTCAGGAAGGAAGCACGTCTGCAGTCTCTTTACCAGCCATACACAGCGTAACTAAGCAGAAATGTCTGATCGTGCACCCCAGGTCATCCCAAAGCCATGCCTTCTGTTTTCACCCTTCCGTGTCTATGCATAAGTAACACGAGTCTCCTCTGCCTCTGCTAAGATTCCTGAAATTTTATCAGATTCCAGTGTAACAGATGACTATATAAGGTGAAACTTCTCGACGTTTGCTTTTACAAACCATCGATACTGGATGTACTCGAGCCCCCTGGCTACAAAACCCTACCAGGAGCAGTGGCAGCGTTTCACCAACGCCCAACCCTGGGTCCTCACCAAAACCCAGGCCAGCCCGGGCTCTGCTCGGCCTCCCTTACCAGCCCTTTGCTGCAATAACCATAAAGTAACCTCACACGTGTATTTCTGGCAGCTACAGAGAGACTTTACATTTGCTGGTTTACCATGCAAATACCCTAAATAAGCGGGGAACAACCCTTAGAGAAAGGTGCCCGTAGTGAGGGCTCTGGGCGTTTCTAAACACGGTCTTTGTTCGCAACTGAACCCCAAACACAAACCCTCTCAAGCAGCGCTCTGCTACAGATTTCTACACAGTATACATCAAGATGTCATATGGTGTATCGTTTTATGGGTCAGATCATACAAGAAGCCTGACTTCACCATCTCATTTTTCCTAATTGTTAGACCCACCCATGCAGGATTTAAATTATGCTGGAATCCAAAGCAATAAGAAGTTATTTCCACCCCTTGTTCCATCTTCCATTTCAATTAAATAGCAGATAGTTAAACTATATCCACGATGCCCAAACAACAACGAAATAGCCTGGTGGCACCTCGGCCACCTTCCGCTTCCAGGATGGAAGACGTTCACTGCCACCAGCATTGCCGTTGAGTGCGCTGTTTCTTTCCGAGCCATGGGTATGCACATAACAGGTAAGGAAGCATTTCTAAGTGAGGTGGTCAACAGCTCTTCAAACGAGGCCTCCGAGCCAACATAAACAAATTATACGGCCTTTCCCTGATTAAGCACTCCAGAAACAAAGCCAAAAATAAACACTAAAGATGGAGATATTTTTGTTCTGAGACCTTGACTCTCCCATCCTTCTGCCTGCTTAATTGCCTGCAGTTTACACTCTTACCAATACTTTTAAATCAGTGGAATACTTTTAAATCAACGGAACTGTCCTGTTTTACACCAGCAGAGGTACTACTCTATTGGTATAAAGTATCAGATATCCAGAGATACCTGTTCTGCCCTGGGGTCTGGTTCATTTTTATAGCCCACCAGCAGGAACGGATTTTACACTAATATTCCCTTAAAGTGTTTTCACTCTCCACATCTTGTGCCCCACATCGTGAATTCACTTGAACGCTCAGTTTCAGCCTTGCATCTTTTGAGCAGATGCTCGAAGCTAAGCCGGTGCCTTCAGTGGTACCCTGAGCCTGATGCGTCCTGCAGCTTTCATTTCTAATTAGCAGGAGCAACGGGAGTTTGCTAACTAAACCTGAGCGGCTGCCGCCGGAGAGCACATTTACAACCGGCAGCTAGGTTTCTGCGCTCAGCTACTCAGAGCTCCTCAACTTTATCAGCCCAACACAGAGGAAGAAGGTGCTTTGCCCATGTAGCCAGTCCCAAGGAATGATTCTGGAACTAAGATACTAATCCAGAATTAGTTAAATCAGTGTCTCTACCCAGAAAGACGCTCCACCAATTTTAACTTCAACTCAGGCACTGGATTAGGTACCGTAAAATGAAGTGGCTTTCTGAAATAATGAGGTCATTGTACTTCATTAACTGAGAAAAAATTAATTGGGTTCACGAGACAAACCTCACGGTCTTAAGCCCAGCTCCTCCTTTCTCATATACACATATTGAAAAAAAACCAAACCCACTCACATAAGGAAGAGGACATTATCACTAGCAGCCAAATGTCAACGAAGAGTGCAACGATGCACAGGAGGCATAAGAAAAGATGCTAACTAGGAGAGACGGAACCTCTATATAAGAGTCTTCAGTAACCAAAGAGCAAACCAGAATTTTAACCTAGAAAAATTTGGTTTGGTGCATCCACCCACAAATTGCCCAAGTTGTGTGCTGTATTCTGCAGGTGAAGGGGAAAGTGCTCCTCCGGAAGAAACCTTTTGGAACCAGATTTCTTTCACATATTGGGGAAAGCCAGTACCTGTTTTGAGATTGGGATTACAACAACTGGAAGAACAGGAGGAAAGGTTTATGGATGCTTTTTGTGTCTGTGGCGTCGGGGTGGTTACAGCTTTGCCCAGCATCCTCTAAACCCTCCACCTTGCAGCACTGGGAGGTATTTTGTACCATCCCCTAAATGGCTCCCCTTCTCTCGCTGGGACTGTGACTACTGCTCCAGGCAGAAAAATCAAATTTCTAGAGAATCAAAAAGAGTAAGACATAGGAGAAGCTGTGAAAAAAACAGCCATCAACAAAGAGGTCGGGGCCTCCGGCAACAAGGGGAAAAAAATTATTCCCGTAGTCTTCAAACAGATTTATTCTTGATATAAAGCAGGACCATTTACAGCTCAGCAAAATTTTAAAACTGGTAGTAAAGCACATTACAAGCTTTCTTAATTCAATTTTCTCTGGCATTTATTGTGGTTAATAAAATACCTAAATGTCATCGAGATTTATAAAAATGTATGTATATGTTAATAAATGCATAAACTGGATTATTCACAAAAAACAGCTTACAGAAAGCCTAGCATCCTAAATTGATACAGATTTTGGTTTTGTTCCCTGTCAGAGGGGTAATTAGTGCTTATTTGCAAAGATTTTACTTTACAGCACTGTAAAAACACATCTGCTTACTTCCACTATTTTCAGAGTGCAGGCTCAGCTTCGCAGGATCTCCGTTACCTTAACTATGAACTTTTATTCACCTAGATAAAAGAGTAAAGGCGCCTCAAAATAGCCTGTGCAGCTGATCCCTTCAGGAACATGACCCTACTACTCACCAAAATAAAGCAGGACCATAAATACCTAAATACAGGATGAAGATCTGCCTAGTCCAGAGTGGCGACAAATAGCTGCTTGTTAGGGGAAAGGGTCTGTGTTCTGAATTGAAGAAAATAGCTTTAAACGAGAAAAAAACACGACACTTAAGGGTGCTGGAACAAAAGTGGAAGCCCTGATAGGAGTGCCGGTAGGTTTGCTTCCACATTACTATAAAGTATTTCCCATTACTATAAAGTATTTCCAGCAAGCTACTAAGGATTGCTTGCAAAATAGGCACAAAATTTAATGGGCTGCTTGGCTTCTTACAGCTGTGTCGAGCCCGCTGAACTCCGTTCACCAGGGCGGTGTTTGGACCGCGTGTCTGCATACAGACACGAACCCCGAGCTTGTGTTTTGTCACCTCTTAAATGGAAATGAAGGCAGCCACGCTGGGTTACAAACACTCTCTGCTACGCAGGCAAAATTGCACTGGAAGACTCTACACATTCCAAGTTTATAGAGAAAAAAAACCTACAAGCCTCCACATGCCGTACTCATCCCAGAACAGGATTTTGTCCTTATGGTCCCATTTTCTAACTCAGTAGAGGCAAACCCTCCCGAAAAAGTTCTGCCAGGCATTTTAGGCTTTGCTTTTTCCCTTCTCTCCTGAAGAATTCAAGTTCAGCTTTTTCACTTCTGCTTTCAGAGATCTGTCTCGCCCCAAGTCAGAACTTCCTTGAAATAAACTGTAATGTTCTTTAATAATACCCATGCTAATGATGATCATGATTGGGAATAGTCTTTTTTTAACAAGTACTTGAACATTTAGCGTAACCAAAGCTTTTATAGGTAATTAGTGCTCTGAGCTGAATTCTGGTACAATACCATTTATATCCAAATTATTCTTAATGAACATTTGGATGCACCAGACTGGAGGACTACAGGTTTAGAAAAAAAAATATATTAATATTTTATTTTAAAACCATGTAAAATGCATTTCTGTAACTAATAAAAACAAAAAAAAAATAAAGCAATTATTCAGATAATTGACTAAAGAGTATTTTCTAACTTAGGAAGCTCCGCACGGAGTTTCTCGTTGGTTAGTGCAAACCTGTAGGAGTGATTTATGAATGCAAATAGACGTACTTGCAGGAAAAGAGTGGAGACCAGGGTTGTGTATATACAGAGAACATAAAACACGCTGCTAAATTATGGGTGCATGCTGAGCCTTTTAAGCACCGAAAGGACAAACATTTCCAATGCACTCATCCTTTCTGAAAGGTATTTAATATAATGTAAAAGCATCACGTTTCCCCAGAAAGCTTTTATATACAGCTCCTCTTTTAATACAAATGCTTCCTGAGCCCTCACAAATACAGTAAGTTATAAAAATTTTTGGAAATACAGTTCTTGTTCCAGAAGCTGCCATTTTTAAATCGACACTTCCACACGGTAGGAATAAAGGGCAGCGCTTTTGCTTTTTTCCTTTTTTAAATACCTTACATTTCCCTTGAAACCTATCAGAGAATTACAGACATTTCCAGGCATTAGCGTTAAAAGACATTAGCAAAGAAACATTTCAGGCCCTTAATGCCACAAGTTTTAGCAGACACTGAGCTCTCCAAAGCCAAAGTAAAACTCAAAATGGCTAAAAATGTCCGATTTTAACACTAAAACCGAAGCACAGTAAAACCAGGCCTGTTGGAAATCTTGATTGTTTCAGCAAAAGATTCCAGTCCATTAACTCAGCCCCAAATTACCAGTCAAGGCAAACGTTCATAGCCCTGTGGAGCCCAGCACCAGTTCCCAGTAGATAAAACCACCTCATATATAAGAATTTTTTTAACGATGCAAAAAGTTGCAGTAAGGATTTTCCAATATTTAAGAAATCTCAACTATTATTCCAGGGGATTTAATAGTGTTTAATCAATATGCAATTACATTTATTTAATTCATAATCTCTAGAGAACTAAATAAATATTGAAAAACAGTAGTAGACCTTGGGTTTTCCATAAAACCAAGGATTAAAGTGACTTTTGAATACTTTTTAAAAAATGGCAAGTGTGTAATGACTGAAAGAACTGATAAAAAAAATCGTTATCGAGAACTTTGACAACAGTTCAAATCAAGACTTACAATTGTGTTACACTAACGATGGTAAAAATATGCAAAAATATACTTGTCTCATAATTTGCACATTTAGCGTTGCTGCATTATAAAACCCACCTCGTACCTTGTCATCCTATTAAGTACCTAAACAAAGACATATGGTACAAATCCCATTGCCTTTTCATCGACTTTGCTGGGGTTTGGAACAATCCCAAAACAACTTGTTTTCACCAATTCTAAGCAATTTGAAGGAATGCATCGTTATCGGATGAAGAATTAACCAAACAGTGCAAACACTGAACAGCCAAAAGAAAAAAAAAAAAATGGATATCAAGTACTCAAATCTGGATTTTTTAAAGAATCAGGTATCACGTTCTGAATGCTTCTATGTCCTTGCAAAGCCAACACCTAAAATTCACTTTGTATCTTTGTATCTTCTAGCATCAACTTTATTATGTGGTTTTGTTTATGTTTAGCCAAGTCTGCCGAAGTACCCGTACTCGCACAAGCTTTCCTTTGGAGAAAACTCATTAACAACTGGTTATTAGCAACACCCTTTGCTATCTGAGCTCAATATTTCAGGTTCTCATCTTTTCTTTTGTACTGTAGCACAGTTCTTTAATTAATTTGTGTCTACCTAATTAAGTTCTGCAACCATTCACAAACCAGTTACAATAAAAGCCAAGCCTATCACAAATGCCACCACTTAAATCCAGCAAACATCAATCTTACCGGACCAATGGCCCATTCGTTGGGATAAGCAGCACCTGACAACTTAAAAATGAGAAGTTTCCCATCTTACTGGAGTTTCATCAGGTCCTTGGTGATTTTCTACTCCATTTAATCTCAAAATCATACAGCTCTATGATACAGAGTTGCTTCTCCCACTCAATTCGATGGTAAAAGGGTTTTGCAACATCTATTTTATTATTACAAAAACTTCTGTTCAGGACTGCAAAAAGCTCCACTTCATTCAAAAACCTTGCAAGGTACAGTACATCTCCACAGTGTCAATGTCCAGGATTCGGCTGGGATAGAGTTATTTTTCTTCCTAGCAGCTGGCACAGCGCTGTGTTTTGGATTTAGCATGAGAAGAATGTTGCTAACACCCTGATGGTGCAGTTGGTGCTGAGCAGGGCTTGCACTGAGGCAAGGACTTTCCAGCTTCCCCTGCTCTGCCGGGGGCACAAGGAGCTGGGGGGGGGGCACGGCTGGGGCGGGGCACACCCTCTGCCCCCC
>NW_009260758.1:1444693-1450925 GCF_000687185.1 Egretta garzetta
TGCCAGCTGGGATTTTCCCTTTCCAAGCTAAGAAAGAGATTGCTGTTATGGACAATTACCACCATTACCACACTTCCTATCACAAACAGCTGAGGGGTTTTATTTATTTTTATTACTATTTTTAGTAGCACCCTCCACCACTGTGCCACAGAGATGCATGGGCAAGAGCCCCAGAGGTCTCTTCACCAGCCCTTAAACTTTTGAGGGGTCAAAGCTATACAAAACCCCCAAATTTTTAGCTTCCCTGGTTTTCTCCATCTGTATTCCCAATCTCTAATTAGCTTTAATTATAATTTGTATCATTAGCATTTTATATTTTTTCTCAGGGTGTTCACCCTTCCCTTGAGGAATACATTGCCTTAGCGATGACTAACGGAACAGTAAAGTTGGGTAGGTTCACTCCGGAAAAGCGCCCAGAAAATTTACAGATCTGACCAAAAAAAAAAAAAGTTAAGGTTTATTCAAAGCCTTTCTGATAGGAGAGAAAAAAAAAAAAAAAAAAAGGGAGAGACTGGAGTTTCCACAAACTTTTCTTGGCAGTTTTTGGGCCTTTTAAGTGACAGCCTTTCTAAAAACAGTCAAGCAACAAAGCGTTCGCTGCAGTCTCCCTGTCTCCGTGGAAGATTTTGTCTCCAGACTGAATGAGGAGCAGCTAAGCATCCTGCAAACCGTACTTTGTTTTGGATGGCTTTCAAGAATAGGGGTGAGTCTTTGGATAATCTAATTAACTCAATCATAACATGGCTATCCCAATTAACTCTGCATGATTCAAGGACAGTTTGTACATCTGACGTCTAGCACAGCTGCCTGCATGCAAAAAAAAATGTATTTATCCTAAAAAAGCAACTTAGAAAACAAAAGTTTCATGTCTTGATCCAAAGTCCATTTGACCCAGTGGAAAAATACCACCATTTTTGAATGAGGCTCCAAGAGCAATTCACATTATTTTTAGGAAAGATTATCTCAGAGCAAAGATTTTGAAACGCTCTTAAGAAGTCTGAAGCACCACTCGAGACCCAGTCACAAAAGCTTTATGCAGACAAAATTCTCATTACAATCAGCAGGGGTTTGCTTTCATAATGAATATTTGAGTCAACTGATTGGAGTGCTCAACTTCTGAGATGGTTGGTGCACAAGATATTCTTGACTGCGTGATGCCTCCATAATGCTCCATAATATACAGCACTGATTTAGAAACAAGCAATTTTGACAGGGTTGAAAAGGGTGCAAATGGGTAAAGTTACAGCCAAAGTAGCTCGCTTAACTGTTCGGCATTACTCGCCAAAGTTCAAATTGTTCCTACTTAAATGATACTGTTCAAAGTTCCCAACGAATGAATGGTCCAACTGTTGTAACTCTTTGAGATAGCACAGTTGGGTCTGACTTCTTACCCTCTTGTGCAAATAAACTTGGAGGAAAAGAATTTAAGGAGTTCTTGTCCTCTTAAAAACTAACTTAATTCACAGGATGATAAAGATGTGAACTCCGTCACACAGAGAGCAGCAATAAAAGGAAGTTGAGTTACAGTCTGTAATAACCAAATCCCACACTGAAAGTTCTCAACAGTTCATGTCATTCTCAATGGATCATAACATCCATCTACTGATTTTAATGACCTAAGAGCAAATTGCAACTGTCCAATAAAAGCATTTCTAAAAACATGGCTGTGTACGTTCATATTTGGCCACGTATAAACCAGTTGCATAGAATGTCATTGCAATTAATTTTATTGGTTGCAATAAACAGCTGAACTGTTTTAGGATGATTTTAGAAGCTGATTATGTTTGCACACAAACACCCACCAAAGCTTTTAGGCATGTGCACTTTACCAGTATGACTCCACGCAAGTCCATTTACTCCTGTGGAGATAGAGCAGCGTAAAGAATCAGGATCAGACTCCAGAAGGTCTTAATGTATTTTAACACAAACACAGATCCCAGTCTGGACCTGGGGGGGATGCTCTGTGCGTACCATTGCCCTCCCCTGAAATACTGCTTAAGCATTTCCAACCCTGACACACTCTGGATTTGGCCACCTCTCACAACAAGCTTGACAAAGCGCTGGAGGAACTCCTCGGTGGGACAGAGGAACTCCTCGGTGGGATACTGCAAGTGTCACAGGGCAGTTTATCAGCTCTGCACGGTGGGGAATTAGCACGTGGAGGAGAGGACCCCGCTTTTTGAACCAAGCCTCTCATGTGCCTGTCCCGTGGGTACTGCAGCTGTGGCACCCTGCAGTCATCTGCGGGTGAAATCTACTTACAATAATAAAGCCAGAGATGAGATTTATATATATATAAAAAAAAAATACCATTCACTAGTCTGCTCAACTAGCACAGAAAAAAAGTCATCTGTGTTAGGAACAAGAAGTGTACTAAGGAGGATCGTGCTACATCTTAGCCTCATACTGAGCATCTCAAAACAGGCAGTAACTAATCTTTCAACAAAAACGTGCTCATGGAGATATTTCCTCCTAATTCCATCAAATCATCACTTTAAGACTTATATTCATATTTTTCTTGCTTTTGACATCATCACTACAGAACCTAATTGAAGACACTGTCATTACACATACCGTTCTTTCCATCTTGGTCTTGTGTCACCCGAGTATGTTAGAGCTGGAATAAGTAGAGTTTTTTCTAATAGCATTCTTTTTCAAAGAAAAAAAAAAGTACTATTTGCATGGTACCAGAACAACCCATTCAGCTTCCACCAGAAAAACTGATCCAAAAAAAGAGTAGTAAGACATACAGCCAAGTCCACCCCTACCTTCCTTCCCTCTGCTGGAGTTTTCAAGCTCCAGCTGTCAATCTCTGCCCTTGTGCATGGCTTGGGTTTGTGGGGAAGCCCCTCTCCCCTTCCCAGGCAGATTCCTTCTCTCTCTCAAAAGAGTCCTTCCAAGCCCACCCTTCTCTACCTGAGAGTTTCATAACAAACCAATTCTGCCACCAAAGCCAAGGTAAAATATTTCTGTCTCCTGTCTCCTCTCCCCATTTCCCCCTTCTTCCCTATGCTCCAGTTGATGTCCTGTTCTCCTACAGCTGCCTGTTGGGCCGTCTCATCAACCAAACCCAAAATTTCTATAGTTACTTTCAGTTTAGTTTTGCTTATTTAAATAGGTTGCTTCACTAGAAAGCTTGCATACCCTTGTTTCTGCCTTTTTTTCCCCGAAACATAAACTATCCCTAGTATATTCTTGTGTTTAAACAAGCAGGGCAGATTAATTAACGTATTTAGTCTCTGGGAATCTTGTAAGTTCTGCCTAGCAGGAAGTGGCCATGAAATTTTCTATTTTTTCCATAGTTAGGCATAATAATTAGCACAATAATGCCCTTGTTAACATTCCTAATTATATGCAACTAGTCCATCAGTACCTCCTAGAACGAAGCGGGTTACCTTTCCCGCCTCATCTGGGATGGTCTGCGTCCCCACAGGCATCCTGCCTGCTGAGCAAGGACAGACAGTCTGACGCGCAGATCAAAAATAAAAGATCTTTACTCTAAAATAGCCCTAACGTAAAAACGACTTACATAAAAAGTCATAAAATAGCTCCCAGCCAGGCAAAAACTGTTCAATAAACCCAATGCATCAAAAGCACCACCCGGTTCCCCCAGTACCGAAGTTTTGCCTCTTGCTCTTTCGGACTAGACCTGCTCATTAATCAGCGCTGGCACCGGCTGGGGGTTTTGCCTTGGGTCTGACGACACGAACTCAGGGACCACTTACATTTTTACTGCATATTGCCATGTCACCAAGCTGTTCAGATTAGCTCTGCTGGGAGGCTGTCTCATTCCAGGAATAGAAATTAATTAATCAGTATATTTTCCGCCCCTGTGCCAGGAAAAACATCTCTGATTAAAATGGTGTACTGAAGTTTTTTTGCAATCACTGCCGACACGACTATTGATTAAATGAAAACCTTGTGAGCACTTACTTGTTCTATAGGTGTATTTATTTCGTTCCTCTCAAGCTCCTTTGTTTTAATTAAAGGGTATATTCTAGAAGCACTACGATTATTATATATTGAAACCACCTTTGTAAATCTAAGACATCTCCTTTTTGAAAGGAGAGTCCTCCATATACGATGGAAGTACTTACCTTCCTACTTTAGATTCTTAAAACTTGAGTCTGGTGAAAAGCTTGCCTTGGAGGTTAGTACCAAAACTTCGTGTTGAAGCTCTAAATAAATCTACAACGTAGCTTCAGGGCAGGAAAAGCACTGAAGATTCGGTGCAGCCATAACTAAACACCACCACGACTGCCAACTTGGCAGTCTTTGCATCTTGCTTGGACTGAGCTCCCGATTCTCAGAAAATTGCTACCCGATAAAGCCGCGTTTAAGCGACCAATGGTTGCTATGGTCTCCCTTCGAAAACACTGGCAGGAGAACCACGCTGGCTGAGGCTTTACAAAATTGAGATGGTTACGCACCCAACAAGCGGGCGACCCCAAGCCCTTCAGCTCCAAAGGCATTGCAGTCCCTGTGAGCACACTGCAGAGGAACATCCCATATCCAAGGGTTTTGTTCCTTCCCACTGCTGTGGCCCAGAGAGGCTTTAAGAAATTAGAAGTTTACTGGGCTACAACACTTGCTGCCACTGCAACGTAGCCGGAGCACTCTCCTGGGAACTGGAAAGCTTGGGGTTCCAGTTTGGCTATGTTTATATACTTTATCTAATATCTTAAGGCATACGAAACAGCGTGTAGAGCTGAGGTATCCTAGCTCCCAGGAAGGGACTGCCAGACCCCTCTCAAGAGGGGAAAAAATTAAAACAAAAATCCAAAGCCAACCTTTAATCATAGAATCGTCTAGGTTGGAAAAGACCTTTGAGATCATCAAGTCCCACCGTTAACACAACCCTGCCATCCCACCACTAAACCCTGTCCCTAAGGCACCTCATTTATCCTTCTTTTAAATACCTCCAGGGATGGGGACTCGACCACCTCCCTGGGCAGCCCATTCCAGAGCCTGACAACCCCTTCTGTGAAGAAATTTTTCCTAACGTCTAAATATCACTTAAATGGAAATTAAAAAAAAAAAAAGGGACTATCCTTTGGCCCCCCTCTCAGTTAACACAGCCCTCCTCATACACACGGTATGCTTAAATTCAACACGATCATTTCTGTACTCCAAAGCATTGCCGATTGAAACCCAGTCAAGTTGTAAGCACTTCCCAGCCGACTGCTCCATGATGCCAGGGAGCTGCCGTTCCTTCGGGACACAGCCTGGCTCCCATGAAGCATTGCAGGGGCTGCAAGGCGGCAGGCAGAATCTTAAGGGACCTTAAACCTTCGTTACAAATGCCTGTAACAAAGGCATTCCTGACCGTCACCATCCACCCTGTGCCCTATCCAGAGGGACACCCACATTCCAACCTCAGTTCCAATACTTTTCCTCTTGCTAAGGTTTTTTTTCCTAATATCTACTATGAATCTATCCTGGTGGAACTGAAGCCCCATCCTGCACACATTGCTCCCACAAGCTAAACCCCAAGGATTTCTGCATTTCCTACCGCTCAGAGGTCCAGCAAACGCCAGCTTTCTCTGCTAAGACACACCAATCCGTCCATATACTTTGTTAAAATAACATACTAAGCTCGCGATACCAGAGGTCAACTTTTGACATTCACACCACATGTGGTGCATTTCAACGTGCAGGGAAATCGGGAAGGGTCCCGCGGGCTCAATCCCAGGAACCCGGGCGCTGCTTGGGCACGTGCTGCCTCCCATCGCCATGCTGCAGGCGTGGAACACGCTTCTCCGTGCGACTTCCCTGTGCTTTGCAGGCAAAGCCGCTCACTTTGCCCCAGCTCTGCTGCTTCTCACTCACGAAAGCATGGACCAATGTTCCTCGTCCCGGCTCGTTGCAGCAACGAGCCACGGACCCTCCACCTCTTCTCGCGGTTCAGGATTCCAGGAGCATTGGCCTGAAGCTACTTCCAGCGAGAAGAGGCTGCTGCGTGGTTCAGGGACTGTTTCTCTAATTACCATGAAAGAAGAATTATGACATCACACTCGCCCGTACCTTTTCATGTCTCACTGCTTTCCTCCGTATCTTTTATGGAGACAAATGTTCACTGGTTCATTTTGGAAATATAAGATAAGATATGAATCATCGCACATCCTGTTATAAGGAAATCACGCTAAATTAGCCCAATAATTACAAGTTGTGAATTATCTGGTCAGGTCTGATAAATGGAGAACAGCAGGAAGCATTAAACACCCTTTCCCTA
>NW_009260758.1:1450939-1488647 GCF_000687185.1 Egretta garzetta
CCCCTACATACCTCAAATATTGCCCAATATTTTACCCATTGCACTAATTTTACCTATTACTCCCTATGCTTTGGGAAGAAGATTCACACGCACGTGCATCTTTAGCCATTTTGCCGTTTTTCAAACTTATCAAAACTGCACGTCTCTTCTGAAGATGCCTAGAACATTTTCAAACCTTGATGTGCATAAATTAGCGGTGCTGCATAAGGCAACCCTAATTTATGCACTCACTACAGACCCAATTAGTTCTCCTGTAACAGAATGCCAAACAGATTTTCTTAATAAAGCAGAACATATCACATCTAATATTTACATAAAATGCAGAGTTTTGAGTCTGTCACTTTGTGTTACTAACCCCAGCCTTCGAGAAGGGAATTCTGAAATTGGCTTTCCCCCCCCCCCGTGAGCACCACTGGCGGAACACGGGACAGATGATCGGTTTGGACAGATCAATGTCACTCCGGCGCAGCTAATGGAGTGACACGGATTTACATCAGCTGAATGCACGTCTGGATGCCGCATGACGGCGCCGGGAGGTCCTACGAGACCCGTGGGACCGGAGCACACGGGGAGGGGGCTCTGCAAGCTTGCCCTCCTCCGGCACGGAGCAGCCCCCTTCACCTCCGTGGGCACGGGGCTATACCTTAGCGAGCAGCAGACAGCTGTCAGGGACTCTATATCTTGATTATACTCTTGTTAATATTTTAATCTTTTCCAGCCCAGATGGCTTAATTCCTTGGTTAAGGCTGAGACATGCCTGAGCGGTTGCAAGCTGAGGCTCTATCGAGAGATGCGATAAGTGGCATGGTGAACTGGGAGGAAAAAAAAACCCACAAGACAGGCGGTGATCACGTTTGTGCCTCTGATATTTCTCACTCCAGTCAGCAACCAGAAATGCTGCCGGATGCCTGTGTGCTGCGGCGATTGCGTATCAAACCTCCATCTGCATTTGTGACCTTCTTCAGGTAACTCCCATGTATTTTGTTGCTTCGAGATGCGGCCGCCCCGGGTCCAGAGGAGGTCACGGAGCGCACAAGGTACCACACCACGCTGGCCGAACGCTGGGTATTAGAACTGACCTCAGGTTTGCACAGTTAAAACTAAACAAAAATATTTGTGAGATAAAAACCAATGCTGCGCAGATAACCTAGAAGACCAGCATCAAGCACTTCTTGACTATGAAGAGGACCACAAGCTGATCCCAGAAAAGGAGGAAAAAAAACAAAAAAAGTGTAGGTGAAATGGGGGACGACTGCTCCACATCCCCTCTGGAAATGGCAATTCAATATACTGCTATCCCATGTGGAATGTGCTTACAGTGGCTACAAGCAAAGCCAACATGTCTGATGTCCACTGGCAGAATTCAGTGCACAAAGTCACTTCAGATGACAAGTAATTTTTCATCTTTTTCGTATTTATTTCAAGCAGATCAATCAAAATGAGCCATTTTGATCTTCATGGATATGTAAATTAGCTTCCTCCTTTTGCCTAGCAACCTCCGGTCAAGACTCTTCTAATAAACTAAAATTATTGCAAAAATATTTTAGAGCAGAATAACAAAACACTTCACATTTCTATAGCCATAAGGAGAATCCCACACCACCAGATGGGTTAACAGGATCTACCTGCGATACGGCTGAGCCAGTCAGTGCTCACATTGAGCACCCCACAAATACCAGGGATCTAGCCTTCCGGACCTGTACACGATCCAAAATCCTGGGTAAAAACACACATGCTTTTTTGCTCATGTATGTTTTGTGTAAGCGTACAACTCCGCAATGAAATTTGGCATTCCTTAAGCAGAGGGCAGTATTACATCAGTAAATGGTTATTAAAGTTACCTAATCTATAAGTATGTGAAATGATATTTCTGCAGCCTAGGGATACATATTCCAGTTAACTGACTAATAGATAGAAAAGTTTCAGAAACTACAACTATATTCAATTACTGCAGAGGAATATAAATAGGGAAGCATTCCAGCCTCCTCCTTCCCACACACGCTTTGCTAATAAAAAAAAAAAAAAAAAAAAAAAAAAAAAAAAGAATCTTCTGGTGAAGGTATTGCTTCACTTTGATCCACTCCTTTTCCCAACTCCTTTCTCAAACTTCATCCCAGCAGGTTTACTCTGCTCTTCTCATTGCACGCCACAATTAGCAGCTCATTAAATATAAACGTCAGAGCTACTCCCTCCACCCTTCTTCTCTAAACCCACACATCCTCCCGCTCCTCACGGGCCTGGCACTGCAATCCCCCACCAAGAACTGCTCCGTGTTTCCCTGTGACTCCATGATGCTTTGGCTTTCCCTATGGCTCCATGGCCATCCTGGCTCCTGTAATCCCCAAGAACTCCGCTGCTGCTGCCCCTCTTAATGGCAAGGTTGGAGCCGAGAAGCCCACCAAGAGGGAACATTCACCGGCAAAGTCTCAGCCCCAAAACTTTTGCTAGTGCTTTGACATTCGTGTAACATTCAGGAGCTGCTTGCTCACACAGAGACGTTATTCTCTACCAGTGAAGCACTTCAGATGGAAACTATTATCTATTTCTAACTGACATCTTCCACTAAATGGAACATTTAATTAATTTGGTCCCAGGCCAGTCTGATCTCTTTTGCTTGCGTGAGGGCGAGCACGACTTGTAACTCTTTGGCACCGTTTCTTCTCCTCCTCCTCCCCCTTAAAAGGAACTTCAGTTGTTTACAGAATAGATACAAGAAAATCCAAGCTGGTACGGTGACACATCATTAGTTAAAAATACACCACAGCATAAAGAGCTTTAGTACGGAGAGAGCATTGGAATGCAGAACTACACAAAAATGGCTTAGGAAATAAAATGAAAGTCATCTGGAAAGCGATGATTTTTTCTGCTACCGGCTGTAGCAGAAGAACAAAAAGAGTGCAACCACTTTGTGCGTTACTACAGAAAGCCAACTTGGTACCATCAGCTGGGTTGAAAATAGAGGATAAGGGGTGATAAAAGTATTTGAAATATATCTCTAAAATGCAGATAGTAAACGCAGGGAATAAGGGGGGAAGGTCCCAAAAGACAAAAAACAAACCCCAAAGCCTAAAGGAGAGCAAAAACTGCAGGTCAGCGACCAGAGCCAGGCTGGCCTAACAAGCATAGACAAGGCAATTTGTGACTTACAGTAAGTTGCAGAAAGCCCTAAAGGCAAAGAAACAGCAATCCTGCAAAGATGACAGCATCTCCTTGGGCGAGGCACCACACAAACCCCCGCGCAGCTACTGAGCACGCGTACGGCCGGGCAGATGCGTGCGAGGAGTTCCGACAGCAGCAAAGCACAGAGCGGGGATGCCCAGGCTTAGTCCAGACCTACGGTTCTGTTTGAAAACCGAAGCAACTCCCAGATCTGAGCAACATTCCACTCGGGAGAGAAGTAGCACATCTCCCCTCCGAAGTTATTTGTGAGGCGGCATAACAGTTTCGAGCTGCCACGGACTCTCGGCAGCTGAAAGGTCAAGCCAAGCTCCACGTCTCTCTGCGACAAGACTCTACGGCCAGAGGTCCTCATAAAAAGACCACTTAAACTTCCCTTAGAAACACAAAGTTCACACTAATGCAATTAATTGTGAACACCAGCAGGTGAGTTTTAGTAAGGTTAACATCCATCCGCCCTACATGTGCCACAGCCACAAACCCTTAGAGCCCAACGCCACACCATAGTCTGGGATCCTCTCCGCAGGAGCAGCTGAGACTTCAGAGCCTGCTTATAACCACGTCCATCCTCAACTCACATGTAGCTTAATTAAATGGCAACTGTCATTAGCGTACAACACAAATCTCAAACAGATGCTGAAGAAAAAGCAGCGGGTTGCTAAGTGTCAGAAAGCAACGGGCTCGTACTCCCTCGGCAGGTCGGTCAGTCCTTCCAAAATCCTTTCAGAGGATCCTTCCAGCCTAGAGCTAATCAACATAACCCCCATTACAAATTGATAAGAAAGACTGTAGCTGGCTATCAAATGGTATACAATAAAGTACGGCAGAAGCAAACGGCAAGGCAAAACCAGCAATAGAGAAGCTAGGGTGGGTTTTCATATGTGCTGGTGGGAGCAAGGAGCACGTCGATGGATCCCAGAGCAAGAGTCAGAACAGACATGAGCTGGTCCCAAGGGCACACAAGCCATTGAGGATGCTTGAACGCTAAAGATCGGAAAGTTTAAGATCTTGATGTATAAAAGGAAGTTATGAGACACATATTCTTGCAGCACTATCAAAAAGAATTACTGAACTGACGATTGTCAATAGCGAAGGCTAAAGTTCATACTCACGTGGCGTAACTTAATGCAGAGCCAGCTACGGTACCACACACCTTTTGGAAAAAAGTCATGAAGAAAAAGTGAGAGAGATGCTAGAAAGAGGTGTTTTAATTCTAGGATAACAGACTGTGGCAAAACCTAAACAAAACCCAAAGAAAATCAGGACACATCTGTTCAGCATGAAAACAGTTTCTTCCGTCTGCTTCCTGTGGATGAATAAAAGCAGAAAAAGACTTCAAGGAGTGTGCTGAAGATAACATCTCGCCTATCAAAGCAGGTGATACAGAAGAATTGTGATAATTCTTGTGGAATGAGAGGAACGAAGATTAAGAGGAAAATGAGGAAATAAGACATCTTTGAACTACTTTGAAGTAGGGCACCACAAAGCTGATCCAAATTCCCATTAACTTTAGCAGTGCATGAAATACGGTTTACAAGCTGTATGGCTCCGTACCCAGGAAATACCAATGTGGGGCTGCTAAGCTATTGCAATCAGGGCATTACAGTAAGCGACAACTCATACACAGCGCTGCGTGCTCATAACTGGTAACGAGTCAGAAGTACAAAGGAAAACACGGACCTAAGAGTGCTACAGGAAAAGATTTGCTGGAAAGGACTTGTTTTACATGAAGAGGAATGAAAATAGTGGCTGTGAGACTGAAGTGATAACTTCTAAAGGATTTAAAAGTGGCAAGGGAGCTGAAGCGATGAAAAGAAGCCCAGAAGGAATTACAACCTGGAGACCAAAAAAAACCGAGTCGTATTCCGATTCCCTCTTTATGGCACGTGGCGCATTGAGGACAACTGCGCTCAAGGAGCACTGAAATAACGTTTTACCAGAAAGCTTTGAGCAGGACAGTTGCTCTACACCATCTCTACAGACCCCTTCCAAGCTCAACTATTGTACGAAAACAAAACTTGCAACGTTTTATACAAGAAGTTTCATCATTTTTAAAAAATAAGCTTATGAGAAATTGAAACCAAAGATGCATTTCCAAGTCAGGAGGCAAAGATGTTATTCCTAAGATGGTATAAACAGATGCAACGATCAGGTTGAATGAATTAGGCACAACAAAAAGATCTTCTTTTCCTTCTCAATAAAGACTCTAACTTCAACTGTGCTCCCGAGTAAAAGAAACTAAGAATCGAAATTCAAAATAGACTTCAAAATTTGCCCTAAGGAATATTTCTCACTCCTTCAGCTGGCAGACTGATCCTGTGAAGCAATGCAGCAGCTTGCCAAAGCACTTTTCTTGGGGCAAGAGACGCAAACCCGTACCTAAGATCAACACAGGGAAAGACAGACAGACCAGGCAAACCTTTCAAAGAGTAAGTCACGCTCTAACACCTTTTTGCAGAATCGTATTCATAACACTCTTGATATCAATAAAAGGGTGATAGAAATAGGTTCTAGTAAAGCTTAGACTAAATATTTTGATCTGCAAAGCAAAGATTAATTTTAACTAATCATGGATTTCCTGAAGCACCTTAATTTGTGTTTAAGCTGTTTATTTCCTGGGAATCAAATCTTTTAAAAAAAAGGAGGAAAAGCATAAATTGTGCCCCAAGGAACTATGAGGGGTAGGCAGGCTCTGGTCTTTCATCCAAACGTGGTGTGGTTTTGGATTTGCTGATTTGTAGCCAGAGGTGTCACTTTTTTCCGTTTCAAAGCGCTCCAGCACCATGAATCTGAGCAAAGAATTCGAATACACTGGTGCAGTATCAGAAGCTGACAGCAATCATTTCATATTTCATAATTTCAGCACCAACACACACCTTCACGTTTGCTGACTTGAGCATTTTTTGCCTTATAAATATTTGGGTTAAGGGGCACGCGAGATGTGAAGTTGGTACACCTCATTTACATTTCTAAAGTAAACGTTTAATATTCTAGTAGTCTGAAATTAATTTCCTAAATGTTAATTGATGCTATTGAAAATTGCTACGGGCATAGTCAAGGCATTTCAAATGATTAACACGAGAGCTGATAGCAACAAAGCCATTTTAGCCATGGCCAAAACCATTGCCAACCTCTTGTCCCACCTGTAGCAAGGAACGCTTACCTTTTTTTGCTTACTGGAAATAAAAATAAAACCGGCGCAATTTAATCTAGCTGAAATTGATACTCATCTCAGAGTCATCAACCAGATTTTGTCTCCTTCACCTGAGGACAGAGCTCTTTTTATAGGTGTTTCAGGCCCTTTCTGATTTCTCCCATGGATGTCACTGATTAAATGAGTGGCAGCTGTTCAAGATCCCTCACCACCCAGTCCCTCAAACATCACAACCGCACCTTTAAATAATTAAAAGAAAAAAAAAAATCTTAAAAACATTTGATTAGCAGCTCCCAAACCCTGCAGGTCCACAGCCCAAGCAGCGGAAAGCAGCCAGGTACAACCTCACCCCCCCCGGCTTTGGGTCTCAGCCTCCCACGGTTCTCAGGCCGAGACCCCCCCCAAGCCCCACCGCCTTCCCTTTGTACCGTCAGACCCCAGAAGACAACCATCACCAACAGCCCTGCCAACACGCTGACAGGAGGTAGAGAAAGCTTCCAACAGATACTCGCTTTTAATGAGAATTTGTTGAAATAAAGCTTATTTCTTTTAAAGACCTGCTTGGAAGAAAGTCCCTTCAGTCAGCTCATCAGCCAGTCGCGCTGAAGAAGTCAACTGCAAAAATACAAGCATTTAAATGATCGATGCATCTTACCGACTCATCCTAAGTAATACCTGAGCTCACCGAGACCGAGCACGGCTACCAAACTCCACATGAAGGCGATGACGATGCTCTGCCCAGACATATCCATACAGAGCACAGCCAGCCTGCCTCCACTCCTCATCCTCCTCCCCAAGCCTGCTCTCCAGCCCGACCCCACAATCTGAGAAAGCTAGGTTTAAAAAGAAAGAGCTCAGATTTCCTTTCCACAGCCCTGTTTCACACTCATTGCAGGTGTCGGCGTTGTGCTACAGTTTGGGAAGGAAGGCTCACCACAGCCACCTCGCTAAAGCTGCGCTTCACCTCCTCAGCTTTTTGTTCCTTTGTGCTGCACACCTCCCAGCAGGCTGCCGCCAACCCCTACCACCCTCATATTAAAGCCCAAAAGCATAATTTTCAATATTTATAATTACAACAGCCATTGCTCCAACCCAAGAAGGATCCTGCTTTGCCACATCACACGGGGCACTTGCATGGTTGCATTCAGACTTCTGTATCCTCCGCACCCGAGAAAGCTCTTTCGTGTTCATTTTGATGCTGGGTTCTGATCAAGAGGCTCGAGCTGAAGAAATTCTCCCTTCTGAAAAGGGCTTTGTAGATTACTATGCTTTCTGAAAATACTGAAATTTTGAAAGGGGTAAAAAGTTGCTTTTGATTTTAGAAGTCCAGCCTATATCCAGAACACTCATACGATACTAAATACAATAAATCTCACTGGATTTGGTTGTCCTCATCATTATCTTGTTAAGAATTGATTATTTATCTGCAAGAAAGCATATGGCGTTCCTCGTCCAGTTTGTAGGATAAATGACAACTCGATTCAGATGAACAATCTACTGAAGTGCCACATGCATGAAGACCAAGCAGCAGTCCAAGCTCAGTAGGTGTGCTGGGGAAAATGCATCTGTCTAGGAGTAAACGGGGAATCACGTCGCTCCCAAACTGTCACTCCAGCATTTTTCAGGAGCTCTGCACTCGCTTCAGCACTCCTTGAGGCACCAGCCACCACAAGATAGAGGAAGACGGATGTACCTTCTCAAACAGCAAATCCTACTGCGATTTTAATTGAATTACAGAAGCCATTTTATTTTTTGCAGAGCCTCTAGACCCCGTACTGCTTGCTTGCTTCCAGTGATGCAGCAGTTTATTTCTCAGTACACTAATCCCTCCATAAGACAGTTTCTCATTCCTTTTAAGTAGTGCTTCTGACAGCAGCTACCTATATCTTTGTTGTTTAAGACTCTCCCTTTTTTTATTAAATAGAAGCAGTTTATCTCAGACACACTTCTTTTCCTTTCAGACTCTACCACTTTTACATCCATGAGAAGGCTCCCTCTTCCAGCAGTTCAGGAGTTGTCCTCACAATATACCGTTCCTCTATACCTTTAAGCTGACACCAGTGTTGCAGCAATTAAAAAAAGAAGGGGCAAAAGAAAGGAAACCTGAAGCCCAGAGGATAAGAAGCAGACAGGGACGCTCGCCTATAAGCATATGGCAGCTGTGAAACGTTCTTCGCAATATCTGGAAAATACGCGTTTACTTTGCTATTTACTCCAACAAAACTGCCGACTGGCTATTTTAGTTGCTAAAATAGGGTGCGGAAGGTTCCATTCATTGGGAAAAAAGGCAAAAGAGGCAAAACCGACTGCCAGGACCCGCCTCTGCCAGCGCAGGCGGTGGGGAAGCATCAGCAACTCCATCACCCAATGATGCCTTTGAGTCAAGGCTGATGCATCTTGACCCAGCTATTTAAGCTACAGCTTAAACTTACTTGGTTTAGTGAGTCTTTATTGTAGTAATGAACAGTTTAAAAATACCATTATAATTGCTTTTGACCATAATCATCCAACAGCCATTAGCTGTTTATCTCAGAAAATTAATCCTCAAAGGGTGACCCTCATGTCCGAAATATGCTCTCAGTCATGAAGAATGATTGATAAGTTATTCCAGGCTAGTCCACAGAACCACTTTTAGCGGCGTTTTATCAAAGTTACTTTCCCCTTGATCAAAGGCTAACGCAACATGAAATCCTTAAATAAGGCCTGCACTGTTAGATAAAGTTGGCAACCTTGGAAAGGCTGGAAAATAGCAATTTGCACACGCAAACACAAGATTTACAACTGCCATCATAACCTGCATCATCAATCACAAGCAGCAGTGGCTTTAACAGGACTATTTTCAGAGTATATTAAACTTCATGATATCTTAACCTTCTTGTAAGGCCACGATAATCTCTTTGCAATAGCAAACAAGTGCGGAAGGGCAGATTTGCTTCATGCAGAAATATTCTCTGCATCAGATTTCATAAATAAGGGCATTGCTGCCTTACCGGACATTCTTTGGCATTATTTTCAGCCCCCTATACCCACTGAAGGAACATGGACGGCACGTATCTCCGTGCCTATTCTGAAAGATAACGTACTATGAAAGTTTTGCACAAAGGCAAGAGAAAACTCTCACTGAAATGAGGCGGATCTCTTTGGAAACAGCTCATCTTCCAACACCCGCTTGCAAAGGAGAAATCTCAACAGGTGCCCAGGACTTTTAATATAACTTTTTTATAAGTTTTGTTCAAGTATCTGATTGGTGGTTTTGTATTCATCATGTTCTTACGAAGAAAAATCAAGTCATGAGTACTCCATCCTAAATATTCCCATTACATACGAAAAAGGAAAAAAAAATCAAGCAAAATGCTGCCCCTGCAATAATTAATTGTAATCCAAGTTATATGTACCAAAGAGTTGTCATTTTATTCTGCTGTAAAATTAGCAAACTATCTTTGAGGTGCAACTTCAAGGAGAGCAGAGGCTGCTCATCTTTTAAAAGACACCACTAAATCCACTGTAAAATGGCAATTTTGCTAGTGCAGTTTTTTCACGTTACTTTAGAACAACTGAATTAGATTTTAATTCTTTGGGTGTTCCACACAGAGGGGACCACCAGTGGCATGAGAAACCCAACTAAAATGAGAGAAGGAAGCACCTAAGGGCTGGCAGGGAGGCGCAGAAGGTGCTGAGGGGGAGAAAGGAACCAGGATGGAAGGAAACCAGGAGACAGCAAAGGAGGAAAGGACACAGCAGATCTTCAGAGAAGTAGGAAAAAGTAAGAGGACATGGTGTCAGACGCATCTGGCAATAAGGAGCCTAGGAAGGAGGACGGTTATTTTCTAGGGATGGCGAGAAGCAGAGGGATGCCTGGAGATCACAAACAATTCCCGTCTTTGAAAGAGTGACCTAAAAGCTGCAGTGAGTGAGCCTATATCCCGGTGATCCTCTCGCACGTTGACCCACCGCACTTCCAACCAAGCACGTTTCCACCTGGCGTGAGTGGCCGTCCTCCAGATTCGAGTAGCCAACGGCTACAAGACACAAGCATTCCCACACCAAGCAAATGGGAAGGTACCGCTTTGGCGCTGGATGCCAGCGGAGGAAGAAAGACCCTACAGCTTCAAACGGCGCCGTAATTAACTGTTATGCAGACTGTAAGGCAGAAAGCATATTCATTATGATTTCCTTTCCTAGAGCTATTACCCAGAACATTCAGTATTCCTATGCAGGAAAGGACATTTCTCCAGCACAAGAGTACGCTGTGTCTGCTGGTAATATTTCTAATTAAAATTACACTGTAAGCCTGATTGTTGAATACAATGCACAGATGCTACAAGCTTTCTAAGATGACTGTTACCCTGTAGCTGTTTTAATTAGCTTGACAGGTAATAAAGTAGCATTTTATAATTACACTATTAAAATGCACAAATGTTTCCTTTCAAATCTGTATTTACTGAGTCACTTAGGTAACAACAGCCAGTTTTGGTTCAAACACACCAGAACCAAAACCCCAACCTCGGCTTCCTCTACGCCTTGCTTATGGCTTAGAAAGGACCACATGCAGCTTAGGAGGTTTGAAAAATCCTTCCTTCAGAGACAAAATGTGTGTAAACCCTGAATTTGCAGTCCCCACGAGGGCACTTTTGTCATGCATAATGTGTGTGTGACCCCTCATCTTCCTAAAAAGTGGGCTGTGCTTCGGTCTTGAAGGCATCGTGCTGGATCTCGAGGCATGCTGCCAGCCAAGAGCCCATCGGCAAGGGGCAGATTTTAGATGCACAAAGTTGGTGCAAGTTCTCTGCTCAGGACATCAGAGGTTCCCCCCCCCTACTCCCCCCCCAACTGCTATTCGGAGCCCGCTTCCCATACACTGCAAGAACACAGGCTTGTGGTCCTGTTATCAGACCTAAACATTACACATGGCACCACTGAACTTTCACGCCCTTGTATTTGCTACGTACTTATCCAAACTTCCCTTTTTTTAATACCATTTCACTCCAAATGCCACACCGGTTATACCACAGAACAGGCATTTAACACAAATTCTGATCACATTCTTGGCAACGAGAAGTATTTACCAAATAAGTTACGCTGTTCTGTAAACAGAAAGCGGTTTCCATCCTTCTGTCTATAGGGATGTCAGCGTTTGCAAGCCATTACGAGTATGCGTATAGATGTCTACTCCAGTCGTTCGCACTTGCTATCAAACTGGCATTTAAGGATTTGGAATGCAGAACACAAGTCTGCAGCCTAAAAATAATATCCTGAGATTTGATCCTACACTTCTTATTCAGGCTCAATTAATCAAGGTTGCCTAACTCTTCAGAAGTACTTTTCATCAGCAGATTGAAAACACTTTCCAAGTGAAATGGGTATCAGCATCTCCTTTTTATTATGGGGAACCTGAAAACGAGATTTCACCTGAGAAAAGGCTTTGAGGCTAATTTAGGAGTACTGTCCAGAGGGATGAGGAGTCCATTATTCAAAGTTATCTTTTATATTAAGAAATAAGCGTTTCCTTTCAGACCACTAGGATGTGATAGATCAGAAAATGTATCACACCGCCTTTGAACGCCTCACACGAAGAGAGCTTTGCAAATTTCTGAAGGCCCAGGCTGAGTAAGAGCAGTTTACGTGGTCTACAGCAGCAATTCAGTTTGCATTGTAAACACTTCCCAGGACTGAGCAGAAACTTCTGAATTATTCCAAGGAAAAGAAGAATTGAGAAATTAAATATTTTGATCAGAAGGCAGCTGTAACCTCTCTGGACAGATAAGGAAATAGCGTCTAAAATTAAGAAGGAAGACCACATTTAATTTGTAAATATTTCATTGTATGCTCTGAAAAGGTTTTGTTCTCCTTTGGAGATAACAAAATAATTCATACTTAAAAGCACGTTATTCTTTGATAGCAATTTTATCCATAGAGATAGGCTACATGGAAGCCAAGCTTGGAGGGGCAGTTTGGGGACAGGACAAAAGCCACACAGTAGTGATTGCAGAGGAAAGGACAGCTGGAAAGGCACAGCCTTCTCCTCTTGGCTGGCCACTCCAAGGAGCAACTTACTTCACACTTAAATCTGTGTGTCATACTGGATGCTGTCCCAGAAAAAAAACCACAAGAAAATTTCAGGATACATAGGACAAAACCCACCTCTCAACTAACAACATTGATTGCTTTGGACATTTAAGCTGAGATGCCATTAAGCAAATTTGAGTTTCAGAAGTGCCACAGGCTTGGTTGGCTAATTCAACTGCAGAGTCAATCATTCAATGATTAATTAAACACCAATTTTGAAAATCTCCTGACAAGGAAAATAAGAGCCAAGGCAGAAAAAAATGCTATTGATAACAAGATACCAATATTCTTTTGTAGAAGATTCATCCTTTAAGTTATATACATACTTTTAAACACTGGTACATTTACAAAAACAGGTTTCTGAAGGCAAGCTGTTCCATGCTTTCAATAAACCTTCCACGTAGAATTGCCTAAATGCAATATATATACCCTAAAAGCCAACAGGCAGATTTCTGATATATATTTTTTAAAAAAAGTAAATAAAACCACTGCCATCATACTGAGAAACTAGGGGACAGATTCTTGAGCCTAAGGCACAAACAGCACAAAGAAGAGTTATGACAACATTCAATGACTTTAGGAAAGAAGAGAAATTATTATCACCAACAAATCAAAATTAGTATTAAATAATGGTTACCTTCTCCAGTGCATGATATGTAGACTTCAGTCAAATTTCCAGTACCTGAAAGTAGAAATTCATATGGGAAGTTAATTATACTGATACTTTGAGTCATTAAATTCATTCTTATCCATGTTAACTTATTTCGCAGAGAAAGAGGCTGTCTTTGATTATTTTTAGTTTGCTATTTTCAGAGTACCCAAAGATAAAAGCGGTAAACTGGTCAGACACTCTCTACAAGTTTTTCATAGCTCGACTCACAGTTTCCCCCTGCTCCCAGAGGGCCCCAGCCACGTGCACCCTTCCCCAGCCCATTGCTCACTGCCAATCCCACACCTCACACTGGAGCTCAGCCCAGTCCCACCTGGGACTACTTGAACCTTGTTTTTTCAGCTGACTTCACTAAGGGCTGAAATGCTTTCAGCTGCTGAAGCCTCTCACGGTGCATCCCATCTTCCCCTGCTGCTCAAATGCCCGTGGTCTCCCAAAGCTGGCGTAAATCCCCATCACTGCCAACTCAGTGCAATTCTCAGTTGACAACAAACCACCCTAAATCCCAAAGAAAGGGCTGAAAGCCCAGCCATTTCCCAAGAAGTTCTAGTGCAACCATTAGGTCATCCAAGCCACTCGCTCATCAAATTTTGGAAAGTAGAAAGACAATGAGAAACTGGTTCAAAATGTGTTTTACATCATAGAGCTTCACGTGTTCAGTAGCTGGTAATGGGACACACAAAACACATGTGGTAGACACAAAAGATATGTTTATGAAACAAGAACTGGGTGAGCACCATAATGTAGAAAACATACTATGAAATACAAGGGTTTTTTGCACTATCAACACATCCCAGGTAGGAGAGCACAAAAGTCTGACATTTTGGCCTAAAGATAAGCATGGGCCATCCATTTTCTAACTGAAGGGTTGTGGTTTGTCTTACAACTCAAGATGAAGAAGTCGCAACCAGAGGACCCCCCTGCTTCTGTTGTCTGTAACACAGCTGCTGCTGAAGCCCCCGAGAATACAAAAGCCTTCTACATCACCCTCTCTTAGCAGTTTTGCTGTGGCAGACGTTGTGCTAAGGAATTAAGTTACGGGGAGTCTACAGGCGTATTACAGCTTCACTTAACAAATACGTACTGCTCGCAAGCCATCAGCAGCTTTCCATTAAGGACATGGCGTGACATTTTTCAGCCTGTGCTTCGGTTCTACCCAACGTGAAAAGGAGTTACAGGCTGGCTCATCTGTGGTTTTGCACAGCACTACTTTGCCACCCAGATTTGCTGGAGGGAAGAGCTCCCTTCCAGTCCAAGCAACCTGATGGGCACCAGGTGGGATCCAGCACCAGTGCCGAGCACGGGCCAGCTCGTTCGTAGAGGAACAGGCTTTGAGGAAGGCAGAGCCAGATGGAGCCCCACCGCAGCGAGCACAGTGCCGGGTAGAGCGGATAAATATTTGACATTCAGAGCTACACTAATTAGACATCAAGAAGAAATGCAGGGTTTCATACCAATCAAAATATTACTCTATTTACTGTAACTGTTCAACTTATCACTTCAGTCATAGAAAGTTTAGGAGAACAACTCGCACAAGTTAAGAAATGCTCGAACACCAACATTGCTACATATTTTTAGACACCTACGAATCCATCCCTTGCTGCTGAAAACAAAGAAGAAAAAACCTCCAGGTTTTTTATTTCGAAAATTCCCATCTTCTGCCTACTTGCCTACCCACCTCTAAAGTATCCCTGAACTTATGTGGGCATATAGGGCAGAGCGCCAGAGCAGAAGAGAGGTTTCTTACAAAACACCTCTCACACAACCTTCAGAAATGCGTTTGGTTGGGTTTGCTTTTTTTTTTTTTTAAAATCCCTGTCATGCTTGTGTGCATAATTGAGCTGGGGTGGGGTTTTTTTTGGTACTCATGTGGGAGACTGGATCAAATCTTCATTTTTCTCTTCCCCCACAATCCCAGCAAATGCCTTTACTACTAAGCCTATTACTGCTTTCTTCTGCTGGAGCTGCTCACGCTGGTTAGACCTTCACTCAGGCAGGACATCGGATCGCCCACATGCCCACGGAGTGCTGGGGGTACTGAGTAGTTGGGGGGTAGAAGGAAGAGGTGGCTGGTTAAAAAACCTCTACGTTACAACTTCTGTCTACTTCACAGATCAAACCAGCAGCACGTCCCTACTCACCTCCTTCAGAAATTTCAGCTTCCAACAACAGAAGCACTTTTGTGGACAATTTCTTAAAACACTTTGCATTGGCAGAGTGGTATTGACTTGAAAACCAGGGGATAGGCAAATTCAGAACGTTTTACTTTCGGTACAGTATTTCATCCCATAGGGATTGCAAAAGGCTGAACATTGCTCTTCGTAGTCGTGTTCGAGGTGGTGATTAAAGTAATTGTATGTTATCCTCACAAGGAGCACTGAGCCTGGACTTCCGGGCTTGAAAACCTAAAGCATTTAAATTATATTACTCCCCAACATTCAGCAGTGCCCAAGCAATTCTGCTAAATCATAAAAAACCTCCCACAGCCTGGAGGGCTTGGCCATAGCTTCCAATCAACCCAAAGGCACACACCTTCATTCCAGGTGAGGACCAGACTGCAACGGGTACTATGAGAAACAGGCAGCGCTCTCTCCCCCAGGTGACACGACGGAAGACAGCACACTAAAAACTGAATTTAGCAGCTTCAGTATTTTCTGCATCCCTTGTCAACAGAAGGCTTTGAAAAAACTTCAGAACACAGATATGAAGTAATCTCCAAAGGCAAAGGCAACAACACTCTTTTAATGCGGCTCCCCAGTCACCACTCCAGTTGTTCTCGGAGCTACAACTTCCAAGAAACCTAAAGAGAAATTCGGTTTTGCACAGCCCTCATTTTATGTAAAGGAACAGCACATACTTCAAGGGAAAAAAAAATCACTTAAGGATAGAAAATAAAAATAGAGAGGCACCACTTCATTTCACAGAAATACGGTATAATTACACACACACCAAAAAATACTTTTCAGGTGGAGGCAGTTCAGGAGCTGGCAACTGGGAGTACTGATGAGAGCCTGAAGAAGTGCTGATCCCTCGCCTGCTGCCAGCAGAAATCCGTGCGTTACACCCCAAGTTTATGCAGACACACTAATGCAGACTGAGCTGAAAGAAGCTATCCCACAGAAAGCTGAGGTGCATTTCCCACCTGGAAGCATAATACGCAGATACCGACATTCCTAACGCATCTTTCCTCAGATACTCATGCAAGATAAGACTGCAGGGAAGGGTGATGGTATTTCTCTGGGGGAGGAAATCAAGCCTGGCCGACGGCATGAATATTACTGATGCATCAGGCTCTGAATCCCCAACAGAAAATTTTCCCTCGCTCCCTTCAAACACACAACAACTCATTTGCTGATGTTTTTTTCACCTTTTTACTGTCCCTGGCTCTAATCTGGGTTTGGGTTTATGGAACCAGCCTACTCTGGCACTCTTTTGCATTGCCTGCCAAACCAATAGAGTCGGCTTGTCCTATTTTCCAAATTCACTGTTTTTAAGAAAGCTTAAATCAGGAAACTAAGAGACTTTGCGTCTCTCAGCTTCACTCCCATCTCAGCTGAGGCACTCCAGAAACTCAGACTGCAGATTTGTCTTTATCTAAAATCCCCAATATTCTGTTTAAGAGCTTTCCCTCCTTCTGTTTCCTAAGACAAACTTGAAATCCTTCAAACCTTTCGCTTTCTATAAACACAATATTCTTCACCGAACAAGAAGCTAAAGAAATGAGAGAACCGCAAGCCTGCTAGCCTTTTGGCTTATTAACACAGGTTATTAATTAATCAAGTGCTTCTGAAGCTGCTCTTGCTTATTTTCAATTCCAGCAGCCCTACCAGCCTTCATGAAGGTGTTCCTTGCAACTGCTCCGATTGCTGTCCCTATTCCTGCTCCTGGAAGGCATTCACAGAATCCCAGAATGGCAAGGGTTGGAAGGGACCTCGGAGCTCATCCAGTCCAACCCCCCTGCTAAGCAGGCTCACCCAGAGCATGTTACACAGGACTTCATCCAGGCGGGGGTTGAGTATCTCCAGAGAAGGAGACTCCACAGCCCCCCTGGGCAGCCTGGGCCTGGGCTCGGGCACCCTCAAAGTCAAGAAGTTCTTCGGCAGATGAATATTCCTCAGAGCAAAGCCCATGGCCACTCGCCCATCTCTGCCCTTAGACCTGGCTCTGCTGCCCTCTCAGAAACAAGGCAAGAGGACACTACCTCTGAAGCATCGCCCAGTTTTGCTACCTCTAGCGACAGATGAACAGCAAGTGGTCCAGCAGAGAGGGTACCAAGCATCGGCCACATCACTTCCCTGCTGAGGCACACATCTTGCACAACGGGAACCCGCACTTTATTCAGCATCATCTACCAGCTGCAGCTGCGGCACGGTGCAGCCCTTCCCCGGGAACGTTTGGATCCTTGGCTTGCCTCCTGTTCATGAATTCAGACATTGTTATTAACACAATAGATTGATTATGGGAGCTAAACGGAAAAGACACAGCTTTCTGAAGCCGAAATATAAATCCAGCACGCATTTGTCACAGAACCATTTCCTGCGCATTTAAACATTGTTTAGTGAGTCAGCCAAAAGCGTTTTGCAAGTGTAATCTGTCTCATGGAGGAAAAACTCAAAAAGCCTAATCACCATCATAGCTCTCCCAGGGCTTGATAGGTTTAACTTCAAAGTAAAATGCTGTCAAAATAGAGATCCCATGTGGTTTATTATAACAAAAAAGTGAAAATTAAATATTTCAAAGTGTTATTTTGAGGTAGCAAAATACCTTGGTCTCATCAAGTGGGGATGAGCATTACACATTTATATTGGATTTTTAGGCTTTACAATGCCATTTTTTTGATGTCATTCGCTCCACAAATGAAAGGAACATTGACCCGCATGACTGCATATTGATAATAAAATAATCTTTAGACACCAGACTTCTTTGGCGACACTGTCAAAGAAATCTCAAAATTATTCACCAGCCGATTCATAAATTGAACCTGTAAGCTACATAACCCTTAAAATTGTCTTCTATTACTTAAAAATTATTCCCTGCTCCGTCCGAACAGGCTCAGAAGACACTACTCACTGACTGCACCGGGAGAGGAGGCTCCTGGTTGAAAGAGATGCTCTCTCAAAGCTCTTTTCCCATGCAGAGATGCCGGTGAAGAGTCCGTACGTCGGTAAAAAGCTGAGGGTAACTACAGAAGACTGCATTTCAGAGAGGATGATGTGTTCATCACCTTTCTGCTTTAAATGCACGGTAATGAAATGCGCCGAATTGTTTTGCGCTGCCTGCGAGTGATACTCCAGCCTCTCCGAACTGCTGATTAAGAGCTCCTTTATGCATTTGCATATAGTGCATCAACCCCGCCACTTACCAAAGGTTATTTTAGCTGAAGATGTCAGGCTTTGATGACACAAAGGGAAAATTCCCTTCAGATACAGTCAGGTTTTTTGCGTTTTTTCATTACTAAGATACAACAACGTCTTTGCAGTCCACTACAGTTTGTTTTCCAAGCAACAGAAGGGGATGGGTTGTACCAGCTCCTCACTACGAAAGCCACCACATTTTATTCACCATCACTGTAAGCTGCAGGTTTATAATCTTCTTAATTTTTAATGAGGCGTCAAGAGCCCACGTAGTAGCTCTAATGCTCTACAAGACCCAAGCTTAACTCCTTCTCCCCAGGGACCCGAGGTTGCCTGAGCTCTCCAAACTATCACCAGCCCACGAGCCACTTCGCTTGCTGGTGACTCCAAAAAGAGCCCGCCACAGCTTCACAAAACCAGATGGGATGTTCTAATACTTTTGTATTTCTGCATTTTCTTTTCAAGTTCCTACTTGGCCAAGAGCCCGCCTCAGCTGAAGGACGTGGCGCAGAGGATATTGTTCAATGTCACATCTGAGTGATTCCTTGCATGAAAGAGCAAGCAGAAGTTAACAGGCTATCCCTACCAGGGAAGGGAGGGGACCATTAGTTCCCCTTCATTTCTTGTTCCTATCACTCTGTTATATTAAATCTTTTCTTACTGGGATTGAAGTGCCAGAAGCGAAAATTATAAGTGATCAGAAATATCTCTAATCACTTGTAGCCAATTACAAAATACCAAACAAGAAAGGTCAGTGATAAAAAAAAAATAAATCAGACACTGAGTAATTAACGTCTACGCGAGTTGTAATAATTAGCAACCTTGACGGTTAATTTCATATGTTTTACCATTCAGTTTTTATTTGAGGTGACAATATAGTGGTTACTTGCAAGCTAAGGTATGTATTCGCATAGTCCCCTGACTGCTGTAAATGAAGGCCTTAAATATTTACCGCTAGTAAAACATTTGGAACTTTTAGCAAGCTTATTTTCTAATACTCAGCAGTGAGTTTTTTATGACCTTCTGTGTTGAGGAATAATCTTCTACAACAAGATAAAATGGATGTACGCCCACAGTCTATCCTTGCTAGAGCTACAGCTCCATCACCATTAAATTGTTTGTTTTTCTTCTTTTTAATTTGTTCTTTGTCCTTGCAAACCAGAAGACATTTCAGATCGCCCACATACTCCCTCAACACGATGTTCTCCGAAAAACAAGGTCTTTTGCTTTCTAAGTTGGTTCCTTTTAAAAATTGCTAAGTTACGTAAGTAGGTCACCCAGCGCAGAGATACACGAAGTCTGCAGAGAGTTTGGAAGTTAAACACGTCCACACCAACCACAAAATAAGACACCTCCTGGTGCTTACCCCCATCCGGTTATGTAAAAAAGCAACAGTACGAATGAGATATTTAACTTTGTGTTGCTCTCAACCAACACGGAGCAAGGGTAGATGAACAGAAGACATGACTGCAACCTTGGACCAGAAAGTTCCCGTGGGCTTCGCCGGTTGCCACCCCAAACGCAGACCGTGGGGTGTTTGGCGTGGGAAGCACACAGCCAGGGTGAGCCGGCTCATCTCAAGGGTGCCTCAACGTAACAAGTAGCATTTTTAGAATTTTTTTTTTTAACCCATTGCTCTCTGAAGACTTGGGGAACGAAGGGATGGACTTGAAGATTCAAAAGCCCGTGCACTGTTGCATTTCCATTTATTAATGCCCTGAAAACCAGCGGAGGCGTATTAACGTGCTGCTCCTGCTCCCGGAGGCTCAGTGTCAGCCCAGGGTGGAGCATGGCAGCAAGCGCCTTAGCTGCAGAGCAGCACTTGGTGGAAAGGCAGTGGGTACCCAAGGAGATGCCTCGACTTCCACTGCCTCAAGAAAAATACTCGGTTTTAAAAATGCTGAATTTTGTAACTAAACTGTAATTTGTAACTAAACAGAACTGTTGGACAGCCAGTCCCTAAGACAGGGGGTTCCCGGGTGCTGCTAGGGAAAGCGAGAAGCAATGCCCACAAAAGCAACCTTGCCGTTGCTAAAACAGGTGTTTATATACAGCCAGCTAAAAAAGGTGTTTATATACAATATTATGAGACTAGGAAACTGATACGTGACCTGCCAATAGTTTGCAGTCTCAATATTCAGCAGAGAACTATTAAAAAAAAAAAAAAATAAAAAGTTTTTTGCTTTACTCAGTCTGCTCCAAGCAGCGTGCAGCAGGGAGAGAGCAAGCGAGCACAGTAAAATTGATAATATACATGGCGACAGCAAAAGCCTCACGAAAACTTCAAGTGCAGAAGAATCTTATTAGTGACCGGGGTACAATAAATCTCACTTCCCTGGGAAGAGCATTCGGGATTTCGCGTTCAGGGCAATTCCATCACTAATCAGAAACCCACGTTGTGAGGTTCTATCTCGGTCAGAGGGGTCTTCCAAAGGATTCATAAAATACCCGAGAACAATGAAGAACCGATAACAAAATGCAATCTTTAGTTTTCCAAGATAACTTCTAAATTATGAATTCATAGATGAAGCTAATGGATACATCCAAAAATTATGAATTCATAGATGAAGCTAATGGATACATCCAAAAATTATGAATTCCAAGATGAAGCTAATGGATACATCCAAAAATCTCAGTATTTGGTAGCCGCAGACAGCAAATAAAGGCAAGTACAAGCTAAAAACCTAAGAGCCAAAAGAAAACCAGGAAAGCTGGTGGAAATAACTGGGCAAAAACTTCAAATCTAAAATAAACTGAGGGAGTGTGTGCCATGCAAGCGGCAGAGCTAGGACTGTCCCCCATCCGTGACAGCCCAAAGCAGTACACGAGGGCAGAAGTCTAGAAAATCCATTTATTTAGTTTAGTGCCATCTATTTAATGCACAAGGCGCATACCTACATACCTTTTTTTATTAAAAAAGGTATAAGAATAGGCAAGTCCTGAACAATAAGACTTCCAAGCAAGATATTTAAGCGAAGGCCACGTACAGGTATCACCTACAACCAGCACGCGCTCTGAATACCGACTGAAAAATCAGAGGAGCTTAATGTACAATGGCATATTGCTTCCTTTGGATTTCAACTGATTTCGTAACTGGTTTTCCTAAATCTGAGCAGAAACACTAACAGACCACGAGTATTCTCCCTTCCCGCAGGCAGGCTGCCTTCTTCTCTTGCCCTTTAACTTCCCACTCCTGCAGGAACACCCTGCAAAAGAAGCAGGGAATATTTTATCAATTTGCTCTCTCAGAGTCACTAGGTTATGACTAGGGAAAAACAAAAAAAAAAAAAAGAAAAAAAATCTGTTGCAATGTAATCTATCCACATTCAGGAGCACAGAAAGCTATTAGTCTGCGTCCCAGCGATACCAAGCCCTTTCCACACAAACAGTAGAACGAGCTGAGCTACCCAGCCTTGACATCTGTCAAAACAGAACAGGTCTCAAGTAGTAATTTATAGGAGTAGCTTTTTTCCTCCTCTCCTTCCAGTGGTTCAATTATTGCAGCATCATCACGAATAAGTGGTATTATTTTCAGGGAAAATTAGAGAAAAAAAGAAAAAGAAATATAATAAGCATAGGATTTGCCAAAATCCCTTCCTTTTTTTTAATATATGTATAAATTACTTCCCCTCATTGTATTCGACTGCTGTGAATCTACCAGTTCAACAATTTCCCCCTATTTCAGATTCATCAATTTTACAATTATGTCCTCTCCATTATTAAGTCCTATTCATCTTAATCATGCAATTAGTTTGACTGCATTAATAGATGTACAGGATGCAGGGGAAAAAAAAAAAACAACCCAACCCAAAAAACCCATGAAGCTCTTGGTCCTTACGCCTACACCCGGGGTAATCTAAAAGTATTCATGAATTTAGCTAGAAAAATTAGTATGTCAGCACTGGGTTGTGTCACTGGTGCCCCAGTGGAGCACAGCCGTGCCTTCGGGCTATGTTTTTATACGCAGATAATTCGTGTTATCCTAAGTGGGCCAGGTTTGTTTATGCAGCCAGTGGTCCAGTAGCATCAGCCCAGCACGACATCTCCTTCCACGGGCGGTAAAGCCGGTGCAGGTGGGAAGGAGGCTGAAGAGTTCTTCAGTCGTTTCGGTAACAGAACCATTTTAAACAGTGAATATAAAGCCCAGTATTTTTCAGTTCTTAGCTGCTCCGTTCTTTTCTGTTCTTAGCAACAGGTATTCCTGCCTTGATCCCCTGCCACCTGACACGGAAATTCAAGCAAGAGCTAAGGCCACACTTCAGTAAAAAGAGCACATTAACAGCGACACGCTTTCCAAAGGCTCGTACTCCCAGGAGCTTCGATTTGATGGGATGATGGTCTCCTAAGCTGATGCAGCCCACAGGGCAGAGGAAGGAGATCAAAGGCAAGGAGCAGGGCTGGAAGCCACAGACGGACCTGCTCAAGGCTCACAAATAACCCCACAAGAGCAGACAAAATCCCGTTCGCCAAGGTCAGAACTGGCACGCGGCAGCCGTGGGTCCCGCGCACCGGGATGAGGGACTCAAGCCAACCACACCGCGTTCTCTACGGCATAGGCAGCACGCCTGGAAGAGCAAACCGACCCCGAGCACAGCGAAAAGACAGCGAGATCGCCTTTGCATCCCACTGGTATTCAGGGGCTGCAGGAGAGTTACGCTGCAGGGCTGTCGAGAAGAGCGAAGCATCAAGGATCTCAAAAAAAAAAGGGGGAAACTGTAAAAAGAAAAGGATGTTTGGTCCTAAATGCAAACAACTGAACTTCAAAACCACTCACGGTTGGGGCGGGTGGTCGTGGGGGAAGTACAAGCTCGTAACTTCTTTCTCACTAGGAAAGAGGAGGAAGCCCTGACCCCCTGTAGACGAGTGGAAAGAGCCCTGCAGCGTGGCTGGCGTCACCAGCAAGCGCCGGCGTTCGCGCTTGGCCAAGACACCGAGACGGACGAGCAGAGCTCAAGGCAGACAAAAACCCAGAAGCTTTCGGTGGTTACTTTCTAAACCTGCATGCTCATTTCCCACCTCACCAAAGTGCAGCTGAAACCTTTTAAATGACAGCACCTTTTTGCAACTCGCATCCCTTTTGCAGCCCGCGTCCTGCGCCCTGGCGCGGCGGCAGCGACAGCATCCCCGGCTCCTGGATGCCACCCAGCTAGCCCGGCTCCTGGCAGCATGTGCTTGGGAAGCCTGCACAGTTTGGAGCAGGATTTGCTCTTCCCCCAGCACCTCCACGGCAAAATAGCCAGTTGGTTAATAACATTGTTCCACCAACCATTTATTAGTAGTAAAACAGATTTGTTGTGGCTGCCAGGCCACGATTGGCGATGTGAAAATATATTTTGAAAGCCAAAAGGAGAGTACCAACTTTCCCATAATAGGGAAAAATCCAAAAATAAAGATGTTCATAGCAGCTAATATAAAATGTTAACGTTCAAGGTATACACAGCAAGTATAAAATTAGCTACATATGCATTTAAGTAAATATGCTTCTTCAGAAAAATAACGAGGGTAAGATGGTGTAAATATATTCTGTGCATCTCACAAGAAGGTATAAATACATTGTGCCTGTCTTTATATATAAATATTTTTTCCCCACATGAAACACACTGAGAAATTTAGCTCCATCAAGACTAACGCACACTTCAAACTTTCAGAAACTTATTTTTTTTTTCCCTTTGTGCATGCATTATGGTTATCTTTTATAGAAAAGTATTTAACTACAGCCTCGGGTCAAGTGCAGCTCAGAGGTAAAGAAACAAGTAACAAAACAGTTTTGCTACATCGATATAAATCCGGCTCTTTCTCCCCGAAGCCTCTATTATCACCGCAGCAAAGCTGGCTAGTAAGTGTTGGAGAGAAATTGAAGCAAGGCAGCACAAAATTCTTCTACAAATGTTTCAAGGCGTATGGACTTTTTATAGAAGTTCTGATTTTATCACGTATATTTGATTTTCCTGGAAAAAAAAAAAGGTTGTTATGGTTTTTCCTTTTTTTTTTTAAAAAAAAAAAAAAGCTTAAGTATTCAAGCAAGTCAGCCCATTTTTCTGGGTTTCTGGTTTTCTAGCCAGTTCTACTAAAAATGCACTTTATTTAAAATTCACACCAGTGTCAAAATCGAGGCTCTCTCTTACTTTTAATTCCGCTTGAACCTACTGCTCTCCAGTGGCATGTGACATTGGGGATCTTGCCGTGATCCAGCTGGAACCAAGTGCAGCTGATTCCTTTCCCCTCTCGCTCCTCTTGAAAGAGTTAAGTCCAACAACTCCATCTTCCAAGTCATTATCCTATCAATACGCTGAATAATTTAGCAGGCAGCTGTTTGACTTGGCATTTTTATACAGGTCATAAACTCACTAATACACTGAAACCCAGGCCTTAACTGGTGTTTCTATAGGGTAAAGCTGCTCAGGGACTGAGCCGCGTACACGCTGCTTGCAATTACAGCCACAGGACGGCCCGAGTTCCACCTGCCTTTCCTAGCTATTTTATGCATATTTTGATGACCAAAACCTATTCCCCCCCTACAGAAGCCATACATTTCTATTTACACCTTAGTTGATGAACACTGATAATGTGAACTTTATAATATCTGTAAGTCATTGAGGATATTTCTTAATCCTCAAAGGCTAAGCGGCTTATAATTAGCACCAGGCTATCTCAAAAGTAGGCGTGAGGGGCGTCAGGGGGTTCTTTTGGGCAACAACTCCTGGCTGTTCATCCCCAGAGATCGAGACACACGGGAACTGGCCAAGTGCCTAAAAGAAGTCGCTGGTTAAGAGAGATGTGGTGACAAAAAAAACCTGTCCAGCAGCTTATTTACTAGGGAAGCTCTTCCCATTTCTTATTTACTAGGGAAGCTCTTCCTATTTATTTACTAGGGAAGCTCTTCCTATTTCTTATTTACTAGGGAAGCTCTTCCTATTTCTTACTTACTAGGGAAGCTCTTCCTATTTCTTATTTACTAGGGAAGCTCTTCCTATTTCTTAATTACTAGGGAAGCTCTTCCTGTTTCTTACTTATTAGGGAAGCTCTTCCTATTTCTTAATTACTAGGGAAGCTCCTCTTATTTCTTCTCAGTATTCCTTTCGCATGCTTACCAAAACGCATGGGATATGAGTGTGCAATAGCATAGGAGAGAAGCAAGGAAGGCGCAAATGCCTCGGAAGGGGGAGCCAGGAACGATTCAACCAGAAAGCACCAGCGCAAAAGGTCCAGCAAAGAACACGTAAAGCTACGTTGCACAGAGCAAATGCTCTTCATGAACCACTACTGCTGCTCGACAGTGGAAAACACTCATCTGATAGTGGTCTTCTGTAGTTTGAGCAGGAGTTAACTAAAACACCCTCTAAGGTTTTGACCAGCTTTAGACCTTAATTGACCACTACGTGCTGGGTATGGCTTGCAACCCGACCATGCAAATAAACATCAAGTACACTGCTACAGCAGACCCAAATGAGTGGGTGAGAGCCAACTCCTGTATGTTCCTGAATACAAATTAATCCTATTAATCCTTATTTACATCCATGAGAAAACCAGCAGGTATTAGAGGCCGCCTTCCAGAGGTCAAGAGCAGGTAAAACGTTTCACAGGAGCCTCATTAGCTGCAAGGCTGCTCTGCCCGACACGGCAGCACCTACTGCTACCACCAACCCCTGGAGACCCCCCCAGCACCTCACGTTTGTTCGTTCTTGTCTTCGCACCCGCCCTCCAGCACATGTACCGGGACTCCTGTTCTTAGATATAAATGAAGACGGCTTGTCCGCAGGACGCTAAGCAGCAAGTCCGTAATTAACCCCAGGCACGGGCTCACACCTTCTGGGAGCCAAAGTATTACCTGTGCAGGAACATTAGCGGTACCAAGGGAGCTGTGTAGGAGGTATCAGGATTAAATAAATAAATAAAGTTCGGAGGAACAGAACTCATCAGAGACATAAATAAACATAGAGCCAAAGCCTGCTTTTTGACCAGAGCAGTTTACCCAGTCCTGTGCTTAATCCTCAGACAGACAGACGCTACCCTCGAGCAAAAGTCTTATTCCACTGCCTTCTACAACTCCCAAGAGCGTTGTGACAGCAGAAGGTCTGACCCCGCGCAGGACCCAGCCCACCGGGGAGGGAGCCCCTGCTGCTCGGGGATGGGTGTGGAGCCGCCGGCAACCTGCTCTCCCCCAAAACCCCGCAGAGCCCCCTCCCCTCCCCAGGTGTTGCTCCTACCCCCCCAGCTGCACCCAGCCAGGCACGGGAGGGCAGGTCCTGGGGCAAACGCGCAGCCCTACCGGTGTGCTACCATTAACAAGATTTACTCCCACTGCTGGGACCTGTGCGAAGATGCTGGGATGGGGAAGTGCTAAATGAGGAAGAAGAGTGAGCTGAACCGTGGCTTTGACGCCGTTTACCATTCACTTGGGCAGAAGAGGAGAGGCGCCTCTCGGAGCTTCTCCATCAGTCCCAGCAATGAGATGACTGCTAAAACATAACATTGCCAGCCCATATGAACCAGACAGTGGCATGGCTGGGAGCTATTTTGTTAAATGCAGAAGCAGCAATGAAAAGTGAAAAGATACTCTCCCTTGAGCAGACATAAAATCCTTTACTAAACTCAGGGGTCTAAGCAGCAAAGCAGAGAAAAAAACCCTGCATTGCCAAGGCACCCAGAAGCTCCAGCCCAAAAGGAGACGTGGACTACCCCAGGAGAGAACACCGTCCTTCGTGCCACTCGAAGCTATGTGAATCCCAAATATTCTGCCAGCACTCCAGATTATTAGAGAAACGCGGATGCTAATGAACTGCCCTTGAGCAAGCAGCAGCATGGGGCATCTCCCTTCTCCATCAAAAGCCTTCCCGGCAGACAGCTCGCAGCACGTGTAACGCAGCAAAGACTTTTCCCAAAGCTGTTATAAACCCAAGGCATCCTTTCCGTTACAGGTCGCAGGGGAGGAAAGCCCCTAAGTGGATCTCAGAGATCCTCTGTTATGGTAATGCTCAGAAAACACCAGATTCCTTTTAAAAGGACAAGGGCTGGAGGGTGGGATGGCGAGAAACGGGCTGCGGCGCTGAAGTCTGGCATCGGCGTGACTCTCAAGTGCAGCGACGGAGGAGCGAGGGTAGCAGCAAGGGGAATAAAATTACCATTACTAGTACTGGACACGAAAGCCACCATTGCCCTTGATGGCATTCACAAAGTGTCCCCTTAGTAAGTATGACTGTAATAGGGTAATATTTTCTGTTAGAGCTGCTACGTGGAAAGCATTCATCCGTGCCAAGAAGGGAGGTCATGGTCTCACCGCTTCCTCATCGGCTGCGCTGGGATTTCGACTCGAGAGGCCCAGCACTCTCTCCTATTACAAATTCTCTTTTTAAGGAGGAGGGGCAGGTGAGGAAAATATTTTAAAATGGAAAATGAATACAGGGCGAAAGCAAAAATGCAATTCTGCACGCCTCAGCTTGTGGCAAGATAACCTAACCCATCCAAAGGAGAACCAGCCTTGTCCAGACAACAGCAGCTTTGGCCACAGAAGCTGTTAAGACACATTGAAAAGGAAGAAAAGTCAAAAGATTTCCCCTCAACTGCAATTATTTTAACCACATATAAATACATCACTTTCTTTACAAGGTATAAATAACCCTATGCAATTACATGCTAATTACTCACAATTAAATTGCAGTGTAAATACAGCACCGCACAAAGATAATCAGATGGTTACTTGTACAATGTAAATTAATTGATAACAGGAGATTTACAATTGCAAATTAGAGCGATTACATTTTGAATACTATGTGAGATGTTCGGTATTACCCACACTTAATCATTGAGCTTTTTTCCACCCCCCAGCCCTGTTCGGCATTGCCCGTGGCAGTGGGTACCCCGATCGGGGGTGACAAAGGGAGGCAGTAGGTGACAATTTTCTGAGTCAGCACATACACCCTTTGCTGTGATTTCCGACATAATTATCCTACATAATTTCCATCACTATCTGTTATCTGAAACACTCTCCATGCTGCTGGCGATAGGATACTTAGTTCTGATTAGCTTTGGAGAGAGAAATTTCTACAACCTTATCTTCCACTTGCATTTCTGATTCCCTCCCCTCTTAGCTCCATCCGGCACTCAATTTAGTTTCACTTGTGTGGCCGTCTACAGCTATAAACATAAATTGTCTGCAATTTTATGCCTTCAAAATCCTGGGATTTTTTCATTATTTCACCAACACGCAGCAGGCAAATCTACCATCTATTCATAAAGTAAAAGCAGTGGGTGGCTTTGCTGCTTACTGGAATGTGTTTGTCCTTTTCTTAAAGGTTGTGTGTGTGTGTATGTGTGTCATTCCAGAGCGTCTGCCTGTTGTCCCCCATTCCTGCTAGGAAAAGGATGTCTGCGGTAGCCGTGCATTGGTTTTCTATTGACTTCTGTTTGAGGCTGAAGGTGTTTCTCATTACTTTCTCATAATACAGTGAGGATACCAATTTAGCTACGTTGACCTTGTAACGACGTTTATTTCTTCTTGCATTAGTGCCTGTGTTGAGCATAGGTTTTATTACCCATGCCGCGTCCGTTTTGCTGATTTGCGACTACGTGACGCAGCCAGTAGGCTTGGTGTGGTCAGCAATCTTGAGCCAAGTCTTGATGCCAGCCTTCAGGATTGGGAGATCTAGTTCAGTTGATGGGACAGTTTTGCTCCAGAGCACCTGACCTAAGAGTCAGAACTCCGGCTGATAATTAAACTAACACTTAATCAGTGTCAAATTAGGCAATAGAGTGCGGGAAGAGAACGCTAACCTGTCCTTTGGTACAAGCACTCAGAACGTCATGGCCACCCTCAACCGTTTAAAGTAACTTTCAACATAAACCTGCAAGAGTTGAGATTTTTTGCCTTCTGGTTTACGACCCTTTCTTTTTTATTCTACAACTAAACCTCTCAAGCTTCATCTTGCAACTAGCAAGAAACACTATTGCAAGTGGAAGGGGAAAACACACCATGCCGTGCCAAGAGAAATAATGAATTCCTCCTAGGGTTGTTAAGGGATGGCCTGATTAAAACTACAACTGCACGTTGCAAAAACAAGGACAGTTTGGTAGTCTAAATGGCTGAATTCTTATTATTTCCTCAATAAAGACAAGAATGGTGCCAGAAGGATTATTAGAAACAGAGGCCTCAGTTCTCTCCGACAGAGGTTTTTGCACGCCTCAATGACGTACGTAAGCTTCACAAATTTGAAACACGAATGGATCCAATGGAAAGCGCATGAACACTGGAAAATCTCTTGCTTAAGCAGTGCTGAACGCATCCAGAAATGAGACCTTCAGGATTTTTAGCGTGTTCAGAAATAGTGAATTTCAGGGGGAACAGTCATTTTCTGACTATTTTTTCCCTGCTGGTGAGTGACGAAAATGCAGAATTATTGCAGGCTATTTCCTTATGAGAAAAAGTTGTTACTTTCAAATGATAACCACGCAACTCTTCTTTTTTTACTCTAAAAGTAATTTATAAACCCAAACCAAATGCTCCAAAGGCTTTGAAGATACTTTCTAGCATGCGAACATTTTTCCCCTGGGTCACACAGCTTTTGCACCACACCCTCCCAGCCCAAAGCCTGGTCTATCTTGGTGCTACAGATAAGAACCAGACTAAGACCAAGCACAGAAGTCTGTAAAAGAGTGGAGGGAGGGAGAGGGGGGATGGCGTGCCTTGCTCTCCTCCGCACCGAGGGAGGTACCCGTCAGCACGCCGTGAGGTCTTCCAATGTTCATGACCACAGGAAGGGAGAAAAGTGGAGAAGAAAGCCTTTGTGAGCAGCACATCAGGTCACCTGGAGCTGGGTTTTTGCTTAGTGTGGAAAGGACAGGCTCACAAGCAAGGTGTGCTTCTGGTTTGGTTTCCTTGAGGGGTGAAGTAGAAGACCAAGGTGTGGTGGTCCAGCTGTGCTTCTGTGCTTTGGTTAGCAGTCAGGTAGGAACCTGAACGCACAAGGTGGGACAATTCCACTGGAAATCTCTACTAAATTTTTCGCTTACAGAATAGGAAATTATCATCTCTGTGATCTGTAGGTCACAGAGCCAGCGAGGTCGTGTAACCTGAAGGTTAAACATTCATGATTATATATGGCTTGTTAGAAGTATGACTGAACTAATTGATGGAAAAATCACGCTGCACCCAACTGACCTTATTATTGTTCAGATTAAGAAGAGGTCCCCGCAGAGCGATGACAGCCGGCGCTTCGACAGTGTTTCCAAATCTTAACGCGCCGTTTTACCGACACCAGGCAGAGATATTCCACACCAGCATCCCGTACCGGGTGACAGAAAGGAACTCGCCGCCTGCCATGGGGAGAGCGTGCCGGTAATCCTGCGGGAGCTGCTGCACCAGCAGGAGCGTTCCAATGCACGGCAGCTAGCCTGGCTGCTACCTGCCCAGCAGTGCTCAGGAACACGACGTCTGTAATAGGCAACACACTGGCTCCAACCTTCCTATTCAGCTGGGACGCCTCTGCTACATCAGAGCTGGACCAACCCATCCCACCAAGGGGACGGGGCCGTACGTACGGGTCTCCAGCTGGCAAGGGCCACGAGGAAAGGAAGCGCAGAAAGCATGCGAGTAGCTTTTTCCAGCGAGTCCAGCTGAGAAGGGAGGTTTATGATTTGCAGTTTGCAAATTATTAGCGTATGTATGGGTAAGAATATAAAGGTTCCCTTACAAAAGAGAGAAACGGAGCGCGTTTTCCGTATTCTTCAGCTCTATTATACTTTCTCTGTAGGAGGTGAAAACTGGCAATTACTCTTGAAGATGCACAGATAGGAAGATAGAACATAAATCAAAATAAAAAGAATATGAATGCGTTCTCCTGTTATTCAGTGGATATTTATGCAAGCAAGGGGCTTGGGAGAGGCTGCTATAGCGAGCCACACAGCACGTCACAAGAGGTTTCTGGGATCTGCTTGGCGTTACTTGGCAATCAGAAGAAAAGGAGATGAAGGGAAGCGACTGTCTTGTATGCAGCACACAAACCAAATAAAGCCATTTGGAAAGCAAAGGTGGGTACGGGTCAGGTCAACATGAACAGTATTTCTATAAGACGCAAGGAGTTCATAATAAATACACAAATGAATTTTAGGAACACTTATTCTCTTCTTGCACTCTAGGGGGATTTTCAGGGAAGGGAGGAAGACGTTCACGTGGACAGTACATAATTTTAAAGACCATATTCTATAGAATAAGAATAAGCGTTTGTGTATCTGAAGGTCAGAATTCAGATGAACTTGCTGGAATTCATATTCATCAGAAAGAAACAAAGTCAGTCCCGGGAAGCCCATTAAAAAAATATAATGTGCTTTTTCCTCAGGAATTACTCTGAAATTGGGTGTCATGTGTCTGACTTAATGCTCTAATGGTACGACTCGAACACTGGGGGAGGATTTACAGGAAATATCTGTTCCTTATCTGATTATAGAAGGAAACCGAAGTCTCTCAGTCTGACACTCCAAGGTGGCTTGCTGTCAACCTAAACCTCCAAAATTAACTATTTATCATTGGATTAAAACAGAGCTCAGATCAGCCACGTTGTTCAAGCTCAAAGACTATCGGACCCCGAAGGAATAGACAAAAACAAAAAAAAACACCACCAAAAAAAACCCCCAAACAAAACCCAAACACAAACCCAGGCAGGAAAATGCAGAGGCATAGGAAAAAAAAAAAAATGAGGTGACCTGCCCACTATTTGAGAGCAAGAAAAACAACGCCAGCCCCTCAGGCCAGTCCTATAGACACCACCGCTTTCCAAGCTATAGGCTGGAAATTGTGACAAACCAAGCTTGGTGGCAGTTGTTACCGGAACAAAACACCTTGAAGAACAATTTCTGTATACGAAATGATTCGGGAGATTGCCAGCTATCAAGAAATCATTCAGAAAATCTTTTTGGAAAGTCTCTCCTAATGGAAAATGCAGAAGCTCATCACGAGAGCCTCACTTTTCGAAAAGAGCCGTACGGAGGTTTTGTCGAGGCTGGAGCTTTGCAGATGTGATTTTATCTTAAAAGCAGGTCCTTGAAAACAACCGGGAGCACACCGAGGAGGCACACAGGCACTTCAGGGATCTCGAAAAGATACCACGGCGCATAGCAGGAGACCAATTATGAGAGCCCAGGGGTTGCAGGGGGTGCAGGACCCGGTGCAGCACCTAACAAATCCCCCGTTCTGGGAGCAAACGCCCGGCAGGGGCTGTGCTGGGTCTGTCCATCTGCCAGCCTCCACACCTCGCCCCAGAGCCACCGGAGACCCCGCGGGCTACGGCCAAGGCTTATCTGAGGGCTTTGCACCCCAGCGGCTACGCTTGTTTGGGTTATATTCAATGAGATTAATTATATTCTTATGACATATTATTATATGGTGTATTATTATATGGTGTATTATTATATGGTATGGTATATTGTTATATTATATGGTATAGAATAATATACCATATAATAATATATTATTAATTACATTATGATTACAGTCAATGAGCTAAAACAGCGACGTCAACAAACTACATACCCTTAATTTATAAAACCTACCGGCGGCATTCAAAAAGAATTACGTTAAAAGACCAAGGGAAATCCAGGGTGGGGTGGGAGGGGTGGGGGGTGTGAAATCACAAGACGGTGGCACTTTTTGCAGTAAAAAATTCAGTAGTACACTTTACAGGGGCACCTGCCCCAGGCAACTTAGGGGGGAACAAGAACACAGGAGAGAGACAGGGAAAAAAAATAATAGATGTTTTCCAGCACATGTAGCTTCTCTGATGGGATATTTCTAATGCAAGTGTCTGGTAGACTGGGGACAGAAGCCGTTTTTTTTAGCAACAGGCTAACTAAAATGAGGTTATTTATGCATGAATGCAATATTACAGTGCCAAAAAAGCTAGCAGCGAATGAATTCCCCTGCCTACTGACTTCAAGGACCAGGTCACAGCCTTGTCAGATGCTTCTGCATGTCAGCGAGTGGTCTGCAGGAGCTTAGGGCTGCTGCTCCTTGGGTTTCGTGTCATGCCACCGCCGGAACAGACAGCTCATGCACAGGTAAGGACCAAGAAGTCCCTGCCCCAATTTCCTCTCAGACTCATTGACCCAGTCTGAAGGATGCAGATGCCCGTCCCCCATGGACCAAGCATCCACGACCTAAGCTTAACCCTTGCAGGGCAGCTGCAATTGCTGCAATCACCTGAACCTTCCTCGGCTGTACTGAGGAGTTGGTATCATCCAGTACTGGAAGCTCATCCCCACTTTCACCAGCGCTAGACTCCAGGATGCCTCGTTATATACCCTACGAGCATTACATAATATGTACTGCACCATACGCATGACACTTGTGCAAGGGGGGGGAAGCAAAGATCACAACGCCTCAGCTTTGGGTAGCTTCTCTATCACTTTGAAAGGGGTCCAAGATGCCCCCTCCCCAAGGTTTTTTTAAATAGTCTTAATTGTTGGGCCTTTTCACCTTTATTTAAAGAATACGAGGTGCTCCGCCTTGAATAGAGAAGCAACGTGTCTTTGCCCAAAACAATATGCAGCACGAAGGAAATTCAAACTGACACCATTTCAAGACGGCGAAGACAAACTGATTTAGTAACTCTGACAGGCATTTATAAGCAAAATAAAATGCGAATCTAATTTCAGCCCACTGTAGTGAAATAATACGCAACATGTTTTGATGTCATAACATGAATATTTCATATATGAACAGCATCTTGGTTGGTAGTGAGATGCTTCCAGACGCCCGCAAGAGGAGGTCCTGGGAGACGGAGAAGGCTTTAATTGCTATTTCTCAGTGAGCAACCTAACAGCGCAGTAACTTTTAGATCCTTATTGACTTCTTAACTGTTTTGCCAGATGTCAATATGTAAAAGTTTAGAAGTAAAAATCATGACTGAACCTTTCCTTCTAATTAATGGCTGTATTGATCAGCTCGGTTTCCCTCTTGCCTCACGTCACAAAAAACCACTGGATTTCGGAAGGGTCCCTGCCAAAGAGGTATTTATTATATTTATGGCTTGCTAGTAAAAAACAAAATGACTGAAATCTCCAGCTCACTAGCTGCATCGCTTTTTAAAAGTGCATCGCTAATGAAGAGCCCAATGAACTAGGGCAAAGTTGGGTATTTACGGTCTCCGGAGCATTTTGGTTTGAATTGCATTGAGTTTCAAGGTCCAGCAGTTTAACAGCCAGCATGGCCGTATTTTCATTTCCTTCATTTCAAATTTAGCAAAAACACCCAAAAAACCAAACCATCACAAGGTTACATCTCAAACAAGAAATCAATCCTGAACTCCACCTGGCAGTTAACCAATGTATGCAGAAAATATTGCCCAGCTACTGCTGAAGTTTTGCTGAATTTTGTTACAAAACATTTGCACAGCCCTTGAAGTTGCTCAACATCTCCTGGACTAAAAATATAACCAATGAAAAAAAAAAAGCACATAATTTAAATTACACTGAATATTCAATAATGGTAATGACCTAAATATTCAAAGCTCTCTGATGCGTATTTCTGGGGAAATTGCATTTGTCCTTGACCTTTGCTTACTCATTATTTTGTCTACATATAATTAACACCTTCATAATACCATATAAATGCCAGTTATTGATACAGTCCCAAGGGCAACTAGTTATCTAGGAAGAACGCGGACGCATTAACATTTACTAACTCATTTAGCTTCCCTTCCACATTAAACTGAAGAAATCCATTTGTCAAATCACACAGAAATGTATATTAAACAGGCAATATTTAACAAGGTAATGTTTTAAATGTTGTCAGACAACAGCGACAGTCATTTAAAGGGACAGCCCCTAACGAGAGCGGCAGCAATCCCGCGCCGCCACGGCACGACGGCCGCCTCAGCACACAGGCGATGGTACCACCTTGAGGTTGTAGGTATAGGTTGTAAATAGATATCATTCACTTTTTTATTTTATTTTTTACGTTTTTTCTCATTCAGCAACAGAAAGTTGCTACGTGTCCTCAATAAAAGCTTCAACCTCATCTTCGGTGAACTGCGCCTACTCAAGAGGGTAACATTGCCCCCAAGGCGCCAGCTCAACAAGGTTTGAGGTTATTCAGAAGTTCGGGTGTTTGATCACATTGCACAGTACCTCCTCACCTCCGGATTTCACTGCTTTGCGAGGTGTTGAGCAGCTCCTGCAGTAAGGCCAAAACCAAGAGCCTGGCAAAGGGGTTTAAGGAAAATGAATAATAATCTTGTGCCCTCTTTTTTTTTTTTTCCCCCCTCCAGAACACATCCTCCATTATTCATCAACCCAGTTAAATATTCAGGGCCACTTAAGATTATTTTGAGCGTTTTGTTCACTGTACTTGACTTTTATCTGGGAATTATTCTGAAAGACTTTCATAACAAATATCTGGTAAAATACATGTCAGCGCTTTGGCAGGGCTGGCAAATTTTGAGCGAGCTCGAGTTAAATTTAAAATGGAAATTGGACTAATTAATTAGTTGAGATGGAACAGGAGCAGGGTTTCAGCACACGACTAAAAGGAAACAATGCAAAAAGCAACAACTGGCCCGATTCCAGGGAGAAGCGGCGCAGGCAGCGCTTCCCAGCAGGCGCGAGGAGCTGGGGGGAGCACGGTCCACGGGGTGCAGCCCCCCACCACCCACACTGAAACCGCCCGGAGAAAGGCACAGGGGAGCAACAGGCTCTGGGAACGACACCGTGACATTTTCTCTCCTAAGGGAACGAAAACAATAAGATGCCAAACCGAGAACTGATGGGTACTGGCAGGCCCCCCACCAGCGCCTTAGCTACGAAGAAGTCGAAGAATCACGGAATCCCAGGTTGGAAGGGACCTCAAGCATCATCTGGTCCAACCTTTCCAGGCAAGAGCACAGCCTAGACAAGATGGCCCAGCACCCTATCCAGCTGAACCTTGGAGGCAACCCCTCCCCTGGGGAGATTATTCCAATGGGTGACTGTTCTCATGGGGAAAAATTTCCCTCTTATGTCCAGTTGGAATCTGTCCTGGGGGCCAGGACTGCAGTGCCAAAGCTCCCCGGCCGTGGCCGTGCACAAGCATCCCTGTGTCACGCTCGTGGGACGTGCAGGGCCCGGGGGGAGCGAGAGCTGCTTGGGAAGGGCAGGATGCAGAAGGTGATGCTGGAAATCCATCTGGATCCTGGATGCATTGCCTGGTAACTGCAGGTACCTCTCTGAATAATCCATATTAAAAGTTTACTGCTTCCAAGGCAGGTTCCTTCTGTTCAAGAAAAAAAAACAACTAGAGAAAAAGTGCTTGGTAAACAGACGAGGAATGTACTACCTGAGGCTCCAACGGGAAAAAAAAATGAATAAAGCAAGTAACTGCTGCTAGGTTTACATTTTGTGCTTTTACAACAGAAGAAGGAACAGAAATGAAATATAACCTAAGTGAGTAAGAAGCGGGTGAGGTAAGGAATCAATACACGAAGTTATCAAATAAGCAAAGCTGTGCTAGAAGAGACCTTTCCGACAGATCCCACTGGAGGATATCCTGAGCATTTCAGCACTGAAAAATAAAAAAATCATAAGCAGCCCTGGGCAAATCATGGATTTTTCCCTGCTAATGTTGATTTAAAAATATGTAAATGTCTTCACAAGCTAGAAGGTGTGGATAATGACTGTTAAACGTGCAGAACAGTGACCATTAAAAACAATAGCAGCAAATACCCAAAAGAAAACAGTTTTCAAACCTTATTTTTCTCTGTTCACCATGGAAACCTCTCCCTGGGTGTTATCACCAAGTTCAGCTGAAGCAGCACAGTGGGCAAAGTTTTTCCCTCCTTTTATTTGTGTGGTGGAGGGCAGGATTTTCCCTTATGTGTCTGAAATAGGAGTGTTTGTAAATCCATAGAAATAAACCCACAAACTCCTCACCAATCGAAAATTACCCATTACAGATTCTCAGGTCCTGTTTTGGGGGGGAAGTGGTGAAAAAGGCAAAGCTGAAGTACAGCAAAACCGGATCAAGTCTGTGATGTGCCCAGCCCTCCCTGCACAATATTCCTCTCTTCTGGCAGGACCTGCACAGAAAATCCATCTGGAAGTGTCCAGGGTCTCTGACGTGTTACTGAGAGCTGATGGATGGATCACATCCAACACCTGGAATGCAAAATGATAAGGTTCAGAAATTAAGGGGGTGAGTGACAGTGGCTAAGGAGACGAACGGATGGGGGAAACCTTCACCGCAGAAGGCCAAATCTCCTTTTTCTTCATGAAGAGGATAATGAATGGGATGACAACAGCGGAAATTCATTTTCATATATATATAAT
>NW_009260758.1:1488663-1498425 GCF_000687185.1 Egretta garzetta
TATAATTATAATTACATATAATTATATATAACTAATAACTATAAATATTGCCTTAAAAAAAAAAATTCGGTGCTGTTATATTTGTTCGCAGTGTTGCTAACATGCAGAAGGTATTTACAACCTCATGAAACTTTACCATGACCACTGATAACGGGTGTCCACGCCAACGTACCATCGCATTTGAGGGATGGAAAAGCTCTCCCCACTCAGAAGTCCAGCCCGCTCATGCTACCAACACACCACCACCTTACTCCCTTCCTAATACCACCAAAGTCACCTCAAAGGCAGTTTTATGATTTCTAAACATGTTCAGGTTCAGAAAAGGATAAGAAAGCGTTTAGACGCCTAATATGACCCAAAGAGTAAAAGGATTCTTAAAAAGAGAAAGAAAAAAAAACAAAATCAGCCAACGTTTTGGATCAAAGCGTATTTTCTGCTATGAACCACTTTGTCCAATGCAGCTTTTAGAATTTTTAATAATTTGGTACCTTGTATCATTAGTAAAAATAAACAGCCTTATAAACTAATTCTCAGGAGTGTCCTATTTCATGGACATTTTCCACTGGAGAAAGAAATTGCTCAAAGGGAGGTTTCCAAAAAGCAACGCTTCTCTGGACTGCTACGCCTCTTCTTTTCTAATGCAGCCTCCTCTCCCCGAAGTCCAGCGTAACTCGGCTATTTCTGCCACGCTTCTATTTTCAGCTAACGTATTTAGCCATTTGCAAAAGCGGAATATGAGGAGCCATCCAAAACGGACACACATTTCCTGCTCGTTTTTCGACAAACTAAATCTACTTTCTCCCATACCCTGCCTGTACAAACGACAGCCTTCCCACAAACTGGTCTACAAGACCCGAGTACCACTTTGCAGTCAAACCATGGATGCTCATTATCTGCTCCTCCTTCTGCCATTGACTTTTTTGGCCTCCATTTGCCTTTTGTTCTCAACCTACACAATAATTGGGTCAGTAAACTTTCAATTCTTTTCCTTTCGCAGTGTCTCTCACACACTGGCAGGTGTTACGGGAAACGCATCTATTCTAGTTGTATTATTAATTTATAAACAATTACAGAAATTACACAGACATATACTCTACAAAGCCAATATACCCTCGGGATAGTTGGCCAACTTAGTTCACAAATACTAATGACAACTTTCCTCCCCTCCCCTTTAAAGATTATATGTTTAATTTAAGAGGATCCTCTTTTTTTTGCCTACAAAAGAATCCAAAAAGCCTGAACAGAAAAAAATAAGAAGGTGCTTGGTTGGAGAGAGGGAAAGAAGGATGAAGCTGAAGAAGTTATTTTTTCTGGTCCCAAGTTAATCCTGTGGGAAATCAGTGCAATTCGAAGGGCTTTTTTTTTTTTTTCCCAACTAAACATCTAAGTCAGCGCATGTTCATCTCAAACTCAGTTTACTTTAGAAAGGCTAAAGAAATAAAGCAGTCCATCAATTATTTAAAGTGTTTGGCCCTGATCCTGTAAGGGCTTGGGTACACGCTTAATTTCATCATGGTCCTAAAGCCAGAGCCTTCCCCAGCCAGAGGCTTGGCCAGCAAAGTGGCTGGAGAAGAAGATGCACAAATTGGCTTTTTCAGTGCAAAGAGTTGCTCTGGTCATGGACGAAGGATGCTGGGAGCAGACGAATCCAGACCCTGTTGCTCAGGGCATGGTCCCCGCCACCCCGGTGGTCCCCCGAGCTCAACCACCTCCATCAGCCACCATCTCACAGCAGGGTCGGAGCCAGAAAGCGGGGTCCAGATGTGGACTAACGAGAGCCAAGGGAGGGGCAATGGTCCCCCCCGGCCCTGTGGCCATGGGCCAGACCTGAGGGTGGCTGAGCCTTAGCACCAGCTCGTGGTCACCCCGCAGCCCCCGCGTCCTTTTCAGCAGAGATACTGGAATACAGATGTAGAAATTCAGAAAACACACAGGTGTATACTTAATCTCTATAAAAATATACTGCATTATATAAAAATAGAAGTATAGATAACACAGGTGATCTCCTTCCTTACAAGAAGCGGATTGCAATGGAGAAATGCATTCTTCTGTTCCATGGAATTTAATTAGTTGCTAAATTTAGATACTGTCAGTATAGTTACAGAGGATTCACTGCAGTTGGATTTAAATCTTGCATGATATTTTATATTTCACACAATACTAATGGATGACATTACATTAGTATAGATATTGTCAAGTATTTCTATGTGAATGCTTAGGTCTGCTCATAATGTTTCAGACAGCTAAATCATATTTGATTGCATTTTCAAAAATATACTTTCAGTCCCAGGATTTGGTAGTTTTAAAGCAAACATTCAGAGAGACCCTGAATCCCATGCTGTTGGGAAGGACTGATCCAAGGCAAAAACACGGGTGCAAAAAAAATTAAATCTGTTATGATACAATCATGGGGGATAAGAAAAGAAGTCAGTGTTAAAATTTCTCCTCTGCCATAAACTGACTATTTTTAATAGTTCAGTACCCTAAAATTCAAATAATTTGGGTAAAGCTTACTAGAAACTGAAGTGCCTAAGTATCTCTGTACCTCCGACCATCTCGGCGTGTGCATCTCAGTTCTTCATCTCTAATAAAATAGCACACAACCAGCTCAGGAGACTTCCACAAGGATAATTAAAGACCTGAAATTTCAAATCCATTCAGAGATGACAGTAATAAGGGTCAAATAAGTTCTCAAGTTTGATGCAAACTGCTCCTACATCAAACTGCAGAACTTCACAAGGTATTTTTTCCTGGAGACGCTGGGCTTAGCTATAGTCTGGCCCAAATTTTCAGAGCCTTATTCAAAAGTCACCGAGACAGACAGTATCTGCCGTTTCAGACCGGTGCAATTTGTGAAGGATTTTATAAATCCTTGAAGAGCATTCCCCTGCTTTCTTTCTTTCCTTTTTTTTTTTTTTCCTTCCTTTAATTGAGCAGACTGACGCAGCCCGAACTACTTTGCAAGATCTGTGCCACGGTAACGCACGGGGCTGACACCCCGGGTCTGCCAGAGATAGAAGCAAGATGATCCAGAACTAGAAGTGCCATTTTAAAATGTGACCCTGAAGTTTATTTTTGACAGATGGGATTTTCCAGGTGTAGAACTGTGCTATCTCCGTAATATCTGAACTCAATTTAACTTTGATCTATAAGATTATTTTCATTTCAACCCCTTTGGACACTTGCAACAACAATATTTCCCTTCTCCCTAAACGAATCTAATTTGGTCATGCCCTGCAACTCTGCTTAGAAAGCTGTTTAGTGGCAATGTTTCAGAAATATGAATCAGATTTTCTTGAGTGAAATAAAATTAGCCATACAGGAAAGGATAATCCACTTTTGTAGGGCCAGTGATTCCATATTTTAGGTAATGGTTCTAAAATACAATAATAATCATAATAATAAAATGGTTCTGAGACACAGTGCGCGCTGATAGCAAGGAGGCCATCAGGGGTAGCCTTGCTGTCTCTGAGTACACCAGGAATGACTGGAAGCATTAGCTGGCCCACAAAACTCCACACTTACACCACAAATCTCAGTATTTCCTGACACATTAGAATAAAGGAAAAAAAAGTCAGCAGTGTAACAGCCGAGGGTTTGGTCCCAGGGCTGGTTTGGATTCGGAGACCGCTCTGGTGCCAGGTTAAATGCTTTTTAGAAGAGGATTTGAAGGCTCTTCCTCCTGGACCAAAACAGGAACACCCGCATTGGATGTCTTCTCCAGGCAGAATGGGCAACCTCTCCCCCTGCTCCACCTCGGCAGCCAGGAGGAAGCTCCCAGAGGATGGAGGAAGGTGATGGTCCAGCTAAGCGCTGTCAGTCCCCCTTCCGAAGCAAGAGAGCTTCTTTGGCAGCAGACCCACCAGAAACAGGTTTTTTTGGATTGGGCTGACAGAGGGGAAGCATCTGTAACTCAGTCTCCTGCAGGACATTGTTCTTACTGCTAATTGCATGAGCGATGTTGGGTGAGCCACCACGTGAATGGAGCTACCAAAAGCAGTAAATGACAGAAGAGTCTGAGTAGAGGAGAAAAGAGCTGAAAGAAGGAATTTTTTCCTGGCCTTCCAAAGTTTTCTTGCCACGCCCCACGCTCTTCGCCCTTTTTCCATCTCTGTAACTCCCATGCCTTTCCTCTCCCAAAGCAAAGAGTCAACCAAGCCTGCAGTTGTCCTAGTTTCTTCAAGCAACCTCCATCTCCTTCGCTCCCGCTCAGCCCAGACCTCAGAGGCACGGCCGTGCAGGCAAGCACAGACAGAGAAGCAAATCTAAAGTAATTAAACAGCAATACAAACACGGCGCTGCTGTCCGCTTATGCTCGCTGTTGCAGAGTGGGCTCCTCCATACGAGGTCTGCCCAGGAGCTGTGATGTACCACTGAATCTGCTGTAAGGACCCCGTTCCGACCGCCCAAGCTCGGCCAGCGGCATGCTATCCAGCTCCATTGCAAGCTCCCGCTTAGATGGGATTGAGCAAACCAGGGGAAGGTATTACTGAGCTATTATTGGCATCTCTTGCCACATGCTGTCAAGCTTCTAACTTCAGTGGTCCAGAAGATTGAAGTAGAAAAGCAGATGAGACAGTACAATCATCCGGTACAGTCGGACTTTTTACTTACACACCGGAAAAATACTGACTGACCTTGAAACTTGCTCTTCAAAGGAAAGACTCAAGATTGAAACCAAACCAAAAAAAACCCCAAACCCAAACCCTACACACCACACCAACAAAGAAGCCCACCCCAAACTGAAGGTAACAGCGGAGCAGCAACCAAACCCACTTGATCCATGGCATTAGCACAGCTCCGTGCAATGCCGTGATCCCAACACGCTCAGAGCACCCTGGGGGACAACCATGCCAGCGCCTTAAATCAGAGAGTTCCAAACGTGCATCTTCTATAGAGTGCACTTTGCTTTTTAAAAGGCAGTATTAGTCATGATGCTCTGTTTGCTGGAGAAGGGCATCTCCAGCTCATACGCAAACCTGCGGTGACCTCGTTTCTGGTGGGTTTTTTCTCTCCCAAGGAGCAAATGTGGGTGTACTGAACTGCTCAGTGCTCTGCAAAGGTGCTCTGGGCAGCTGACTGGCCTGTCAAACAACACAGAGCCTTCCTGAACTTCAGAAGTGCAAGTTCAGAGCTCACAAAACTGCCTGATGTGGCCAAAACCATGCAGTGGCCCTATTTAGCAGCCACCCAGTTCTGCACATTTTCTCAAGCCCTCTTGGTGCAACTCAGCAGCAGTTTCAAACCACTCCGCACCGCCACCCATCCCCTCCCTCTATTTCCTTTCTCAGGCATTGCTCCATGTTTAACTTCCAAGCCCTTGAGGGTGATTGAGCCAATTACCAAACGTATGCTCAGCTCCAGTTCACACCCACGTGGCTGATCACTGCAAACAGGCTGACCCCACCCTGCCTAAAAAACACAGCACCATCTAAACCATCAGTTTAGAGCATCTCCTCATCCCCTATTTCTCAGCCATGCCCTGCCTTTCAGCAGGCCCTGTAATTTGGCAACGAAAAGAGGACAGGAACCTTTCCAGGACCTGGGCTCATCTACTGGTAAGGGTGGCAGAATCGGAAAAAAAGAGTAAAATCAGCGCCAGGAAGATGTGGGGCTGCAGCCGTCCTATGGCCAACACTCTAAACATGACCATTGCTGAGGATCCTGGAGATTTCTGGTTTATAACAGCCTGCATGGGGTTCAGAGCACTCTATGGACAAAGCTCTCTGTCAGCCCAGCCCAACACATCATTCGAAGGCAACTGAACATCTCTTTACAATGCACATATCTCTCCAGTGGCAAAAATTATCAGCAGTGGTACGTGGCCTGTGAGTATTAGTGGACGTGCTGTGCTTATAGAATCATAGAATTGTTTGGGTTGGCAAAGCCTTTTAAGATCATCAAGTCCAACCGTGCCCCTACCCCTGCCATCCCACCCCCAAACCCTGGCCCTCAGCACCGCCTCTGCCCGGCTGTTAACCCCCCCTGGGGATGGGGCCTCACCCCTTCCCCGGGCCAGCCCCTTCCAGTGCCTGACAGCCCTTTCGGTGAAGAAATTTTTCCTAATGTCCAACTTAAACTTGCCCTGGAGCAACTTCAGACCATTTCCCCTCGTCCCATCACCCATTACCAGGGAGAAGAGGCCTGCTTTAAGTCTTAATAGCTTTAAGTCTTCTGTTGCAGCGTGACATGATAAAATTTAGAGTACATGGAACCTTCTCAATCAAATCCTTTTTTTCCTACGGACACCCACTAAAAAATACTCTGTTAGAGCACCCATTTAGCTGAGCAAGCGAAGCCGGGAACCCATTCATTTGCTGCGTGAGTTATGGTTCCCCGCAGCACCTTTTGTTCACTGTCAAGGTTCTGCAACAATGACGAATGCGGCTACATTCAGCCCAAAACTCTAGAATTTGATATACTAAATCATTCTAGATATTAAATGTCTCAGCGATAAGCCTAGCAAATGAATTCCTCTGGAGCCTACACTTTTTGCTGTACACGAGGCAGGAGGGACTCCCGATATAGTCCCCTATTGTTTCACGGAAAATTATGCAGTTCGGTAGCGTTGTCGCTCCCCGGAAAGAAATCAGAATCCCAGGAAAATTCATACAACTTCCAGTGGCTACGGAAAGAAGCTGCAAATCTGCCTGAATAACTGAGGCGGCAGAAGGCAGTCTGGGGCATTAGGAGCTCACCAGTTATTCCTATTTTAATAGCAGTAGCTGTACACGCATATAAAATTTCTACTTACCCTAGTAAATAAACAGAAAAGACTGCAGCAAAACAAACAAACAGGGCAACGCGGTCAGAATGCTTAAGCAGCAAGACACAAGGCAGGTTTTCAGTCTTCTTATCAACCTCACTATTAATCTTTTTTGTTTCCAAAAAAAAAAATAAAGAAAAAATCTCTCCTTCCTTCAGCCACGGCATACTGAAGTCAAGAGAACTGCATAGATTTCATCTCAACTCATTTGTAAAGAATACATAACTTTCCAAAGGAATCCTAAACCAAAGCAGATGAAGGCGCGAAGAGGGCGGAACAACTGCTGCTTCCCTTTTAATTTCTCAAAATCACCATCAGATACATCATAGCGGTTAACACCGGAAAGATTTTGCAAGCTTCATAAACAATAGAGGTATTACCCATTATCACACAAGTACAAATTAGTTTGACCTTTCCAGCTTTCTCAAACTCGGCTTCCTTTTTTCCACTTGACTAGAGAAAATATTGAGTCAATCCATGCTCTGCGCTCTTCATTCTCAGCCGTATTTGCCCAGTGGTTCTTCCCTACGTCTGCAATTAGAAGAGACCCAGCAAACACTGAATTCACCCCAGTAATTCTCCAGTAATTCTTTGACTCAAACCAGCGTGTCACTACTGCTCCCTAGGAGAGAGCCGGCCTTCCGCGTAGCATGGCACCGCGTCTGCTTTTCCCATCACAACGTGCGGTATGTTCATTTAATATTCATTGTAGGAAGTGTTGGCAAACAGCATGAAAATATTGCTGTGGCAGCAGGGATCGGAGCGGGAAGGATGCTCGGGGCCTTCCATCGGCCCCGCCTGCCCTCCCCGCTCACGGACCTTATGCCTGCCCGCCAAGAGACGCCCGCTCGATGCCCATGGAAAATGGAGCTGGCAAAGCAGCCAGCAGATCTCTTCCACCCTGTGGGTTTCTGGACTGGACTAACGCCCAGCTATCCTTAACAGACACCTGTACATCCCCCGAAAGCCTTCCTGCTAGTCATGGAGCAGGAGAACCGCACGCAGACAAAATATCCCTCACGCCGTGCAGGACAGCTTCTCTGCACAACCTGGGCGCTCGCTGCTCGCGGGCGCTGATTTCTGCAGAGTTCAGAATCATCCTTCATCGCTTCCCATCAGCAAGTCTGGCCATGCTGGATCCATCCTCTTGTTCTCTTGAACACCTTGCATTGAAACCCAAGGAGATGAGGAGGAGCAGAGGAGAGGGTGATGCTGAGCAAGGCACAGAAAAACCCCTTACCTGTCAGCCAGAAGGTAAGAGGACCTGCTGCATCAAGCTGTGAAGTAAAGATGGATAACAGCAGTATAAAAGCAGTGAGGAAAAATGAGGGGTGAACTGAGAAGCAGAATGGCTTTGTGGGACAACGGAGAATCACGACACTGCTGAAAGAAATGTGTCAAGGAGAGAAATGATGTGTTTTTTCTATAGATTCCTCAGAATTAGGAATCCTGAGAAAATTCTACTGTAGAAATTGTGTTTAGGGTTATAGGTATAAAATTCAATATCCGTCTAAAAGCCTGCAAAGCAGCACTGGGCTCTCTCCCGGGCCAGCGTAGAGGGGTGCGCTCCCAAAGCTCCAGGGCTGGCTGGGGGTGCTGCTCGGCTGTGTGCTGCTCCGGACCGGGTGGGATGAGCTATGGGATGGATGCGCTACGGGATGCGGTATGGTACACGCTACGGGATGGATGTGCTACGGTACACGCTACGGGATGGATGCACTACAGGATGCGCTATGGTACATGCTATGGGATGGATGCGCTATGATATGGATGCGCTACGACATGGGTGCGCTATGGTACATGCTACAGGATGTGGTATGGTACACACCACAGGATGGACGCGGTATGGTACACACCACAGGATGGATGCGGTATGGTACACGCTACGGGATGGATGTGCTACGGTACACGCTACGGGATGGATGCGCTACAGTACACGTTATGGTACATGCTTCAATATGGATGCGCTATGATATGGATGCGCTGTGGTACACGCTACGGGATGGATGCGCTACAGGATGGATGTGCTATGGTACATGCTACAGGATGGATGCACTATGGTACCCGTTATGGGATGGATGCGCTATGGGATGGAAGTGCTATGGTACGCGCTACGGTACACGCTACAGGATGTGCTATGGTACATGCTACAGGATGCGCTATGGTACACGCCACAGGATGGATGCGGTATGGTACATGCTACGGGATGGATGCGCTATGGTACACGCTATGGGATGGATGCGCTATGGGATGGAAGCGCTACGGTACACGCTACTACAGGATGCACTACAGTATATGCTATGGGATGGATGTGCTACGGGATGGATGCACTATGGGATGGATGCGCTATGGTACATGCTACAGGATGGATGCGCTGTGGTACATGCTACGGGATGGATGCGCTACGGGATGGATGCGCTATGGTACACGCTACGGGATGGATGCGCTATGGGATGGATGCGCTACGGTACACGCTATGGGATGGATGCGCCTTGGGATGGATGCGCTACGGTACACGCTATGGGATGGATGCGCTATGGGATGGATGCGCTACGGTACACGCTATGGGATGGATGCGCTACGGTACACGCTATGGGATGGATGCGCTACGGTACACGCTATGGGATGGATGCGCTACGGTACACGCTATGGGATGGATGCGCTACGGTACACGCTATGGGATGGATGCGCTACGGTACATGCTATGATAGGGATGCATTACAGGATGGATGCACTATGGTACATGCTACGGGATGGATGTGCTACGGGATGGATGTGCTACGGGATGGATGTGCTACAGGATGGATGCGCTACGGTACACGCTATGGTACATGCTACGGGATGGATGTGCTACAGTACATGCTACGGGATGGATGCACTACGGGATGGATGTGCTACAGTACATGCTACGGGATGGATGCGCTATGGGACGCGCTATGGGACGCGCTATGGGACACACAGCCACAAGCCAGAGGCTGAAGTCACCCGAGCAGGCG
>NW_009260758.1:1498872-1504944 GCF_000687185.1 Egretta garzetta
GTGCTGTTCAGAAGCTGCTTTTTTTTTTTTTTTAAAAGACTGGGAGACAAAGACCAAGAAGGTTCATCCATTCATTCACAAGAGGATACAGAGCTTTTGCCTCCATTTCACAAGAGCGGGGTAGTAGTGATTAAAAAAAAAAGAAGTCTTATTTGATGAAAGCTATTCAGTGCTCTGTGCAGGAGGTGAAGAAGCCTCCTCCGCTCAGCGCCGAACACACCTTTCAAACACCCCTCGTGGGTCACACCATTAACACGAAGTATGGTGTTACCAAATAATATCACGGAAAAAAAGAAAATCACATGAAACGAATTTATGCTCCAGTGGTAGCCCACCAGCTACCGGTTCCTCATGCATAGAAAATGTGGGGGTCCCACTAAAGGTCCAAGGGGAGAAAATGCAGCGTTACCAGCCCAGCAAACAGTTCACACCCTTGATGGTGTCAAACCAAGGTCTCCATGGGTAGGCTAAGATCCCCCTGACAGCAGCTCAGCACTATGGCAATTAGCTGGGATGTTTATTTTGCCATTGACCCACCAATACATGTTCTTTGCTAATATATAACAAAAATTATTGACTTAAACCTAGCACAAACCTACAGCTAAGTTAACAGAAGAGTCTGGCTTAGATATGAGCCTAATGCTGTCAGTCCAAAGCAGGGAAACCTGCCTGACAGCAGCGTGGGCAGCTTGTGGTCTTCCTCCAAGCCCCAAGGTCAGCCGTTAGCCCATAGGTAGTGAGTGGGCACAGAAGAACAGACCATGGCTACCGCAGTCAAAAGACGGGAATGGAGGAAGGAGGGACTAAACACCATGGAGGGGGGTCCGCAGAATTCAGGTTTTCTATCAATTGCTCGTTAACAGAGCCCAGGACAGAGGAGACTGCCCAAACCGGGGCTATGGATCAAACTGGAGAAAGATCTCTGCTCAAGGTTTTACAGCTATAACTAGAAAGGTGTAAAAATGGGAGATCAGAACCATTAACGTACAGCTGGGGAGCAGAGAAAGCAGCGCGCTGACTATCCTCAGCAATCCTGTGGACTTCCACAGATAGATAGTTGGGTTTTCACACTCCTATTACTGGAAGCATAGAGATGGAAATGTGTTTAATTGTTTGAGCATGATGTTGTTTGTAAGTCTTCCCAAATAATGCCCTGTTATCTGCATAAGAAGTGTTTAATAAACCATGCATTTACACTTTGGTTAAAAAAAACGCCGGTAGGTTATTGCTATTCAGTACAACTCAGATTAAATTACCATCCATAATACAGGTTTTTCCATTACAAACACGAGAATGCTATTTGCTCCCTTTCTTAATCTTCTAATTGACTAAAATGACTGGCTAAACCTTATGCAGATTGGGTTTAAATACCACATCTCCTCGTTGGCTAAATATTTATATAAATAAATTATAAACACAGATTTTTGTCTGAGGCCGACAAAGATCTTATACTGATACAACTTATAGAAGAGTAAATCAAGCTGGAGTTAGAAGCAGCTCAGGACTAACTTGTCTCATGAATGGCTACCAAGTGCCAACAGCTGCTGGAAACTCTTCCAAAAAAAACATCTTTGGTCCAAGACTTCATTGGCCTCTTACACAACCCTCGATGGCATCAAGTCTCAGCAGCTCTGGCCACGTCCCCTTGCCTGGGTGCAGTCCCCCATGCTCTCTCCAGCACCCCAGAATTGTGTTAATGCAGGAGATCCCAGGAGGTGCAAGTGGTGACCAGGTTGGAAATTCAACTACTCCCAAGAAGGACCATGGGAGGGGCAGGGACACTGATGGAGGGAGGGGTGAAGGGGGGGCATAAACTTTGGACTGGGCTACTGGTGAGCAAGGACTGCAAAGGAAGGTGAACCACCTAGGCAGGGAGTGTTGTCATATTGTCCTCCTGGGCTAAACAGATCTGGAGAAAGTCAAGCCTAACATTTGGTCTTTCAACCACAGCTTGCTCTGCAAACAAGAATGGGGAAAGCCCACGTGACGTGCTCAGTAACAATCGTGTCCACTGAGGCTCACAAAGCCTCTGGAGAAACAAAGAGGAGAAAGGGTGGCGAAATACCATCGCGGTACTTTTCTTTTAAACTTTAGTATAATCCATCTTAGGAGAGCTTGGTGCTGGCTGTATCAAAACTTCTATTCTTTAACAAAGATGCTTGGCCATATCTGAGACATCTCCAGCAAACCTTTGAGCAACAGAACATCAGCTGCTGATCAACTGGGACCTTATGGAAGGATCAATGGAAGAAACAAATATTGTAGAGTCACATTTTTGAAACCTTGAGCTGTTTAACACAATTTAAAAAAAAAAAAATCATCCCTGTAAAAGTAATTTTAAATATGTGATGGTTGTAGATTACTTTCTCGAGCCCCCAAAGCACGGAACAACGCAGTAAGGATAGCACTGACTTTACCAAAGCCCACGTGCTGATACAGCTACGCCGTAATTGGGTACCTGAGCAAAAACCCCAAGTTACGCTGCAGAGTCAAAACTTGCTCCTTACACTCTACCTTCCTAAATTTGAATCACGCGTATGACAAAGTCACTAGATTAGGTGTTTGCAAAATACTTTGACCCTGTTGGTCCCGAGGGTTTGACTTCCAGTGATTTAACCCAGCAATTAAAAAAAAAAAAAAACCACTTCAACAAATCTTTCATTTTCTTGGTGTCATGCAGAAACAGATTTTTATCCTGCAGATTAAGATAGAAAGTGACTGCTTGTATCTAGGGAAAAGCAAAGAATGACGTGATTTCCCAAGTACGACACATACAGTACTGGAAACCACTCTTTAGTGTAGAAAATCCTGGTGGCTTGGTTCCTAATAAAACGTGAGCCTTATTTATGCTAAGATCACAAGCAGGTTCGACACAAGAGGGCTTGTTTTAATATCGCCTTTTTTGGTGGGTGATGGGAGGGGACAGGGAACAGTTGCATACTCGCATGAAACGCTAAATCAGTCGGATGTCATCATTATATATTTGCTTTGCTAATAATAAAAGGAATGAATCACTACTGTCATGACATTCATATTTATATTTGAGTAACCACTGTAGCAGATAACAGTAAAGATGTGTGCAAGTTTAAGTCTTGGCAGCACGCCTAGATTAGAGCTCCGGAGCTGACATTTGTGGATTTTGTGTGATTCATGTTACTTTTCTGTGTTTGTGATTACCTTCCCGTCAGGGGCTGCACATCACCCAGGCACCGAGCAGCAAAATTCCAGTTTCTGCAGGCGAAGGAAAATTCCCAACTGTTGCACCAAACCCTCTTCAAAGTGAGCCCCATCCTCTGCGTAAGGATGGGGCTGCACACCAGGTCATGGGCAAAGCCAAAAGAAACGCGTAAACAGCTTTTATGGGGACATTATCGGGTCATTTTAGGCCACAGCCGGGAGGTGTGGGAAGAAACCCCAGACTTGCTCTCATCTAACAAGGCTAAAAATAGACCTGTGATGATTTATGAACTTTCAAACGCAGCAGAGTATTTTTAAGCGATAGCATCTTCGCTGCAGCCCGGGAGCTGCCTGCACGGCGCCGGGGCCGTGCCCACCCGTGCCCCCGACGCAGACCAGCTGATACCTCCGCCGCGCTTCACCCAAATAAAATTCTTTAAGACCACAAGAGAAAATAAAAAGGCAACGATCTGGCTATCTTGTGGTTAATGTCCTTCCTGCAGCTCTGCCTTGTCTCTACCTCTGATTTTTATTTTTTATTTAATCAAGCTAACTACACAGAACTGCCAGACAAAGCCAACCCCCCCAAACCGAGGGGAAAAAGAAGTTGCTTTGCACCAGAATATCTACAAAATTGTTCTAAAGTTTTGCATCTGGGGTAGAAATTGTACAGGAGCTTAACTACTACACCTCTTTTCTTACTTGTCCCTGATGGGGTAGCACAGGAGTGCATTTTAAATGACAGAAATGTTGATCCCGATAAAAATAAAGACCCTGGATGTCAACAAGAAACCCTTTCACGCACGAGGAGGTGCAAGCCTGGGGAGCGAGGTGGGCTCTCTCACCGGTTGCTGGCTGTCTTGCAGTGCTGCTGTTTTCCCCTCTACACCAAAAGCTCCTCAGCTGACGGCTAAAAATCAGCAGGCGGGAAACAAGCAATGGAGGGATTAACGCTGGAAATGGAGCTAAGGCCACCCCAGGGAAGGATGGCTGTGGTCTCGGAGACCACCCAGCCATGAGGGCTTGTGCCACACCACTGCCGACGGTGTCCCCATGGCCCAGGGAAGAGGACACGCGGCCGCTTGCCCCCTCCCACCACCCAGAGCACCGCTGGAGGCACCCTTGCCCTCATCGGACACCCATGGTGAGCTCAGGCGAGGGAGCTCCGGACATCACCATTAACGCATGGGAAGTTCGGGTTTGAAGGCAGTATCATTTCATAACATTTACTGTTTACGTGCCAAGAGAAAAGTGAGGCTTCTTGCAAAGGTAAGCTTTCCTTCTGCTGTCATTCACATTCAAAACACCTATTTTGTCATCATGTAGACCAGCACGAGCTTAAATTCTGGGAAGACGAGATGGGCTAGAAGAGAGCTCAACTCCACCGCAGAAGATGAGGACGGGAAAATTTCCAAGTCCACAGAGTTTTGCCAGGCTCATTCAACTCCAAGTATCTGTGGGCACACCCTGCTTTACTCCAGTCCTCACCACCCGAGCGCTGCTGCCAGGCCAGCTTACGCACGGGCACACGGGGCAGGAGACCCTCCGGAGCCTCCGAATAGCTGGTATTTACAAATACACACGAAACAGAGGTTTTGGCGTGGCTTCCTGCAGAGGGTTAGTTCACCTGATGGGATCTGATGAAACACCTCCTGAAATCAAGCAAAATCTTGTCGGATGTCTTTAGCTGTGCCCAGAGTTCAGCACAGGAGGGAGAGGTTGCTGCATGCCAGCGGAAGCCATTGTCTAAAGCAGGCTGCTTTGGGAAAATTAGCAGCGTGCACACCCCTAAATGAGGCTGTACAGCAAGTAAAAGAGGGATTAGCCATGTAAAGTAAGTCCTTTTGGTATTAGATTAAAGAGGGGAGGTGACTTTGAAGGATTATTCAAGAGCCATTTAAGCAATTTTTCAGGGACTTACAAACATAGGGTAAAAATGCAAGCTCCTCAGGTTCAGAAAAGAAGAAAATTAAGTGTCCTGGCCAGGAAAGCAGCAGAAAAGGCTTCCAGAGGATCCACCAGGCTGGCCCTAAGCACTTCCCATGCTCGGCACCAGCCATCGTGCCCCACGACAGCAGTGTGGGGAGTCCTGGCGTGCGGGAGCCTGGGCTGGAGCATGGCATACACACCCAGGACAGGGCTGCTGGCAGGGAGCAAGAGCAACGAGGGAAGGGGCTCCGCCAGCCGCGATGCCGCTGGGACGTGCCATGGGCCACGGCATCCCCAGCCCCACGGCGGCTGGCGGGCGGCTGTGCACGCCACGCTGGGAGGGAGCGCGGGAGACGCTGTGTCGGAAGGGATCTTACGAGCAGCGTGGCCATTTGAATAGGAGGCTTACACCAGTCTCTGCCCTCATCTAAATGATTTATCTGCTAGGATGCAGGTCCTGAACCGAAGCGTGTAAACCGGAGGATGCGCAAGCACAAACACAAAACCTGACGACTCTCCACAGCCAAACGTTCCCCTTCTCCCCTGCACTTCAGGGTGCCTAATCAACATGCTGGCTCTTAATCCTTTGCCCGCATTAATCCAGCAAGGGAAAATGAATACACTGCTGTAAGACATCGGACTGTTTTATTGACACCACACACACACCCCCCTTGCGAAAAACCGCTTTTGCTTAGTCTAAAAGGTGACGGGTAATTAGTATGGAAGATACAAACTATTCCCACTTGTTATGCAAGCCGCATCGTTTAATTTGTAGTTTAGAGAGCAAGTCATTCCTGTCTGGGATAAATAAAACAACATGCTGCATTATGTTGCTCGCGACACGGAAGCAACATCAGCCTGGGGAAAGCAAAAGAAGCTGAAACTCGGGCAAGGAACATCGGCTGGATCAGGCAAAAAGTTATGCATGCATTTCTGCCAGCCTGGGAGGGAGCGCCCCTCCGCCAG
>NW_009260758.1:1505741-1506809 GCF_000687185.1 Egretta garzetta
ACCGGTTACACGCTCCCCGCTGTTCTCCCATCCTCGAACAGTCCCGCTCCCGCTAACGAGAGAGCCGAGAGTCCCAAATTACAACTGGGGGCATTTTTTGGTTTTTTCTCTCCCCTCTCTGCCTTGGCCTCCGGCATTAATCTCAGATTTGCCGTAATTGTTCTCACTCTTCCAAAGCTTCCCTCCTTCCTTCATCCGCCCGCTCTGTCAATCTCTCGCTCAGCCCTTTGCACGACGAGTCCTTTCATCCCCCTTCTGACCCTCCTCGTCCCAAAATTGAGCGTCCTGGGCAGGGAGATGAGAGCGGGCGAGAGGAGAGCGCACCCCTGCAGAGCACCCCAGCCCCCCTGCCCTGCGCCTCTCCTGCGCTGGGACCTTTCTCCGCATCCCCCACGGGCAAGTCTCTACTTGCTACCGCAACGCAAATTTACGAGCCACGAACCGCTTCGAAAGTCAGAGTTCAGGCTTAATGAGTGGAGCGATCTAAAGGCACGAAGAAAAGGAGAGGGGGGAAAAAAAAAAAAAAAAAGTATTCAGCAGCGCAGGTGGGACCTACCTTTCCCCCTGTCCTGGAATCTTCTACCGGGAAGTGCTCTTAAATGGCTGTGCAAAAAATGCCTTTCAGTGCAAAGAGGGTACTCAGTCTTAACTGTGCCTCCCCTGGGTTTTGAGGGATTAAGTGAAACCCTTATTATGTTTAATTATCTCTAGAGTTGCTCTCTGTGCTTGCTGCCTTGCTTTATGGTTTAATAAACTGCACATCGATATAAACTGAATGACAATTAACATTAGTGCAGGTTGGATTCGCGTTTATTGCTGCTTACAGGTTCGCGCTCCACGTGCCTTCGCTCGGGTGTTTCATTGCCATCTCTCAGCACCTCCTCGTCAGCCCAGCTCCGCGCCCCAGCAGGCGCTGGGAAGGGCCCCGAGCGGCTGGGGAGGGCGGCTGTCCCGGAGGAACCCGGGGACCCCAAGCTCAGCCCCACGCGGGACTCGGCCGTGCAGGTCCGAGGGGCCGGGGCATCACGGCACGCAGCAGCCAAGCAACGCACCGGGGCTTCCCCCGCC
>NW_009260758.1:1507604-1546635 GCF_000687185.1 Egretta garzetta
CAGGGCGCGGAGCGGAGGGGGAGGGGGTCTGTCCCGGAGGAACCCGGGGACCCCAAGCTCAGCCCCACGCGGGACTCGGCCGTGCAGGTCCGAGGGGCCGGGGCATCACGGCACGCAGCAGCCAAGCAACGCACCGGGGCTTCTCCAGCGGCTGGAGAGAACTGAGCGCCTTTAGCTGGCCCGATCCTGAGTACCACTTGCCCACCGTGCCTTAGGAACGCTCGGCTCCCGTCTGATGGAGGACAGCCCAAACCCCAGCGCTGCCCAGGGAGAGAGCAGGAGGGGCCAGCGCTGCCGCTCCTGAACCCCAGTGGAGGTGTAACATCGGACCCAACTGAGAAAGAGAGTCTGGAGGAGGCAGGAGCGTTGCACTCGAGCCATGTATGAATGAATCCCCTCATGGTATGAAATGTTATATAAATGTTATGTATTATTTGTGTAATCTCATCCTGATTTACACAATAGTGGAGACTGCTCAGTAATCCAAAATAAATATATTTCAAGTTTAGCTCCAAGTGTTTTCAATTTGGGAGTGCCTGTGTCTCCAAGGTCACCTCATAAATCCTGGCACTGTGGCACGGTGCTGCCAATCTGTGTGGGGTGTAATAACTCTTGAGGGAAATCAACGCTGAAAATGCTTCCGAATTTTTCAAAAAGGCACATGCGTAGAATACATCATCATAACCCATCTCAGCATGCAACAACCTTACAAGCGCCAGAGAAAAACATCATCCACCCTCGACTGGGTGGCAACCAAAAGCAAATAAGATCTGAAAGGTAAACCCATGGAAGCGGCGTGCGCAGACAGATGGCTTCCCTGAAAAGCCTTTTGGTTGTGCCACCTTCCCTGCATACGTTATAACACTCCGCCAAATGCACGAGCAAACCAGGTTGCCTGCTTTTTTTCCCAAATGAATCCACGGATAAGGCCAAAGGTAGAAGAGTCAGAAATCAAAGACCGGAGTTTAATATTCAGACATATTCTTTTTAGCAAATAGTCTAAAATACTTCCATAGATCTGGCAAGAAAAACTGCCTTGCAGGTTTCTAAGATGACTTGTAATAGTAAAGCTGACACTTCGAATCAAGCCTTACAGCGCGACCTTCAGAAGCACGCTGCTGCCCAACCGTGCCCGTGATTGACAGTTGGGGTGTCCATGCCAGAGCGCCGCTACGATATTTAGCATGGTAATATTCATTACGTAAAAACAAACTATTTTTAATTACCGTGAAGGTTGTCACGCAAGCGCGTGAACAAAGCCAAGCAGAAGACAAAACTGGCACCGTCCCTAAATGCATTTGCAGCGCCCTGCCCCGTGCTCGCCTCCCGGAGGGGTCCGGGGCCCTGGGCCAATGCACGCCCCACGTGCTGCCCAAATAAGCGTGGCGGCGCAGAGCCCTGCAGCACTTCCACAACGATTTATGGGGGTAAACCAGACGTAGGACTGGGCTGTGATTTATGGATACTGAACTTGCAGCCTGAACTTGGCCCAGGCTTCTTTGTTTAGGCTGCAGTTTGTGTTTGGGCGTTGTGGGTTTGGGCATTGTTTTACCAATACAATAAGACTTTGTTAAGCAACTCTACTTTAAATGACTGCTACAAAACACCTCCAAGGTTTCCACTGTAGTTTTGTCTGACCTTTAAAATACCAAGACCAACTTTACAAGGTGATGACTATCCGCAAAGTCCTTCGAGGGGTTGTGTTAAGTCTAGGGCTGCTCATATCTCAGTGATACAGGGAGCGATACAAATGACAAGGAGTTTGGTAGAGATTTGCCTTTCTTTTTAACCATCACCAGCCTTGCATCGTATGAGTTTCATTTTAGGATAACGCATCAAATGCATCATTTTTAAGGAGGTAAAACGAGAAAAGAATAACCAACAACTGGTTAAGAATTCTTTGCGGTGTGATCTGTAAATGCTCCCAAGTCCACAGATAAGTGACAACACAGATGTTGATATGTAGGAGAGTAAATCTTTTAGACAAAGTTGAAGGGATTTCAGTGCTGTGGCAAGGTGGTGGGTGGATGGCCTTGGAGGCTGATGTCCTGTGAGGAAGCAAGGAACAAACTGAAGCAAAACCTCAGCGTTTTGCCAGCACAGCCCAGTGCTTGTTCCAGAAACAACGGCTTGGAGCTGCAAGGCTGTGTTTGCTCTAAACTGAGCCAGTCCTTGGCCGCTCTGGTGAGGTCCCCACCAAAGATGCCAACTAGAACCAATTTCAATGAAGCATTTTGAAGATGGGGATGTTTATCCCTAACGGAATGGTTGAGAACCAAAGACATAAACCTTAGGGTCAGCAAGTAGCCTTCAGATGTCAGCTTCAACAACGTCACTGCCCAAGGATAAAATACAGCTTTCAAGGTGCAGATTTCTAAAGGAGTCTTCATTTCTTTAGTTTAATTCCACATTCTTTAGGTCCATAAAGTCTCTGGAAGACAACAGCAGTTCTGCCTGAATCAAAGAGCACAGGAATGGACCTAAAAATCACAGCTGGAAAAGAAAGTCTTCTGCAGTTTAAAATGCTCTGCTTAAGTAGCAGCTGAGTCCAGACTCTGTGTGTTTTTTCATTGGACTTTTTGTACCCAAGCCCTCCCTGAATCTTTATAAAAATCCCTTAAGGCTCACACTGCCTAATCACATTTGATAATAAAGCACATTTTTATGACCAAATCATGAAATTCAGGATTTTTGAATGAAAATGATGCAATTCTCAAATGGCAAAACTATAATGTATAATTCTAAATTAAGGCCTCAGGTTACAAAGCAAAGAAGTTTAACATTAAAAAAAAAGCAGAACAGGAAAATCCTGAAGCTTCTCAGTCTAATAATTATAAATTATTTTTATCATGATTAAGATTCCAAGGTGACACCCACTGCTACCTTTTAGTAGTTAAAGAAACACGTTAATATAAACTTCATTATCTGCAGTGAATTTTCTAGACTAGATTTAAAATGCAATAAATCTAATTACTTCAGAAATGAAAAGAAAAAGTTCACTGTATTTCTAAACCATTGCAAAAGAGAAGTTTCAAATGATGCAACCCTAATAATATGCACGTTAAAAATGTTAAAAATAAATACCTTTAAAACCACACAAAATTCAGAGTGTGTTGCCACGATAAGGTGCTGACATTTATAAATGCCATGTGATTAGCATGTGAAGAAGAGATACACATTCATTGTATGCGAAGACCTATTAATCATCCACCACCTGATAAACACACAGCATAATGCCCTTCCTGCTCCCTTTCAAAGCCCCAACAAAGATGGCTGGTGGCGATGAGAACTCCAAGACTTCCTCAGCCCCCTTGGTTAGGACTTTGGACAACCATAACTTTGTGCACCAGCTGTGCCCAGCTGGGGTCTTGTTGAAGAATACGGTGCACGTGGACTGTTGTGGGTCAAAATTAAAGGCTGGATTAAAGAAGGAGCATCAAGCAATCGCCTCATCAACCATGGTGCTGTGATTCTTCTTCCAAAGGTAGCCGAGACTTACAGGCACTTCTGCGCATTTTCCACTGGAAACTTTGATGTTTGGCTTTCAGGGAATGAGTCTGCACTTTAACCTTCACCAGTGAAGTCCTCCAGCCATGTGAAGCCCCACTGATCCGGTGTACCTCTGCACGATGCTCCCCGAGTCCAACTGTGTGAGCTGGGGACAAGTGACAGCTTTTCATCCCAGGGAAGCCCGTGGAGACAGGCCCTCCAAGCCAGACAAAATTCCAATATCCAGGGAAAAGTCAACTCAAGGCACTTAGGAGTTAATGTCATAGGACAAGAATTATCAAATCAAACATGGTCTGTCTTATCTAACATCTTGCCTCAAATCACGGTTGTCATGAGTTATTCCAGGGAAAGAAGGGAGAAATGCCTCCTTCCCTAGGACTCAGAGCAGCCGAACATCCTAAAGCATGATGTTCAGTACTTCTGTGTCATCGAACATCCCGCTCATGAATCTGATTGCCATCAGCATCGTAATTACACCAAGGAGCGTAACAACTCTCGTGAGCAACTGCCAAGAGGAAACTTTTTGCAATGTACAAGTTGCATTGACACTACCAAAGGCAGGACCTATAACGAATACTTTTGTACTCACGCTTCAGCTTTTGACATATTCCTCCCACAAACACATCAGCCAGAGCCTCTGATTTCCGAGCAGCGGCGTGGGCCTGGTGTGGTCCTCGCAGAAGCCACCCATGGAGTTTTCCCTGATTTAGAGACAGAGGATTGCAGTCGCAGGTAGCTAACTAAAACCCCTGCGGAAAGCGAGCCGCTCTTCTCGGTAATGAGAACGGGAAGGCCTTTAAGGCTTTCCCCAGAATGGGAGCCACGGAGACAACTGTGAGCAAGACACAGCCTATTGTTAACGTACAGATAAGGAAGGACAAAAATAGAACTGTATTAATTTCAGCACAGGAATACAGGGAAAAATATATTTGCGCCAATGAAAAAGAAAGCAATACAAATTTTTATTTGAAAGTTTTGTATAGAGGCCATTAAAAACAGCGGGGGGGGGGGGGGGGGGGGAAGAGGAAGAGTAAGGGAAAACAACTCTGCAGCTTATGAATAACAGATAAACCTTACTCCAGTAGGGATAGGTTACTGGTTTATTTGAAGAGAGGTATTCTGCCAATAATAAAGACAAATACTTTTAGAGCCATTAGAAGAATAAAAACAAAGCTGACTCTTTTTTTTAATTGAAACAATTATTTTTTCCCGAGGACAGTTGGGTACATTCTACGGATAAGTTATTAACTGTCACTTCTGAATTTTAGCTTTATACAGCAGTTACCGACACACGGTTTCTGCATACATAATTTCGTAAAAGGGATCATATTATTATGGAAGTCATGTTAGCGGTATGTGAACATGAATATTCCCATTTAAGTCATTATCTGAAAATAATATCCTGAATTGGATACATCCTGTGGGAGAGAACAGAACCAAACAGCTTTGCCCCAAATGTATTTATGATATTAAAGTAAACACAGGAGATATTTTACATAGATGGTGAAGACAGAAAAAAGTCAAATCAGTGTAAAAATGTTGTAGAGGGTTCAAAATGCTGTCCCACCAAGATCGTGAGACATTCAATAGGTGCTAAGCGCCACAAAGGTGCCAGTGCCACCATCCCCGTAAGCAGGTAGTGCAAGCGTTTCCAACAGTTCTCATTTCTGGAGATGAGTGCAAGTTTTTGGTGTGGTTGATATCACTGGAGCTGCGCATTTCTAAGGTGATTTTTTGCTACTGGAATGAAAGCTTCCAGGATGCCTTGGTTTTCAGGAGAAAGAAGCCCATAGAGGCAAAACCTCAGCAGCAGGATCAGGGAGCGCATTAGTGTTAACTGATGAACGTAAATGATCCTGAATTTGGCTTTTGTGTATTCTGCAAGCTTTATGGACATTCCTGTAGTGACAGAGCGGCTGATCATTCATTACAAGGAAACAGAAGAAAAGGATGGTTGAAATCTTTCAAAAGCTAAGTGTTTTTTTTTTTTTCTAAAGAATGGATTTAGCTCTGTCAAAGGAAAGGCGAGTGAACCATTTGAAACCCTAAGGAAATGCTTACTCTTTCCTTTGCAATGCTGGGATGTTCCACTAAGGCTTACATTATTAAGAGTCTTCCAATGGATTTATGAACAGAAGATTACATTCTTAATGCTGCTTCTCAGAAATTGAGTGAATAATTCAGGGCACACCAATATACTACGGAAAACAGAAAAGTACCTTACAGCTTGCTACCTTACAAAGAAAGCGAGCCTCAAGCTCACTCAAGCTATATAAATGTGATATATGTAGCATAAAGACCATGGTATAGGAGGCAGCAGTATGAAGTGAGGTGGTATAAAGGGAGCTACAGCGTATGTAAACAATCGCTAGCAATAATGCACATGCATAAGGTAAGATTGATAGCACTACCCATGAAAAACATAGCAGTTGGACCATTAATAAGATCCTTTTGTGCTTCATATTGACAGATTTAGAGCATCTGCTCATCAGAAGTCAAAGAAATTAGAGCGATAGCCCAGGGCAACGAGTCAGCTACCAGAGGAGGTTCATCTTCATGTCAAGAGGAGAAAGGAGCAGCAGTCAGAAGCTGCCTCTTTAAATACCTGCACTGTACTCTTTTAACAATGTTGGGGTTTTTTTCCCTTTTAGAATGCCCATGGCAAACAGGAATTAGGCTTTCATCAAATCTACCAGGGTAGAAAGAAGCCATTACGTACCTGGGACATTAAAGCAGGGAATGGCAGCGTTCTGCTAGATTTGACAGTAGGGAGCTGCTAACATGGGGGTGGTATGAGGAAGCTCAAAATGGGAATGGTTTGATTGATGCTTATTGTACACAGCCCAAGTTTTTCTAAAGTAAACAGTAAATCAGTCATCCCTACCCATGAATTCCTGCTGAGGTGTAACAAGAGGCCTCCATCCAATGACCGGTGGAGGTAGATACCATTGTGGACCTAAGCTAAGACATTAAAAGAGAGGAAAGCTTACAATCACCAAGCCAATCTGTTGGGGTATTCAAGAAATACCTCTTCCTTCCTCCTTCCCTATCAGAAGTTGATGCCAATACTTTCTGTCCCACCTCAGAGGCTGGCAACAGACCTTCATCTCCACGTGGAGAAAGACAGCCCGACCATGCGAGCTGGAAGCCGTGCTGATCCCTGGCAGTGCACCGGGAGGCGAACACGCGCCAAAGGGCTGATGCGAACGGTGCCCTTCCCGGCAACCGGAGCGCTGTCACCTGAGAGCCGAGTTGGAGAGAAGCTGATGCAAGGATGCAATGAGCCAGCAAAAGGATCTCTGGAGAAACATCTCTCCAAAGGTTGGCTGTTTAATTGTAAAATGGGGACTGGTGTTGATTTGCCCATCAGTCCCCTGTGAACATTTCTTCTTCCCAAAGGAGCCGGCATCCCTGAATGCTAATGCAGTGGTTTTTCCATCAGAGTCATTATCTGCCAAAACTGTCCTCAAAATCCTCATGTGCCTGCTCAGCCGATCGTTTGAGAAGTGCACAGGGAACGCCAAACCCGGGATGCCACGAGCTTTCTGCGAAGCATTCCCCACGAGGGCTGGAGTTCCTGGGGGTGTGCCAGGGCTTGGGCAGGGAAAAACAACATTAGCAGGGTTCTGGTCACAAACTTTCTGATTCAGAGACTTGGTGCTTGTGGGACTCAGTGCTAAAGCAGCCCCACTAGAAAGGTCCCTTGCTAGGTTTTACACCAGTTAGAGCCTGCCTGAGCCAAGTGGGGCGCTGATACCTGTTTTCTCCACCCTCAGTGTAACCGCTGCAGGAAGACAAAAGCTGGCATAAAAGAGCTGATCCAAGCCATCCTTATTGGAAAGGAGCTTTCCCCTTCTCAAACATGCACATCTTGACATCCGACTCAATATGACAGTTAAAACTGATCCCTGCGTGATGTCCCCAAGGCAATAAGGGTGAAGAATGTGTGTCCTTTACCACTTTGGGGCTACCTGCTTCCTTCTCATTATTTTGAACTACAGATGATAAATAAAGAGAAAAAAAGAGCAGAATAAGCCCGTAAGAACAAAGGATTGTAGGCTTTTCTGTCCCGTGGAGTGATCCAGCTGATTTAACTATGTAGAAATGTTTGATGCCTGCTGCAAGTTACTTTGCTGCGCGCTCTGTTTAGCTGTATGTGGTTCGTCTCTCTACTGTCTTGCTTTCTGGATTATTTTTAGATCTGAAAAACGTTCAGCAATTAGCTGCTTTCTTACTGTGGCTGTTCTTTACCAGGCGTTCGCAGGTTGCCTTTCTTTCTTGCTGGAAGCATAATTGCGAAACGGCTTGGCTGGCCTCGTGTCAGGCAGTGGTGTGGGGCTGAAGGATCCGGTCGCTGGCCCGTTTGCCAACATCAGCCTTCTGCACGTGTTTGGGTAATCTGAACACGCCTAATTCGGCATTACACACAGGCGCCGTACTGCCCAGGGAGCTCACAACTGCAGTTTAAAAATTTAAAAATTATCATTTGCTACTCTGTGGTATTAGTGCGGATAAATTCAGTAATAATGAATATGCTACCATCAAGTAAAAGAACCAAGTAGAGGTAAAAATTACACATGAATGTTAATTCAGTGCCATTTGACGCAGGGATAATTTTTCTTGGGTTGCACAATCCCATCCTCCTGAGCTTTCTAAAAGTCTCAGAAGATCTACCCCGTGCAACATTCATCTGACGTGCGTTACGTGGAGCACGTGTTCATCTAAGCACAGTCAGGCAGGTTGCAGACAAGGCAAGTGGCTGGATATTTGCTTAATGCTTTGGCAATATTCATGACATTCTTATTTAAAGTCAACTCCCTTTTGATTTTACAGGCAATTATGGCTCGGTTAAGGCTATCGTATCAGCCTGACTTTCCCTCCTCCCTTTCTCCCCTCCCTTTTTATTCCTGCATGTTAATCTGTTGGAAATCTGTGTCAAAAACTGTTTGCACTCCTTCCCAGCTACGACTTACATGGGCACTTTGGTAACGTGCCTTTGCTGTACGCCCATCTTGGAGGCTCTGTCTCACGCGGAGAGAGATGGAGACCACCAATGAGTCAAACACACATATTACATTCTATGGAAATCATTTCTTTCCAGTCAAAAAGCCAGTGAAGGACCACATACTATGTTTGCCTTACTTTGAGCTTCAGCCTGTGAAGCTGATATGGTGAAAGGTCTCCAAGCTGAGTCTTGGCGGAGAAATTTTTCCTATTTGGTTTTGTTTTCCTTAGAATTAGTTGGATCATAAATTCTGTTATTTCCCCTCAGAAAGGAGGAGCCATGAGGGTGGGTGATAGTAGATCCCTGTGGACAGTATCCACTAAGACCCCTATAAAACTATTTCACACCCCCAAACACCCAAGACCATGTTGTCTCATCAGCAGAAATTTTCAAGCGATGTGCCATGACACAGCAATACTTAGGCCCGGTACTTGAGAATGGCAGTTAATTAGAATAATTATTTTTGCTTTAAAACACAAAGGTACCTCTTTTGAACATTGGGTCCGTATCCCCATCCCTGACAAGCATAGCGTGTCTCTAATGTGTTTTATGCAGCCACTGGACAGTACCAGCTCTACTCCTGCTGGGTTATCAAACACTACGTACACTGCTGAGCACTTATGGGCGGTAAATCATGGAATCATGGAATGTTTTGGATGGGAAGGGACCCCTAGAGGTCACCCAGCCCAACCCCCCTGCAGGAGCAGGGACACCTTGAACCACATCAGGTTGCTCACAGCCCTGTCCAACCTGGAACCCCCTCTCTGGGCAACCCCTGCCAGGGTTTCATCCCCCTCACTGGAAAGAATTTCTTCCTTAGATCCAGTCTAAACCTGCCCTGCTTCAGTTTAAAGCCATCCCCCCTTGTCCTGTCCCAGCTGGCCCTACTAAAAAGCTTGTCCCCCCCTTTCCTCTGGGCCCCCTTGAAGCCCTGACCGGCCGCACTCAGCTCTGCCCGCAGCCTTCTCTTCTCCAGGCTGAACACCCCCAACTCTCCCAGCCTGGCCTCAGAGCAGAGGGGCTCCAGCCCTCGGAGCATTTTATCGCCGCTGGCCACGCTTCTCCTGATGCAGCCCAGGGTAGGGTTGGCTTCTGGGCTGCCAGTGCCCATGGCCGGCTCATGTCCAGCTTTTCATCCACCAGCACCCCCAATAGTAGAAGGAATTAAATAAAAGAGATTTTTTTTTTTTTTTTAAATTGAAGCAACTCCTGGAAGAGAAGTCAGCCAGTACAGTCCCAGTCACTGTGCCCCAGCTCGGACGGGGCAGCCGCCTGCCTGCAGGCACAGGCGCTCACCTTCCTCTTTTTAAGCAGCATGGATTTATAAAGCAGAGCGGGGCAGGAGGGGCTAGGGAAAAAAGTAACATTGCTTGCTAACCATTGTACATTTTCACTTCCACTCCCACATTTTGAGCCTGCAGATGTTTTACAGCCTTGGACGCGCATCTCTTTATGTGCTCGTACTTGCTGGGGGATACTCCTGCTCCAGCGGGGCGAGGAGGGCTGTCCCGGGCTGACCGGTGTGCCGTGCTGGGATTTCACCCCCGGGTGCCCAGGGCAGGTTGCAATCCATTGCACTGCAGGCAGGTCGGGTAGAGAAGGAGCGTTTCTCAGCTGGCACAGTACTGCCTCGCAAATTCAAATCCGCAGAGGGGGGGGATGCAGCCCGCAGGTGATGGCGATCACAGACCCCGCTCCCCGGGGGATTCAGCTTCTCCCAGCAAAGCAGGGCAGGGGCTGTCAGGGAGGAGGCAGCCCCCCCGGCTGCTGCCGCCTCCAGCTCCCTGCCAAGACCACGGACAGGGGAAAGCGGTGGCGGCAGCAAGGCTGGGATTTAGTCCTCCCATCTATGTTTCTGCAGAGCTCGTGTGCCAAACGCCGCCCACTGTCTCTCTGCTAATAGAGGGGAGGTCAGCACGGCTGATCTGGGTCATCTCCATTCCTACTTCCCCCATGTATTCCCTAGGAGAACGTAAGGAAGGGTAATCCTCCGAAAAGTCTTATTTCACCCAGTCTTGAATCCCTGCTGTTGTGCCTCAACAATAACCTCCCTTGAGCGAGTGAAGCCATCTCATCTAAAGCAAAATAAAATCAGAAAACTATGCCTCTCTCTTGTACCTACCAACTTTTATAGTCTGATGTTCACAATCCGGTCCTAACAGCTTGGATCTTTTCTGTCATTTTGCCCAGCGCACGCTCTAAATGGCAGTGGAATTTAAACTACTATCTGCAATATTTTTACTGAAAACTGTGTATGAAGAAGGATACCTTGCTGAAATAAGCACTGCAGCCATCCCTGTATTTCAGGGGTTTTCATTTTTGATGACACACACTGTGCATGAACCTCCCTGACATGCTGGCGAGGTAGCGGAAAGCGAGCAAAGTCCCATGCAGCCAAAGGTGAATTCCAACATTGCTGATATTTGTAATTGGAATGAAGAAAGCAGATGAAGAAAACTTTTCATCTCTAACCTTCCTGACACATCATCTGAGCTTTGGGTGACCTTCACGCATGAGTGTTGTGCACAAGCTTGTCCAAATCTATAGACTGGCTTACAGTATCATCAACGATATGCATGAACATCTTGCGCTTTAGTTTGTTAATCAAAGACTTAATTCAAGTTTAAACTAGATCTTCTAGAAACCTATGCTAATGCCTTCTCTGATGGAGGAAACTCTTACCTCTGTTGATGGGAGTCTCATTTTCCCAACATTAAAAGCTGGGTCTAGGTCTCCAGAGCAATGGTCATGCCGAGATACTTTAAATATGTGGAAAAATTGAAGCCTTGGTTGTACTTTTGAAAACCTAGCACCGTCATATATTCCCTACCTCCTGAGTTAAGTCAGCTTGATTAGTGTGCAAAACATGCCCTTCATTTATCTTTTGTTTTCTGCTTGCTGTTAGTATTTACTTTATACACAGGCAGCATCTCTCAACATACGTTAGCTCTGCTTTATGCTTTCAACAGAGCATACAGGAGCAAGGAAAAAAGATATAATCTAAACAGGATGGCTGGATTCCTTTGGGAATTATTTTCTGTTTATTTTACATTTCCTAAGACACCTTTTAGGGTCCTGAACTAATACCTTTCCAACTTCTATACTCCAGCTCATTGAACCCTCTTTCCACTGTCACACCATCAGCAAGAAATGAGAAATTCTGAGGGTCAGTGAGCACAGCACATTTTCCCATTACTGCAAGCGCGACTATTGAGTTTGAGATTACTTGTGTCTGCGACGCAGTGTGCCAGGACATGGAGACGCTCTAGGAACAACACTTCCAAAATGCAGTTTACCTGGATCGGCACCGGAGTATGGATTCCTGTTGTAAAAAAAGCCATAGCTCAAAGCTTGGGAGAGGATCTCTCTCCTTCCAGCTGCTGCTGTTTTGCTTGTTGACATCTCTCGGTCTTTTTGATTTTATTAAAAACCCAACAATCCATAGATACCGCAAAAACAAAACTCAGAGATCAAGCTAGCAGAGCTCTCCAAGCTGACCCCTCCATCAGTCTGTAGCTGCGGATGTACATCCAAGCCTTGCAAAGTTAGAGCAAGCGAAATGAGACCTATTCTATTGTTCAGCTAGCAATGCTGCTGTTTTGGCAAACCTTTCAAGATCTGGCTTTGCTCTGCACTGGAACAAAAATCCTCCTGCCTACTAAAATCAAAGAAACCAATATGTCTTTGTCAAAAGTCAAATGTGTCGAGACTACCTGCCTGGGCTGAGAACAGTTTATTATACTTAGAGCATTTACAAGTTCCTCTATCTATCTTCAAAATGTTTCCTAAAACTACATGCAAAGTTTTGGCTGTACAAATAAAACTGCTAAAAATCAGAATGATCATAGGCACTTTGTAGAGTGCAAGAAGTCTAGAAAGCAGGTGTATAAATCACCTGGCCAGCAGAGGAAGCGTGGCAGTGTTCCAAGCCAGGTCCTAGTCCTCGAATCTTCTCTTGGTGGTATTGTCTGCTATTTAGTCTGTGATATGGGTGACCATAAAATTAAAGCCTTCCAACTTACCTGTTTGGTGTATCAAGAATGTATTAACATGTACATTTTTTGAGTGTGAAATATTGATTAGGCTTTCAGGTCAACTGATGGAAATACAGAGACTAAAATACCAAAACGGCAGACTAACTATCTCCATAGGAGCCGTTTGCACAACCAGATAATACAACCACTGGGAAACAGCAGTCAACGGATCTCTTCCTACCCATCACCTGTCTCGGCAACCCTAACTGAGTAACTGCATTTATACTAAATGCTTCTGCAGTGCTCCTATTTCTTCCAGAACCAAACGCGCAGCTTAAGTATACATTAAGGTGGCCTGTGTAATTGTTTCTGGTAGAATCATAGAATCACTTTGGTTGGAAAAGACCTTTGAGATCATTGAGTCCAACCTTTCACCTCACCCTGCCATCCCACCACTAAACCCTGTCCCTAAGCACCTCATCTATCCTTCTTTTAAATACCTCCAGGGATGAGGACTCGACCACCTCCCTGGGCAGCCCATTCCAGAGAGTCCCCTCAGCCGCTCCTCCTATGACTTGTGCTCCAGACCCCTCACCAGCTTGGTTGCTCTCCTCTGGACATGTTCCAGCAACGCAACATCTTTCTTGTAGTGAGGGGCCCAAAACTGAACACAGTATTCGAGGTGCGGCCTCACCAGCACCGAGTACAGGGGCACAATCACTTCCCTACTCCCGCTGGTCACACTATTTCTGATACGGGCCAGGATGCTGATGATATACCCCAAGTTTGGTGCATTCTCCTTTTCTGTTTAAAGCTACTGCAGAAAACCTGAGCTGCCACGAGCCTTGCGCCCAGCAGAGCGTGGCCCTGCTGCGCCGCTTCCAGCCCCAGCAGGCAGGGAGGACTTCAGGGCCACTGTCACCACTTTCTTGGGTCTTCATCTGGGGTGGGTGGGGGATCTGGTTATTACTGCTTGTCTTCCTTTGGCTTGTTATATGGCTTCGTTTCTTCTGCTCTGTGCATTTTTGCTCACCAGAAAAATGCACGTGAAGCATAATACTGGTCTTCTATTAAAAAAGACAGTAATAAAGGGAAACCCCGGAGTGTTATGAAGAAAGGTTACATTGAGCTATGGGAACTGTCAGGATATCAAATGCACAGAGTTAAGCTTTTGTTTTGATTCTCCCTTACATTTTACATTGAATTTTTTTGCTCCTGTCCTCACGGTCTCCTTAAGAATTTCCATCAAATTAGTGAATTTTACCTGGTTTCTTTATAAAACCAGGAGATCCACACTATTTGGTTCAGTCTAAGCAGAAACCTGATCGACATTAATACTGTAACAATGTTCTAATGAAATGTACCCACTTCCAATTTTAACAGAAAAGCATATGCTATGAGTAACAAATAATTCCCCAAATCCTCAGAAGCCTTGCCCCCACAAACACAAGTAAAGAAAACAAATGGCCCCAGTAATTAAATTCTACGTATTGGTGGCAATTAATAAAATAACGGCAATATGCAGCTCTTGCGGGCTTGCCACAGGAATTAGCTACTGGCATCATTCTGCTGAAGCTGGTTGAGTTACAGCCTGAGACTATAGTCCAAACAACGCAACCTAAATTGGCTGCCATTAAAAAGCAACTGCTAGAACTTTTACTATTTCAGACTTCATTATCCTTTTTTAATTTGGATGTTCTCCTCATGTAGCCCTGAGGGCTTAAAATGTTGCCTGCACTGTCATGGGCCCACTGTTCCGTAGTACAGGGAGTTCAATAAAGAATGGCACTCCAGGCTGGTCTTTTGAGAGAGACACACCTTAATTTAAGAATACCCTTCTCATCAAGTTATATTTTCTTTTAATGCAGCTATGAACAACTAGTAACAAAATTAGTAAGAACTTTCTGAAAAATGGAGAGACCAATTCATCCCCGCATGGCTCTTCCCTTCCTGTCCTTGCTCTTGGGAAAGATGCGCTTGGCCAAGCCTTTGAACCTGCACCTCCTGCAGCTCGGCCGCAGTAACCATGTCATGCCATGGTCTTCCTCAATGCATCCAACCACACCTGGAAACCAGCTGGATCTCACCGTGCCTCATCTTCTGATTGAAAGATTGTACCAGAACCTTATTCCTACAATGCTTAGATACCTTCTAATTTCCAGCCTGATTTCACTGGTTGCAAGTCCAGACACATGTCTTTATCCACCTGTATAATACTCTGGCTTAACACCACCCACCCTCTGGGGTGCTTCAAGAAAGCAGCCATACCCCCTCCCACCTCTGCATGGCCAACCTTCGTTTCATTGCCCAACCACACTTTGCTCTCTTTATTTCCTTACAGAGTTTGTCATCCCGTGCCCGCATCCCCCAGGCAGCCCCGCTGCTGTAAAAATGGCTAAGGAAAGTGCTGCACTTCAAGATAAACGGGGTGCATTTATTTGTCCTTTCATTTGCCTGACCAGCACTTACTCAGCAAATAACCAAAGGTCTGGGTGACCTTGGCCAAACAGGAGGGTTTGTAACATCTCGTGGACAGACGTGCAATAGTTTCACCAGCGTACCAGCTGCTCAGTGCCTGAGAGCAGCCCGTCACCGTTTCACCTGTACAACTTATTCCCCCACCCTTGAGACCATAATGGAAGTTTTACAATACTGCCTTTTATTTTAACGCTAGATATATGCTTTTAGAGGGCAGGTTATTCTCCCAGCACAACTCTGCTTTCTCTCAGCCTTCTACCGAAGTGGTGATTTGGCCACACGCGCACTTTTGGGGAGGAAGAATGTGCGCGTTTGGAAAGCTCGGGCGTTGGAAAGCTTGGGTGATGGGGGAGTTCAAACAACAATCTCCTCTACTGATCTTTCATATTTCTAAAGTGAACGGAAGGTGATCTTTCCACCGCCTCCCCTAATTAGACTTATAAAATATTTCTGGGGAAAGCACCGCATAAAAAGAGAAGCAATTGCTGAAAGTCTGTTCCTGAGAAGTATCCTGGCTATAAGCAGGACCTGTCATTATACTAATGTATGTTTTATAATTACTCAAATACTTTTCATATTATAAAAGTGACAGCACTGAACACCAACACTGTACAGAATGAAGCACCTAACATTTGGTTTGCATGGATTTAGCCTTACAACACTGGATTCATCATTTGTTAATAACAGCAAATTATGGAAACACAAAGACTGGAAATTGCTGAAAATAATTCGGAAACTACTAAACAAAGGATGTATCACTTTGCTACAGCAATCTGGAGCAGATTTCCGTGAAGTGAGAACGACGTGTGCTGCATACAGCCGCCCGGCCGCTCTGGCCCCCAGCAACCCGCGGGCGAGCTCCGGCGCCCCGGCTCTCGGGTACCACTGCCGCAGTTTGCACATCCAGGAGCCGGCTAAGGGATTTGGGAGGAGACACATTGTCAGCCTAGTCATTTCTATAGGCATGAAAGCATCCAAATACACCCCAGTCGTGAAGAGACTGTTTTCTTCCTATGCATATAGGCAAGGAGTAATTATGCCCAGTTTATGGGTGGGGAATTGAACACAAGTAGCCTAAATTTTGCAAAATTAGGCTGGCAGATGGTGGGGGAGGCAAGAACCGATCCCCATTTCCCGAAGCCAACCACTCTCTGCTGCTGCTGTGCAAGGGGGCCCACAAGGCTCCCCCCACCCCAGCTCCAGGGCAAGGGGCTCCACGAGCAATGATGGAAAGGGGGGAGAGCGCTGGGGGCCCAGCCCAGGGCAGCACGCTGCCCTGCTCTATGGGGCTGGGCAGAGAGTAAGAGAATGAGCGCCATAAATTGTTCCCTCAACTGCAGTAGACACTTGGGCGTGAGTACATCCGAAGTACATCTTGATTTTCACACCTCGAGCCTGGTCTTCAGGGATATTCCTACGGCTGCCTTGGCCCAGCGTGTTCATGTGTGTTAACACAGCGCAGTAGGAGCTCCCCAGACAACCACCTTACTTTTCATTAAATATTCCCCCGTCGCTGCTTTCCTCTGAGCTGCCAGTTGCCGGTGACACGCGGCGTGGCATCACGCAGGTGCGGGTGTAGCCGGAGGATTATTTATCCCTCTTCACTCTGCTTCACGTAGGAGACACGTTATGACAATAGCAGTGATTGCATCGCTGTGATTTACTCCTTGTGCATACGCTGTGTTTACAAGAACAGATTTCACTCTTCCATATGTGATTTATATTTAACTGTAAAAAAATTCCACGGGAGATCTATCAAAAGTAATAGGAGACATAATATTTTCTAAGAAGATAACGTTTTCTGTTTGCACCAGCGAATGGCTCTTTAACAGGCCAGCACAAAGCGCTGCCGTGCACGCAGCTGTACTCAGCAGAGCACAAAGAATTGCTCAGACGACGAGGAAGGTTCCTCACCCGAGCGTGCACGCCGACTCCAGGTGCCCACGCTTTCCCTGCTCTCTGAATCCTCCAACTCTGCTAATTTATAATTATTTATTGAACCTCATGCCTCAGGACCGCTTTTGGAGGCAAATCACGTGACGAGAAATTCTGCTGGATTTCAGGGAGAATGATGGAAAACCCTTCCCCTCTGCTTGAACTGTTCAGGCAGAAATAGAGATGTAGGGCTTGAACCCCAATTACATTTGAATATTTACATATCTTTGGACTCAATCTCCTTTAGATTTCCTCGTGGAGCAATTTACATGTTAATGAACCCTAGCAATAATTCCTGAATCAAAACACGTTTCCTATCAAAAAAACATATGGACCTTGAATAGAGCTGCATGGCAGCTTCTGATTCAAACACTTTAACGTTGAAAGGGATCAACATCATTTGTCACTTTGAGCTTTTACTCATTTTCTTCGGGTCTATTTTGAACAAACCCATTCGATAAAGTCCTATGGTTAAGCAAGAACTAAAAAAAAAAAAGCATTTCAGATAATAACAGTAAATATTTGGCATATTTTGAAATTAACGGGGCTTTGGGAACTGTGGCTCGTTAGACTGAGACCCTTATGCAGCACGGTACGGGCGCTGCATTCACCTGTACGGTGTCTCTTGTCATGCGCAGTGGTCAGACACCCTCGTGAAGCACTGTTCTCTTTCACTGAGATTCGATATTTTATGGAAAACATAAAGCAACAAGGACCACCAACATATGCAGGAAGCAGATTTTGAAGAACAAAGTCCATGAGTCCTTATGTCAAGGCTTTTTCTGGTTTGTGCTAAATTATATTTACCATGGAAAAAAAAAATGCACATGGAAACTGAAACAAATTGAACTTAAAAATTCAGTGGCCTTAGCTACCGAAATCTTTGGGAAAGGCGGGAGTGACCATGGACTCTCCAAGCACTGGAACGGTGTTTCCCTCTGCCCAACCAGTAATTATCGGAGCTGGTAATTTGCTGGTGGGAGATCAGGGAGATGTGACCTTCCGCCCCTCCTGCCCCTCAGCTCTGCCCTCTTCTCTAGGCCCACCCATCAAGTTCAAATTCAGCAGATGCAAACAAGCAGCCCAACAGCAGAGAGTCTGATTTCGAAGGTGAGCATGGAAGGGCAAGGGAGACCATTTCCCAACACGGTGAGCTGCTGGCAGCTGTTAGACTTGGTCCTGTCAGCCCAAATTGGTTACAGATTACATGAAGATAAGACCTTTCTTAGAGGGGTAGCTGGCGTCTTGCTCTATGTAATGATACGCTCCATTATTTTGTGCTGCAGAAGGGACAGAAATGCGTGAAACTAAATGAAAAGTAGCAGTGAGGACAGAGAGGAGCCTGTGTGTGCTGCTGCAGCGTCGGGGAACTCGCTGGCAGGTCTGGGCTTCACCATGTTCCCAGGAAAAGCCTCTCCAGGCAGGTCTGGGTTTCACCGTATTCCCAGGAAAAGCCTCTCCAGGCAGGTCTGGGTTTCACCATATTCCCAGGAAAAGCCTCTCCAGGCAGATCTGGGTCTGGATTTTGTCACCAGCTCTGATTCCCGCTGAATATTCTCTCCAGGGCAGCATCCCCACGTTTTTTGACTTAAACTGTCACGGCGAAGGATGGCTGGCGATGACGACAATTCACCTCCTCGGTGACAAGCATTAGAGGTTTGGAGGTTTTTTTCCATTTCAGTATTTCGGTTGCGTTAAACTTAGCTTGTGAGCAGCATCACAGAGCAGACGGAGCCACAAGTCTCTGTATGAGCACAACTTCCACGCAGCCCCAGGACTGTATAACAGCTCCTCTTCTGTCTCACACATGAAAAAACTGGACACTTTGTTTGTGCAGGCTTGGTTTCAGCTTTCATCACGGCCCCAGCGCAGCCTTTCCCAGCAGCTGAGCTAGTTCCTTGTGTGCCTCTACGCAAATTTTGACGAATCAAGGCTTGATGATGCAAAACCATACTCCTAAATGTGGGGGCAGCTGGTGCCAGCAGACACCTCATTGTGCCTCCTTGAGATGCCAGCATCACTGACGGAAGCTCAACCTCTCTCCTGATGTCTTCCTGCTATTTCTTTTCTTTAACTCTTCTCGTCAGGCAAACCTTGAGGAAGGTACTCAGTATTAAAATGGATATTCTTCTGGGCACGTTTTGGCTAGCAAACCAACCACTTCTCGCTTTTACCTACTTGAGTCCAGAGATGTCCTCCCACAGGGAGGACCAAGGCACTGAATTTCCAGTCTGACCTTCAGCTCTCTCCATCCATCGCTATGATGGCACCAGGACTCGATGGAAACACCTATCTCAGACAACCCAATTTTTTCCCCCACTGAAAAAACTCCTTTTGGTAACCATTTCATCAGAGTTTTACATCCAGGGGATGGAACATACCCTTTGTATAGAAGACAAGCGCAGTGACTACCCCTGTACCAGCACAATGACTTCCACCCTGACTCATCCCCCACCAGAGTCAAGGTCTCTGTGGTTTTCTTGATGTTATGGCTGTTGACTCATGAGCAGCCAGATTAGAGTCAGGCTCCGGTGGGTAAAGCTTCGGTTCATCGCCCAGCTCCCTGCCTGCCTCTCCTCGTGGCCCTCATGGAGAGGAGAGCTGATCCTGGGGCAACGTCTATGCTTACTGCGATGGGAACTATGCCTTGTTGCCCAAGTTCAGGCATGGCATAGGTGAGCCTAAATTCAACGGTGTGGGCTCTGCTGACACCTGAGCCTGTAAAAATAGAAATATTCCATTTCTCTCCTCCAGTTCCTGCTCATAAGTTGCATATCTCTAGCAAAGCTGGTGCTGTTTTGAGATATCCACGTAATGATATCAGAAATAATTGCTGCATTTTTCTGCATTCTCTTTCTTGACATTGGCAAGAAATTGTGAGAATAAGCTTTAAATAAGATGATCTAAAATAACTGAAAAGGCTAAAAAGAAAAAAACCATTCAGAGCATTCTTTTCTTGATCTTGCTCACTTTTTTAACATCCTGCTATTTTGGTCTAAAATCCGGGTTATATTCCCTGGAAAATTGTGGGGTTTCCTTTGGTTTTTTAGCTCGTTTCGTTCCGTAAACTAATCTACAAGTGGGAAAAGGTCAACAAGAAAAGACTAATTTCTGAAGGACAGATGTAAGGTCACCTCTGATGGGGGATGCCCAGCGCTGAGGAGAGGTGGGGAGCGCTCCTGCCTAAGACACCAACGCAGATGGATCGCGGGGGGTGAGGGGGAAGAGAAAAGATGTTTACTCAGGCTTTCCTTACGTGGACGTGAAGACAGAAAGGGCAAGCACATGCAGGAAAATATAAGCTTATCCAGGGCATAATTTATCTTAGTCATGTATCCATGGAACTGGCCTTTATTTGAAAAGCAGCCTAATTACTGAAATTACTGCTGCTGAAGTCCTGCAGCACAGCGAAGGAATCTATATTCTGTGCCGTTAGAAAGTTTCACACATTTTCATATAAGTTTCAAATAGCAATATTGATCAGGTAATTACCAGATTAAAAACAGCAGCAAAGCCCATGAAAGAAAGCAGAGTTTCTCTCTGCCCCAAAGCACCTCGACCACATTTGTGTGCGTGTGCGTGTTTTCATGTAGTTGAAAATTAAACCAAATGATATCTTGTGTTCCAGCAGGTTTATTTTTCAAATGGGGGAAGAAAAATCCTTGAAAAGAGAAAAGCTGCCCTGATGCTGTTCAAAAAGGCTTGAGGCAGTTTCTACCCCATTTATTCGTTTGGATTTTTCTCAGCCCCATCTGTTTATTTTCTATCGAGCAATCGTAGCGGAGCAGATAGCCAGGCTATAAAGATCTGAGAGCAGGTGGGATCGGGAGATAATTTGTGAGGCATAATGCTACGTTCTCTGAATATGGCGCTGCTGATTTGATGACTTGACTGGTAACCTAATTTGTCTGAGGTTATTTATTTATTTAAAAACAGATATAGTTTTTGTGTGTCAGGGAAACAGGTATTGGTGGTTAAATACCGAGGGGAGAGCACACATACTATGCTGAGGAAAACAGTTTTCTGCCATCTTATCTATTTTTCAAAGGACCGTACCTCATACTTCTGCACAGGAGCCAAAAGCAACCTCAGGACTCTTCTCCCCCCGCCCTGCAATCCTGTATTCAATGTCATTTTTGCACAGCATCTTATTCGGTCAGACGGCCGGGCCTGGGGGAGATGTCACTCACCCACCCTGGGGGACCCAGCAGAGGCAGCTCGGAGCACCCCATCTCTAAGGGCAGAAGGAGGCAGGCGTGTGCAGCTATATAGGTCTGCATGTAAATACATACATATATATATCTAAAATAGGTTTAGGTAAAATAATTTGCTGCTTAAGGGTTTTTCAGTGCACAGTATCTGAAGTGAAGGAGTTCTGCTCTGAAGGCTGAGCAGGTTTCCTTGCTTCCCTGACCCACGGCCAAAGCCTCTCCCCTCCACACCAAGCTGTGGGTATGACCACACCAAGCTGTGGACAAGCCCTGAGGGCTAACAGAGAATTAAAAAGCACGCACAGTTCGGCCAGTAGTGCCAGTACAGAGCAACCCGGGTGTTCGTTGTTTCCAGGCTTTACGTGGCAGGGACCGCACCATGCACAACTGCGTTGTTCCTTCTCCCAGGGCCAACAGAGTGTAGGTGTAAAGCAGCGGTGCAGCACTGGTCTTTCTTTCTGAGCTCAGATAAATCAACAGAATAGCCTGCTGCCAAGCTGGGGACGTGACCACACCAAGCTGTGGGTATGACCACACCAAGCTGTGGACAAGCCCTGAGGGCTAACGGAGAATTAAAAAGCACGCACAGTTCGGCCAGTAGTGCCAGTACAGAGCAACCCGGGTGTTCGTTGTTTCCAGGCTTTACGTGGCAGGGACCGCACCATGCACAACTGCGTTGTTCCTTCTCCCAGGGCCAACAGAGTGTAGGTGTAAAGCAGCGGTGCAGCACTGGTCTTTCTTTCTGAGCTCAGATAAATCAACAGAATAGCCTGCTGACTCACGGATGTACCTGTGATCGGTTATTTACTGCACCGGACACCTTACGCATACCCCGATCCTCTGAGGATGGGTCAGATGTGCTTTGGCTTCTTCTCTGCTGCTTTACCCCTGGGTGGACAGCAGTGTGTTTCCGCAAGGCCTGCTCTTGTTTGGGAAGTCACGGGCTGTAGAGTGCAATGGCACCGGCCCCAGAGGGATCAGGCCCTCCATGGTGAACGGATGAGCATGGAATAGCTGTTGGGAACGCACGCCCAGTTGGGGAGAGGAAGCCCCCCTTGCTGTAACTTCTCACCATCCGTTGGGGAAGGAAACGCAATGACAGAGCCATGACACGCGCAGGACCCTGATGTCCCCATGGTTCCTACCTTAGCCAGATTCTGGTTCAGATCCATCCCTTTGCTGAATAGCAGAGTTTTCAGTCCTATTAAGTTCTATTTTTTTTTTTAAAGTTTCTTTACTACATTTTTGAAGTGAAAAGCACTAAGCACTCCTCATCTTATCTTCAGATTCTAATAAAATTGACACCTTAATTACATTAACCTGATGTATGTACTAATAGAGCAACTACGATGCTTTTGCCTTTACGAGAGCTATCGGGCTGACGGTGTGGTATGAAAATTTGATGCTCCCGTTTCTTCTATCTTAATTATGCCTAATGAGCTACTTGCTTTAATAAACAAGAAAATTCCAATATCCTGTCTATATTTTTCCCAGCAAGACAATATAATGTTAGATGAAATTGTCTTTCTCAATAATTGAATGAGTTTAAGAATAATAAGTAATACGATCTATAAGGGGGCCTATGTGATGTAAGCTGGTCCCCTCCATGGGTACTGATGGAGAGGTTTAGTTTATTCATCTATTTATTAACAAATGTTTCTCCTTTAGGCAAAGCTGCTCCCAATTAAGAGCCATATTTTCAAATGATAAAAGTAAGTATTCTAATAAAGACACTAATTGGCAAGTATGTTCTTTAAAGATAGTAATGAATTAGAATATCTCATGGCAAGTGATGCCGCTTCTATTAGCATCTCTACAATGCAAGACACAATTTCCCTATTAACCAGGTTTGCATTTTACAAGGTTGAGAATGCCAAATGCAAATACCCTCCAGGACATCAGTAAAGCAGCCGTACTTATGAACTTACCGACGGGTAGTTAGAAGTAGTACCTAATTACTACGCTTTCTGAATCCACAATTAAAAGCCAACAGACAAGCAAAGTAAGCTCTCATGACCCAAAAAGTTATCGAGGTATCAAGCACAAGCCCGAAAATGCCAGAGCAGGGACTGGCAGAAAGGATTTATACAAAATGAATTTTAAAAATGAGTAAAGAGGGGTAAGGGTGGGATAAAAGTGAGAAATTGGGGGGGGAAAGGTTTTGGAGCAAGAGAGATATAACAGAATAGAAAAATTAAGCCCCAGCCGCACTCCTGCAGGAAGACAGACCCAGTGGGCTTTTTACCTGCGGATCTTTAAAAGCTCATAATTTTACAGAACGAGAAACCCACGAAACTCAAACCCACAAAAAGTAAAAGCTGATCAATGGAGTTACTTCAACGGCTGAGGATCTCCCCACGGCACCTTCGGGCTTGGTCTGCAGGGTACGGTGCCCTCCGCGCCTGGGCCGATTTCCGACAGCCCCCAACACCTCTGCTCGCGCGCTGGCCCCAAGCTAAGTGGTTTGGATCTGAGCTGAACAAGCCATTGCGAGTATTTTCGGAAGAGTAGTCAAATTTGTTGTGAACAACTGGATTCGTAAGACTCAATTATGTTATCACTTCATATGGGCATTTCTAGGCAGAGAGATTACTGAGGAGTAAGAGCTAAGCATCAGCTCTGCAAGACTGAGGCAGCTGCACAAGGTGAATTATAATATACAGAAAAATATGAATTTCCTTCATTCATGTGTAAACAATTGCTCTTGCACCAGCCCTGTTCCAGCTTCATTTTAGTTAAGCATTCAACAGTCCAATAACGATTTACATCCGTTCCTCTTTACCCTTCGTAGCTGCCTAACCAAGGAGGAAACCCTATGAGACTGGTTTTGCACGGTATTTGTTTTTTCAAGTAAAAACATTTATTGCAGTATCTCTTATTCAGTCTGGCAACCTTCTGTTTTCATTGTTCACTTAAGATAGAAGAGCTACATAAAGATATAAATAATATTGAATTTAATTAACGAAGAAGGGGAAAATTTAGTGAATGACGGCAGCCAGGGGCGGGGATAGCAGGTGTAATAGTAACAGCTGCCTTCCATAGAGCAAAATTTACTTAAAACAACAAAACTTGATACAGATTATTACCCCATGGTCTGCTTTTCCTTACATCTCTCTCTTGCAGAAAACCACCATGAGAGACCTCAGCAGGGGCCTCTGTAACGGCTCCTCGCTGAGATCCCCTTCCCAGCCTGCCCGTCGCGCGTTCCTCCCCCATCCTTCCCATGCGCCTTCTCCAAGGGAACGGTTCCCTTCCTTACAATTCCTCCTAGGTTCGGTTGCTCTTTTGCCCGCATGTATGGACAGCCAAAGATCCTATTTTCGTAGCTATACTTTAAGTGACAGTAAATTTTTCCTGTTTTCTCCCCTGGTCCCTTAACACCAAAGAGCTGTTGCGTTACCTGAAAGGGATAAGGAGCAAGGGAAAAGAGGATCCTTCCGTTGGGAAATGGCTGCAACGCTTCTGTCGCAGGGAGGGAAGAGTTTTCCTCTTTATATAAAGCACAAATGTTGCCTCTAAGTGTCCTGCACATGGTACTTGTATGTGAGCAGGGGGTGCCTTAGCGGGGTGAGGATGAGGAGGGAAGGATCACAGCTTGATCCAGGGGAGGAGGAGGAAATCATGCACATCTCCACTCTACCCAGTCCCCAAAGCTATTGCCTCAGGGTCTTTTTGCCCAGCAGTGACTGATTTAAGAAAATCTTCAGGTAAAGAAGGAGCAAATAGGAATGAAATACAAAAAGCTGGGAACACCTTGATGTACCTCTTTAGCAGGGTGCAGCAGGTTTAGTAAATATTTCAGGCTTTACTGGTTGTCTGCAAGTCTACTTCAGACAAGCTTTTATGGGGGTAAGTAAACCAAGAATTGTTTCCAGTCCTGATTTTTGCTGGTGATGTTGGAAAAGGAAACAGATTTGCTTCCCTGTAATAAAAAAATATGGCTTGTCAAGTCAGGTGTGCTAGTGAGAGTGCTTGCACCCAGTACTTAACGGGAATAACCTGGCAGATGCAAGCTGGCATCTCAAGTGAAACGGATAGCTGCGGGGTGCGTAGCCATCTTCAAAAATGTTTGAGACAGTGCATTAAGTGTCTATCAGTAGCCACTTGTTTAATACAAATTGGTGAAATCTCTCTCTGGAATTCAGAATCTTATAATGCAGTAAATAATTGGCATTTATATACTGGAGGTCTTTTTAAATGAAAGCGCAAGTCCACGTGTATCTACTCAGCTGTAACATTTTCTACTCTCCCATCTCATCTCCATATTGCCCAAGTACGAAGAGATGTATTAGTTCTATTTAATAGTTTCCATTCGTAAATCTCAAAGCTCTTCACAAGGCACGGTGAGCATCAACTTGCTGTGTGGTCTTACTTTATTTAAAAAAGAACCCCAGAAAGTGAAGTGGCTACATGTCCCAGGTGCTGCCCTGGGCTCAGCATCCCACCCATCGCCAGCCCGGGGCTTCCGTGGCTGTCTGTCCTCGTGGGGCCCTGGCCTTTGGAGCAATGCAGGGCATCGTGCCGCAGACCTAGAGGTTCCCCCCTAGCTGCTGCTGCTCAGCAGTGACCAACACTTGGGCAGCTTTGGCTGCTGGGAGGTATGAGAGCTCTTAGGGAAAAAATGAAGCAGTGAAGTGAATTGCACATGGCAAAGAAAAACTTGGGGGTTTTTTGTATTTCATTTTCTGGAGGGAAAAAATCCCTTTATCTTATACCTGAGCCAATATGGTACCACCTTCTCCCCTTTGCATATGGAAAAGTGAGGGAGAGATAGGCACGGAGAATTTTATAAGCTACAGAGGGCCGTGGAATGAGGAAGAAATCTGGGGGTTTCATTCACTCCTTTATACAATTTACGCATCTGCATTTACGCTTCCCAAGAGAAACTGTTATCTGGCATGGAATAAATTCAGATACAAAGAAGTACCAGATGAGTATTAGAAGGTCACGTAATTAAAGGGAATTGAGTAACTGCAGAGAGCAATTCTCAAACGAGCCATGAGTGTGCAGATTTTTACTACGAGGGTTTGATGCCCATCTTCATTCCCTTCTCACTGGTGGCAATCCACCCTTTTCAGTGGAGTAACTCTTCATTTTTATGAGACTGAAATCCGACTTGAACACTCAGTACATAGGAGTGCATCAGTGCTTTTGGAAGCTGCTTGAATGATGCAAGGCAACAAAATGAATTTGTTTTGGCTGTTCTCAATTTCTACCTGACTTATGGCTGTGAACAGGATCAGGGCTTAATAGGAACTGGAGAAGTTGCAGAGTAGCATCTGCTATATGTTAAAGTTTTCAGTAGTTTTTAACTTGAAAAGGAGAAAAAGCCAAAATGAATGCACCAGGTAATATCGGTACTGTGGGTACCAAATACACATATGTTGTGAAAGAAGGAAATGCAGGATTACATCAGGTAAATCAGATTAATAAAAACTGGGCACGTGATAGAAACGATGCATACTTGGACTTAAATTCTATCGCTCCACCTTACACCCACATATTTGTGTGGTCTCCATAATCAAAATAACAGCGTTACCCTTGCTTACAGGAAAGAAATTTGGTTTTGATGTTGAGGAGGGGCACCGGAACATTTTCTCTTTGTTTCACTTCTGGCCATCCTATTCTGATATCCAGATGCTGCCTGAGAGGTGTTGATAATCTCCCACTGTTGATAATCTCTCCAGCCTGGGAGATTTACTGTGATACTGCTCTGGCCTTTTTTTTTGAATAAAGTATCAATTTAAGGAAAAAAAAAAAAGTGCTAAGCTAACTAAACACCAAATACATAACCTTGAAATATGGACGCAGATAGCAGCGTTGTGGACTTGCACTTTTTGACCTGATTCTGACATACAACATTTAATCACTGCTTGGTGGCATTTCCATGGAAAAATCTCAAAACCCTCATCGCTTGGACTTCTTACAGTTCCATTTCCCTCCCCTCCCAAAATATCAGAAACACTTTATATTTATATATATATATATTTGTAAAGAATATGAAATATTCAAGAAATATGAAGAGGGTTAGGTAAATCTTATGTTTAATGACAAATTTCATGGCTGTTGGCTCATGAAAGCTTGAGCCAAGGTACAAGACAGAGCAGTGATCTTTCCCGAGTAGCAGAGCCGTTAGCTTTATGTTATTGCTGCCAACGAGATTTTGCAGAATCGTGTTACACTTTGGTACAGATGAATGACCTGCAGTGTTACAGAATTTGTGATGCTCTGGCTTTAATTAACCTCCTTTACAAGAGAAGCCGAACAAGAAAGAATACAGTCCTTTTTATAAAGGAATATTTTTACAGTCATTAAATACACATTAATACTCTTCATAATATATAATTTTGTGGGTGACATGGGCACTATTTCTACAGCTGTTCTTTAGAGAAAGAATAAGTTTCTCTTCATTAAAGACTAATAAGTGACATTGCATTTAAGTGCTTGCATTAGATATGCTTCTTTGAATTTAATGATGGGGCAATGAGGCCTTTAATTAAATAGTCAAAAATTTCTACTGGGAGAAACAAAAACAAATTTATCTACAGGTTTTCTTCTCAATATAAAAATAAAACAGAACTCATCCGGTAGATAATCAATGCTTTTATCCCTAAAACTAAGCCTCACACAATTTTGTCTTTAAAAATTTATTTCTCGTTTCTGAGATCCATATAAAGGGATGAACAAACTCATCTCACCGGCAGCTGTAGAGCTGTACTCATTAACGCCCGTTTCGTGTCTCTACAGAAGGTTCCTGGGTGAAGAGGTGGCAGAAGTACCTATCTATTCAGGTATTTTTTATACACACACAAAGTTCTCTACTATAGATCAGTGACTTACGATAAACAGTGTTCTGGCATATTTTCTGTCATTCTATGAATATTTTTCGTTTGGATTTCACTTATCCAATCATTTAGAGCCCCAGTAGGTACTATAGGCTATACGTATCATCAGACTTGCAAAAGACGTGAAGAATTGCCCGAGCTACCACATTATGGTAAACAGAGTCATCTCTAGTGGACGTGGTGTTTGAAATAAAAATCAAGCTAGGTGATTTTCATTAATTTTTCTTGGTAAAATTTTCAGGTTCAAAATAAAATTAGCAAAACTTTCTGTACTCTTGAGCGTGAACAAGAAAAGAGAAAGTAGTACCAAATAGAAAATCTACTTGTTTGAGCAAATTTAGATTGCAAAGCTCTTGCTCATGTAGGCTGTTATTCCTTGGAAATAGCATCGCAAGAAATTGCGTTGCAGAGAGCTTCCCAGAACTGTCCATCAGTGACAGTTAATGAAGTCAGCAGAGAAGTTTGTCTCCTGGACCCAAACGGGGATCTGAATCACTTCATTCCTTCCTTCTACTGTTATTTTTCTGATAACCCAAATAGGATCCTACTGTTGTCTTATTTTTATCGCATTAAAGCTTATTTGATGAAAATGCAGCAGATGTTATTTAATTTTCTATCACGGCTGCCTTTTGCAGGATGGCAAGCCCGTTGCAATACTAATCCCTTTATCAATTTCTGTATCGATTAGCAGAATAACGCTAAGTTTGGAGCGGCAGCCAGCACATTTGTTAGGTGACTTTCCCTGTGCTGTATCCTCTCATCCACGAACACGAGACTTTACGTAAATATGTGCTGTTATCAAAGTTCACACGAGAGTTCATGGATATTCCTCATTAGCACGGAAAGAGACAGGGCATCCCTTACGCTGGGCTCCCCCACCTTAATTCCTCCACGGGGTTAGAGGGATAATGTATTTTACGCACTTTCATACTAATTCAAAACTTGATTTTGCTGACTATTGAGCAGGCAAAGATATTCACTGAAATAGGCTGGCACCTGAAAATCTGGTATTTCCCCTTACTTGCCCCTGAGTAAAGCTTAGCTTGCCTCCGAGCTTGAAATTCCTGAAAAATACCAAAGTTCTTATTTTTCCAGCCTGAGTATGGTTTAATGAGAAAACGAAGAAACAAAGCAACGCCATCAGCCAGAACCAAAGGATATAATCACATAGAAAAGCGTTCACAGCTCACAGCTCCATCTGCTCTACCAGTGAACATTAAATATTTTTTTTAAAATTCTAAGCAATTAGGAAAAAACATGAACTTAGATGGGGGCTAAGGCATCGTTTCATTTTTAACATCATACTTTAAATGGATTCCTACTACTGTAACACCCAGAAAGCTAAAAATAGCACATGAGCAGTGAAGAGACACTGAAAATCAGATCTGATCCAGGAAAGAATTACGTACGCGCAAACACATTTGCACACAAGCCCTTTCAAGGTGATAGATTCCACCCTGAAAAATGCATGCAACCATATTGAATTTTAACTTCTTGGGTAGTGACAATTTTAATGTATCACCTCGCAGTAATAATCTCCAGCATGCGTATATTTATTAGGCACATAGCTGAGGCCCTTCCTGAATTAGATTCCAAGTGATTACCTGTACCCCAAAGCTCCAGGACACGATTGCTCCATCTGAAAACTAATTTTCTGTAATAACTAGAAATTCACCGCTATTCTGACAACCGCTAGCCAAAACTGCGACACAAATGCTTTATTATCAACAGCTACTGTCACACTATCAAAATATTGTGTAGATGTGCAGCTATTGTGTGTTGGTGCAGCACCGGGTATTGTGCAGCTATCAGTCCTAGAGGCGTTCAGCCACGCGACTTGACAGTTCTGAAGAGAGAATTAGCCACACTTACACCAAAATTTAAAATGGCACCTATTAGAAGTAAAGAGAATAAAAATACTCGGAGCTTGCGGATGTTTGGTATTGGTCCTAAAGACATGAAGACGTTTACAGAACACGATAAAAGAAGGAATCCCAACATGAAGAGGTTTTTAATGGTAACACAAAGCGTCTTAAGATCCATGTGCTCCCGCTTCACACCCGGGTTATATATAGCTATGATTAATCTATGCCTGGGAACCGAATAGCTGCAGCTGCATTTGGGGATTTCAGTGATTTTTAAAGGCTGTGCTTTAAAATGCTAAAAAAATCAGAACCATAAGGCAAGTAGAATGAGTGCATTATGTAGGAAGCCTGAGAAGGAGTTCCAGGAATTTCTAATACTGCACAAAGTATTGGAAAACCAGAAATTTTATTTCTGCATGCAAACATAACATCTATTCCCAATATAATAGGATAATACATATATTTCCATGCTGAACATAGCTCCCCATGAGAGCTGAATATGTCCTATGCTGAACACGTATTTGCGGCGCTGCAGGTGTAGACAAGACGCAGAACTGCCTTTATTATTTTAGGAATTTGTCTAATTTGCAGCACTCAGCTCCTTATAGGTTGGCCTACCGCTTAATTGCTAGTGAACATTTCTTTCTCTAACACTTCAGGGGGCTGAAAGCTACTATTGGACCCGCAGTAAGCGTTGAAAATAGCCTGAGCTGAGAACTACTGAACAAATTGTCAAGAGCTGAAAAGCATAGTTAGGATTTGGGGGCATGCAGAACTCTTCTGAACGATTAAGAAAATCAGGACGGTTCATAGAAGACCTTGCTGTATCTGTTGGCTTTACAAAACCACCGATACTCTCCCGCGGAGTTTCCTTGCGGATGTTTTCTAGCTAAAGAACAAATGTTGTGTTTATCCGATCCAAAGCCACCGGCCTCTGCTCCGGCTGCTCTCTTTAAACATTTCAGGTTATTCTCCTGCTTACCGCTCTTGCCAGCTCATTTTCTGATTAGAAGATACTGTTGTGTTTACTCTGTCGTTATCTTTTACTAGCAAGCGTCATCCAATGGGACATTCCCTGCTAAGGTAGTGCTGCACTCATGGTTCATCTTGGCTATAGAAACATCCTGGACCTCTGTTTAAATCAACACTAACAGAAAATCTATTGCGCTTTTCACTGTAAGTTTGATCCAGTTCTTAGCTTTAGAGATGGTAGCAGCATTAGCGAGAATAAATAAGACCAGAGCGTGCATGCAAGGGAACAATGTGCGGGCCACATAATCCATAAAACACATTGTGTATGAAAAGAGATTGGAGCCATGGCATAGCAAAACATTCCAGAGCCAATAGGAATGAAAGAGTTGACCTCCCCATAACTCTGCCCACCTTCCCAATCAGGAGTTCTGTATCGGCATCTAATTATCTAGCTCTTCATTCACCTCTCCAACTTTCCATCACGAAGGAGTCAATCGAGAGGCTACCGTTAAATGCAAAGTATGGATCTCGTTAACTTTGCTGGTGCTGGCACACATCTGTCTCCTGTGCCCTTCGTTCTCTGTTGATTGTTTATATTCTGTATCTCTTTCTTTCTGGTCTTGTTTTGCTGGTTTATTTAAAATGTAAAATGTAAAGAGCAACTACTCTGTCATCCTGTGTCTTTGCATGGCATCTAAATCAATGGTGCCCTGCCGCCTTACTGCCTCTATCGCCGCAACACAAGTAATAATAATACTGATCGTATCTTCTCGGCTCTGCCTCGTCTAGAAGAGGACACTTAGAAGCCAGTTGCATAAGAGCAATAAACATGAGGTATCATATAATAGATCTTCAAAGATACATCAATAATATATTTCAAATCACTGATGCTTGTGCAGTGTTACTGCAAAGAAAACTGCTGGGGAAGAGGAATGCTCTGAAAATATCCATCATCCTTTACTGTCTGTGTAAATGTTTTGAAGATAGGCTGTAAAGCTGCATTAAGTTTACAATAAATTTTGAGGCTCCTAACCTCTTACAAAGTGCCAAATGCCAGCCTTCATCCACTGAGGCACCAGGCTGCCGTATTTGCAAAGCTTTTATACTTCCCCAAACGACAGCACTGCATTTCGCTTTATTTCACTTCATTTTGTGATTTCCAGTTGCTCGCCAGTGGCAGGTTGGTTTGGGAGGAGAAGCAGGAAAGTCAGAAGAACAAAACTGCAGGAGAAACTTCAGTGACCCAGTGGAGTGAGTGAAGTAATAAATATTTCTGGTTCCAAGTTCTATTGAAGAAAAATACTAGAAAAATGTATTTTAAAATATTTTTGTGCACAGTCTGTGTGAGTATCTCCCCATGGAGATTGGGAGATGCTATATATATGACAGAGCAGATAATTTGGTTTGCCTGAGTCGTTTAGAATCAGGGGAAACGTAGATATCCACCTCATTGAGAAGCTGACCTCTCTTACTGCTCATCTCTTAGCAATCTTAGTCAAGTTTTGCAAGGCTTATACCACGCTGTGTTGTAGGAAGCCAAGAAATATCAGAAAGTTCATCTAGATAATGCTATAACAGGCTTTTTCCCCCTGGAAGACAAGGGTTGTAGGATAAGCTACAGATGAGGTGCCTGACCACCAACCCCTGTAGTCCCCAGGTGTTTTTTAAGGAGGAGAGTGTTGCACACTCAATATTCTGGTTCCTTTAAGTGTTCTTTATGATTCTCCATCACTCACATTGAAGCAATTTTTCTGTCTCCAGGAAGGATGAACACAAGGTGTAGAACTTACTTATTGCTTCTGCTAATGAGCAGATATTCCCCTGCAAGCCACATATTGAGAAAGTGGGAGGGGAGGGCAGGCAGAGAGCCTGGGTGAGCGCAGGGAGCTCGCCTGCAGGGGCTGGGGCTGTGCCCTGGGAAGGCGTCTGGGGTGGAGATCCATCCTCAGTGTGAGAAATTGTGTCTTTTATTCTTTATTTTCATGCCATTTTTTCAAAACATTAGCAGACACAGTACTCTGCGCCTTTGCAAATATGGGTGAGCATACAGAGATAGCTAATTAAAAGCAAACAGCTCTATATTTAAGGAAGTTGAATCTAACAGACATTTAAATCAGTTTTCATAATACTGTCACTTGAAGGTTATGCCATTTAGAATAGAGGGGGTAAGTATTAAATCCTGAGCCACAATGCAGATGGGGCTTAAAAACGTAACTGCCAGCTTTCTGGAGAATTATGCTTGAAGTCAGTCCAGGAAAGTATGATTCAAGTGCTTGTACATAACACCAGAACTGTGATTCACAGTTGGGTAATGGACAGTTCTGTACTTTTTGGCATTCAGTGACCTCCTGTTCTTCCTCATGGCTTAAAGCTGTAGAGAGCAGATATCCCAAGGTTAAAAGGTGAATTTAGAAAATGCAAATCAGGCATTTGCCCCTGAAAGCATTTCACTGCCCTCTAAACTTTCATTGAAATCTCGGTTCATTTACGAGGTCCAAGATCTCATTATCTTAGCCATGCAAGGAGGAACAGGTTGATGCAAGGCATCGGACTCTGTTGGACTGCGAACAGGTTAGCTTATCTGGGAGCGCTAGTGGGTGATAAATCACTCAAAGCACCTAATAATTCTTGCTGTTGCTGTTCTCAGCTAACGGGGAAGACTAAACCCAGCCCCCCATGCCCTATCCAGTTTGGTACTGACCAAGGGGCAGAGATTTTCCACCAGCTTTCTCTCATCTGATGCCGGTAGATGAGCGCCTTTCCCAGTGAAGGATAATGGAAGAACTTGTCTCTTCTGCAAGTCACATTTTTCCAGCTTTCGCAAAGCTTTCCTATAAATCTCTGATTTCCTAGAAACAAGACCTTTCCAGAACAACATCTGCATGCTTGCCACTGGAAAGTGTGAATGATTGGGCCCAAGAAGCAGCTTTCCAGTTCTTTTCCTTAAATCAACCCATAATACATCTGACCAGCCCATTGTATAAACGTCTTGTACCCTCCAGCATGTTCTCAGACAGCTGACCCTAGATCTGTGTGCTTTGGTGCAGCTACAGCCACCTCCCACCCTACATCTCCTGGCCTTGGCAACCTGCGACCTCCAGAGCCACTTTGCCACCAGCCCTTCTCTGCTCCCTGTTGAAAAATTCAAGACCACTCACCAGAACAGGTCAACAGTTTGGTCTAAGAACCGCTGTACCTTGCTGCATACATCAACCAGCGCTTGTCAAATCCAAAATTGTTTATATCATCTCTGGTGGCTGCTTCCAGAGAGTGGAAGAAGATAAAAGCAGAACCATGAGCCAGGTCAGTAGGACCCGTGCAATAGCTGCTGAAATCGTGTCAGTGCTGACAATGCTGCTTTTTGGCATGGAGGCACGCGGTGATGCAGAGAGCAAACCGGCGGCAACCTCCCTTCTCGAAGGGGACGAGAAACTGAAGGCAAATCATTACGCGATAATTTCTTCCACTGGGCTGTATTTAATTTCATTCTTCAATTACATCTCAGCTACATATATTTAAATCGTCGTCTGCCTAACAGGGACTCCGAAAATAAGCAGCGATTCAGGCTGTGAGAGGTGTGTTTGATTTCCACTTCAGCTACTCTTTTTGATGGCATTACTGACGCTGGGCGTTGCTCAAAACTCGAGTAGGTTGGGGTGTTTTTATCAGACTGTGATAGTCTTCATTACACCAAGCCATCCTGACCCTGATCGCACCCAACATCAACTCTGTGGTCATGAATGGCTCTGTCCCAACGTTGCAATGAATCACGAGGTGTACGTAACAATTCGCCGTGAGCGCTTTTCAATGTTTTTAAAGAAAGTAAGAGACCATTAACACTTTCTATTTTCATAAGGTAACTAAATAAATATTCAAATGACACAGGTGACATCACTATTTACAATGCTCAAGGATTTATTTTTTTTAAAAAACAAAGCAAGGAAGTAGAAGGGGATGAAGAAATATTGCAAGAAGGGCTAAAAATGAATAAGTTTCTCTTTTTTTATTAAATGCACTCTTTCACTAAGATTTTGTTTACTATGCTCCTGTTTTTTTTCTTAACCCTGTGAATTATCAATATTTCAGACAATGCACACCAAAACCTATTTTTGCTCAAGGTTTCTGGTTTTACCTTAATTGTCACACAAATATTGTGGTTCCATAGCTCAAATGTTAAGTAATTGCTTTTCACTTGGATGATTGAAGGGATAATATTTCTGTAAAGAAAGGTGTTTAGAAAGAGTTTTCCGAGTAATTGCCAGTTTAAAACTGAATCAGAGCCCTGTAATCTAAAACTGCTGGTAGGTTTGGTTTTACCTGTTTCTAGGTAGTATTAAGTTTGATAATGATTAAATTGTATTTCTTTAATTTTGTGTTGATTCCGTTCCTAGGACATAGTAAGAATGAACCTCCGACGGATACTGGTAATGAATATCAATCTGTGTCCCACAGTGTGGTTTGGATTTAAAGTGTTTCTGGAAAACCATGGAAGAAGGAAAGCAATCATTCACAGAGAATAACTCATAACGATAAGGGAGTCACTAAAATATCAACACCAAATAAAATCCCCCATTTGAGAGGAGGTGTTGGGAAGCATTTAAAAAAAAAAGTAAAAACTTAATTTTCATGGGAGAGCTTGAGTATGCTTCCACACCATCTTCATATTATTCATTAAAACCCCACCCAAAAAGAAGATATTTTGGTGGAAATGGATGCTATCATAAAAATTTCAAATTAGTCATATAGCTTTTTTTTTTTTAAAGTTACAGTTTAAAAAATGAAAATAAAAATTTAATGAAATGAAACAGGCGTAATTGATCACTTATTGACATTCAGATAATTTAGTTTTCACTGTGAAATTAGATATTAAAACATATTTGGGGACATAAAGTTACTTAATAGGTTGCTCTGTCAGTGGACTATGGGGGAAACTTGCTGCTGCTTTATCTTCTGATGCTTCTGAGGTTAACGAGGGGATTTCTTCCTTGGCAGGAGACACACAAACCTCTCAAACTCATTTTATTCTCTCAAACTACGGCTTAGTTTAGTTCCATATTTTAACCTGAATATACCCTAAAACCAAACAACCACTAAAAGTGAGAGCCTAATGACCCTGCCTTGGTTCTTGGACCTTTTTGAGCTGTCGCTGTGGCCGAGTCGAGGTGTGAAGCAGGATTGGGGTTAACGGCTGCATTGGAACAGGAGGCAAGAACAAACAAATGGGAGGAGAAACCAAAGGCAGCAGCATCATTAGGTTATAAAGCAGAGGACCAAAGCGTAATTAGAGGAGGAAATGTGAAAAATGACCCCGTGGTCATACTGCAACCACCTGGACACTCCGTGCCTCAATGAAAAACCCCTGCGTATCACTGGTGAAGACAGCTCGTGTTAGGTTTATTCCCAAACTTAATCCCGAGGGGATTTGTAGGGATGTAACAACCTGTGGCTCAGCTGCTTCGCTCTCAGTTCTTCCTACAATAAATCAGTCTAGTCTGGAGGGTTAGAGAGCCCCTTCTTAGGACATTGCATGTTTTCCATTCTCCCTGAAGCTGAAAGTACCAAGTGCCAGCGCTGGTCAGAAAACACCCTCGATTTCACCGGCTGGATACAACATACTTGATCCCAAGCCCATAACAATCAGTGGAAAGATTCCCAGAAGATTTGCTGGATTTTAGACTATCCTCATCACGAAGTGCTTGATCCTGCAAGGTATGAATATCGCTTTTGCGATACAAAAACTTTTTGTTTGACTCAGTGAGCAGTTTTGCACTTGGAGCTCAATCCAAAGCCTGCTGAAATTAATAAGGAGCTTTCTGTTGACCTTAACAGGCTTTGGATTATGCTTTATGTGAAAACCAGTTCACTGACTTAACCAAGGAATATTTATAAAGTAAAAGCCAAAGGAAACTTATAAAAGAAAAATCTTTCATTTCATGTAGTATCAGTTTTGGTGCCAAGAATATAATAAAAAATCCTGCAACATTTTTCTCTTTATCATCTTCTTCTTTACAGACTTCATGAACCTCATCTAAAAGGTGCTCTAGGTAAAAAGTATTATCATTTTGATGAATGCCAGCCCTTTGACATGAGGAAGAAGTCTTTTATTCTCTGACAATGTCCCTGCCAAGCTAAGTAGAAGATGTAGGCAGAAAGCTTTGGGGAAACCCTGATGCTGATGAATCAGAGCTCCCTGCTGAGAAGCAGCCTGATGATCCCTACCATCTAAACAGTTTAGTACCTTTTCGGCAGGTATAAGAATCAGGTTTGCCTTTTGTGAGATTTTTAAAGGCTAAAGGCTGAACCCGGCTCTTTACAGACGGAATGAAATCTGTTTCCCATCTATGACTGTTTCTTTCTGTATTTTCACTCTTAAACCTCGGAGCACATATCCTTTTGTTGCCTTGCCTAAGGGGTAATGGAGCAAACAGTCACCACGCATTGCCAGTCGTGGTGGGTGGGGTAGCAAGGATGTAGACATTGCGTGCTCGGGAGCCCGGGGCTGGCAAAGCTCATCAAGCCTACACGGACCTCCAAAAGTGAGGGAGAAAACTCACTTGTGAGTAACACATATGGTACTTCATATTTCCAATTAACTGGAAGTACTGTAAGGATCACCCCTTCCTTAATTTTGGGTTACCTTTTTGCATTACATGGATACTGATGACATCCAGAACAGTAGAGGAGAGATAACACTAATGGAAAATATTACTCAATACTTTAAAACGGCAACAAAACCCCCAAACACCATTTAGTTTGACTTTTCACTTTTTCCTTTTTTGGTTAGTTACATTTTTTTTCTGGGTTCAGCTCTATCCCTATCTAAAATTAAGTGCAGAGCTGTTTATGACAGATTATTTGTATGAATGCAGAGCCTGGAAGCCTTTACATCAAACTGGGGATCCACTATGCCAGGCAGTGAATAAACTTACTTTCCTATTAGGGAAAGCTTATGTGTAAGTCTAGCCAGAAAGAAAAGCAGTTTCCATCCTACATGTGCGTTGTCTTTACGTAGTGTTATGAGATAACATAAATAACTATGTATTCTATATTTTTCCCCATGATAAGTGAGAGGCTGTCCCAGCCTGGAAGTTTTACACTCTAAACAGATGTCAAACTGGGATATGGGAAGCAGAGATAGAAGAATTTGAAGTGAACTTTCCAAAATATAAAACCTCCCTGCAACATAGGACCGGTTTCCGATCAAAAATAATGTAGAAAAAATTACTTTTCTGCTCAGGAGTGATTGGAAATAACTAAACTACGGGTCAACCAGAAATAACTATTTAAAAATGTCAGAAAAACAGGTCTGTCCCTGTGCCTGGCTCCATGTCTAATACCCTTTTGTCCGGCCTGAGTGCCCGGGCTCTGGATTGCTTCTTGGTAGAGCTTGGTGCCATTTCAAGAAACGTGGCATCTCCCTTGGCCCCTCAAGCCGAGCGCATATTAGGGTTTGTTATTAAACATTTTGGCTGCTCTATCTGCGTTTCTTGTTTTATCCCCAGTTCGGTAACGTGTTGTGTATACTCTATTATTACTGACTTTAAAGCACACAAGATCAAGCCTTGAAAGAACAGTTTCTTTTTGGAAAGCGGAAAATTGGCAGCAGAAATCACTTCTGCTTTCAGAGACAACGGCAGAAGCGGATGCTGAGCGCATATTGTGCAAGTATAGCGAAGCAGAAGCAATTGGAAGAGAAACTAATATAGAGATCACACATAATCTGCAGAATTTAAGCAGCAAGATATATACACTGCCCAGCTACTGCTCAAAGCACAAACTGAAGCAGACAAGGTGAAGAAAGAAAGAGAGCAAGCTGAATACTTTAATCACTTCATGTGAAGAAAGCTTGCTATATAGATGCCAAAACTGCGGATATTTAGAAAGTAGAAAATTGATTACGAAGAGATAAGAGTGTGCTAGCTTAAAAAAGGCAGCTTGGATACAAATGAAACAGAGGAATCATTGGTATGAAATTGTTTGTCATGGTGCAAAGGAGAATTTGCACAAGGTAATGAATCAAAACTTCAAAGTCAAGGACAAAAACAAGGGAAGAAGAGACCAGTTACAGCCATCAAGAAAAGCTCATTAGAAGAGCTTGTCTATTGTGCTGGGTTTGTCTGGGACAGAGTTAATTTTGTTCGCAGCAGCTGGCACGGGGCTGCGATCCGGCTGTGTGCTGGCAGCGGCGCTGAGCACCCCGGGATGGGTTCGCTCCTGCTGAGCTGGGCTCACACAG